>NC_091161.1:7320522-7922180 GCF_040958095.1 Procambarus clarkii | reverse complement strand
TAAGACACAAACACAAGAGATTACAATTGATCCCTCAGATCATGAGGGATCTCCAGTTGTCACCAGGGGTTACCTGATACCAGTCTGTTTCGCTCAGGTGATTTGTCACTTGGCTTCTAAACAATATAGTCATGATCGCGATTCTGGGCTAGCGTTGGTATATCGAAAAGACACCGAGTTTAACTTGACTGTGAGGAATAGACGGTGTTCTTCTGTCTATAGGCCGATAGACAGAACGGACACGTCCTCTATGTACGGGCTTCCTCACATGAATACCCTTGCCAGCGGGTGTAGGGCATCTCGTAAGACACAAACACAAGAGATTACAATTGACCAATGGCGTTTTAGCAAAAGAGCGGGAACCAATCATATTGATCGTTCTATGATCAGTAGCAGAGGTGACGTCACGAACACATCACGACTGCGTCAGTGTTGTTATTCTCCATCGCGCCGGTTGAGGCTGACCCCAGAGGTCAGATCTGTCGCCTCGCTGGCTTCCCCCTCTCTTTCTCACGCTTTGCACCAGCCAATGTACTCTCTGACCCTATGGCAAGGATGCTGAACTTCCCTGTATCTACTCCCTGCCTGGACATACGGCGGCCTCCATATTATAAACGTATTGCTGGTTAAGTGGGCATCCTGGAAATACCCAACAGGACAGTTTACTATCCAGGGTTAACAGAGATAGGGCTTGTGTACGAGATCGGTGCACTTTGCACTGCAATGAGCCATTCAAGTCAGCTGTGGGATAATCTTGAGAGACCATCCTCTCACACTTCCCCCCCCTCACCCTATACCAACCCTGTCACCCCTCCCTCATTCCTACCATGTCCCCCCTTCCTCCTTTCCCTTTCCCGTTCCCTCTGTCCTTTCATCCCCCCCCTCTTCTTCCCATACCCTCCCTATCCTCCCTCCCCCCTCACCCCATATCCTCCATGTCCTTACCCCATACCCTCCCTGTCCCCCCTTTCCTTAAAGCCCCACCCCTCACCCCAGTATCCTCTGAGACCCCTGTTAACCACCTCTCAAATCTTCACACCTATGGAAGAGCTTCCTCCATCAGCAGAACGCTCACCAAGAAGGGTGGAAGAGAATGAACAGAAGAAAGTGAGCTTCAAGGCAATGTGAACTTGAACTTGTGAACTTCAATAAGTGAACTTGGAGAATGGGCACTAGAAGGAAACCCAGACAAAATAGCACTCACAGAAACAAAGTTAATGAAAACCATAACAAATACAGTGTTTCCACAGGACTACTATGTAGTGAGGAAAGAGAGAGAAGGAAGAGGAGGTGATGTAGCTCTGTTGATAAGAAAGGGCTGGAGTTTTGAAGAGATGGTTATCCAGGTGAGAAAAAATCTAGTAACACATCTGGAGAGAAGGGACTGTGTGACAACCCATCAATATGGGTTCAGGGAGGGTAAATCTTGCCTTACAGGCTTAATAGAATTCTACGATCAGGTGGCAAAGATTAAGCAAGAAAGAGAAGGCTGGGAGAACTGTATTTTCTTGGACTGGCGGAAAGCCTTTGACACAGTACCCCATAAGAGGTTGATGAATAAGCTGGAGAAACAGGCAGAAGTAACTGGTAGGGTGCTCCAGTGGGTAAGGGAGTAACCTAAGCAATAGGAAGCAGAGAGTTACAGTGAGGGGTGAGACCTCAGATTGGCGTGATGTCACCAATGTCGTCCCACAGTTCTCTGTACTCAGACCTATTCTGTTTCTGTTATTCGTAAATGATCTCCCAGAGGGTATAGACTCATTCCTCTCAATGTTTGCTGACGACGCCAAAATTATGAGAAGGATTAAGACAGAGGAGGACAGCTTGAGGCTTCAAGAAGACCTGGACAAGCTGCAGGAATGGTCGAACAAATGATTGTTAGAGTTTAACCAAGGCAAATGTAATATAATGAAGATAAGTGTAGGAAGCACCAGATACAAGGTATCATTTGGGAGATGAAATACTTCACGAGTCAGAGAGAGAAAGACCTGGGGATTGATATCACACCAGACTTGTCCCTTGAAGCCTACATCAAGAGGATAACATCAGCGGCATATGCCTGGTTGGCCAACATAAGAACGGCCTTTAGAAACTTGTGTAAGGAATCATTCAGAACTTTGTATACCACATATGTCAGACCAATCTTGGAGTATGCGGGTCCAGCATGGAGTCCATATCTAGTCAATCATAAGACTAAACTGGAAAAGGTTCAAAGGTTTGCCACCAGACTAGTACCCGAGCTGAGAGGTATGAGCTACGAGGAGAGACTACGGGAATTTAACCTCACTTCGCTGGAAGACAGAAGAGTTAAGGGGGACATGATCACCACATTCAAGATTTTGAAGGGAATTGATAGGGTAGATAAAGACAGGCTATTTAACACAAGGGGCACACACACAAGGGAACACAGGTGGAAACTGAGTGCCCAAATGAGCCACAGAGATATTAGAAAGAACTTTTTTAGTGTCAGAGTGGTTGACTAATGGAATGCATTAGGAAGTGATGTGGTGGAGGCTGACTCCATACACAGTTTCAAGTGTAGATATGACAGAGCCCAATAGGCTCAGGAATCTGTACACCTGTTGATTGACGGTTGAAAGGCGGGACCAAAGAGCCAGAGCTCAACCCCCGCAAACACAACTAGGTGAATACAACTAGGTGAGTACACACACACACACACACACACACACACACACACACACACACACACACACACACACACACACACACACACACACACACACACACACACACACACACAAACACATCCAAGATATGATGGAATACATGACGCAAAAATGCAAGGACGCAGCAAACAAGTTTGTCCCAGTCCAAAAAGAAAACAGTGAAATGAAGATGAGAAACCCATGGTTTAATCATAGATGTAGGCTAGCTAAGCAGCAAAGTAAAAGGGCATGGAGAAACTATAGGAATAACAGGACACTGGAGAGCAGAGAAAGATACCAGAATGCCAGGAATGAATATGTCAGGATGAGAAGAGAGGCAGAAAGTCAATACGAAAATGACATCGCAAGCAAGGCAAAGACTCAGCCTAAATTGCTGCATAGCCACATCAGGAGAAAAACAACAGTAAAGGAACAGGTTATGAAATTAAGGATAGGGGCAGAAGGATTCACTACAAACGACAAGGAAGTGTGTGAGGAACTGAATAAGAAATTCCAAGAGATCTTCACCTTAGAGCAAGGAGAAATTCCAGAGATAAGAGAGGGAATAGCTAACCAGGAACCAATGGAAGAGTTTGAGATTACCAGCGGCGAAGTAAGGAAGTGTTTACTAGAATTGGATTTGACAAAGGCTATAAGCCCAGATGGAATCTCCCCTTGGATACTAAAGGAAGGAGCAGAAGAACTGTGCCTCCCGCTCTCCATGGTGTATAACAAATCATTGACAACAGGGGAACTGCAAGAAATTTGGAAAGCAGCTAACGTAGTCCCGATATACAAGAAAGGGGATAGATAGGAGGCACTGAATTACAGGCCAGTGTCCCTAACCTGCATAC
Source organism: Procambarus clarkii (assembly GCF_040958095.1). Classification (NCBI taxonomy): domain Eukaryota; kingdom Metazoa; phylum Arthropoda; class Malacostraca; order Decapoda; family Cambaridae; genus Procambarus; species Procambarus clarkii. Next base: position 7,918,660 of record NC_091161.1, on the reverse strand, counting down.
CATGCAAGCTGATGGAGAAGATTGTGCGAAGAAAGCTAGTGGAGCACCTGGAGCGAAAGAACTTTGTAACACAGCATCAACATGGATTCAGGGATGGCAGGTCCTGCCTCACAGGGTTACTTGAATTCTACGACCAGGCAACAAAAATAAGGCAAGAAAGAGAAGGGTGGGCAGACTGCATATTTTTGGATTGTCAGAAAGCCTTTGATACAGTGCCACACAAGAGGCTAGTGAAAAAACTGGAGATGCAGGCTGGAGTGAAAGGGAAGGTACTCCGTTGGATACAGGAGTACCTAAGTAACAGGAGACAACGAGTCAGTGTGAAGGGTGAGGTCTCAGATTGGCGAGACGTTACGAGTGGAGTACCGCAGGGGTCAGTCCTTGGACCTATACTGTTTCTGATATATGTAAATGATCTTCCAGAGGGTATAGAATCGTTTCTCTCAATGTTTGCCGATGATGCAAAAATTATGAGAAGGATTGAAACTGAGGACGATAGTAGGAGGCTACAAGATGACCTAGACAGACTGAGGAATGGTCCAACAAATGGCTGTTGAAGTTCAACCCGAGTAAATGCAAAGTAATGAGACTAGGCAGTGGAAATAGGAGGCCAAACACAGGATACAGAATAGGAGATGAAGTACTTAATGAAACGAACAGAGAGAAAGATCTAGGAGTTGATATCACACCAAACCTGTCTCCTGAAGCCCACATAAAAAGAATAACGTCTGCGGCATATGCGAGGCTGGCTAACATCAGAACAGCGTTCAGGAACCTGTGTAAGGAATCATTCAGAATCTTGTACACCACATATGTAAGACCAATCCTGGAGTATGCGGCCCCAGCATGGAGCCCGTACCTTGTCAAACACAAGACGAAGCTGGAAAAAGTCCAAAGGTATGCCACTAGACTAGTCCCAGAACTAAGAGGCATGAGTTACGAGGAAAGGCTGCGGGAAATGCACCTTACGACACTGGAAGACAGAAGAGTAAGAGGAGACATGATCACAACCTACAAAATCCTCAGAGGAATCGACCGGGTAAACAATGATAAACTATTCAACACTGGTGGGATGCGAACAAGGGGACACAGGTGGAAACTGAGTACCCACATGAGCCACAGAGACGTTAGAAGGAACTTTTTCAGTGTCAGAGTAGTTAACGGATGGAATGCACTAGGCAGTGATGTGGTGGAGGCTGACTCCATACACAGTTTCAAATGTAGATATGACAGAGCCCAGTAGGCTCAGGAATCTGTACACCAGTTGATTGACAGTTGATAAGTGGGACCAAAAGAGCCAAAGCTCAACCCCCACAAGCACAATTAGGTGAGTACAATTAGGTGAGTACTCACACACACACACACACACACACACACACACACACACAAAAACACACACACACACACACACACACACACACTAGGGGGGGCTTTGTAGCCTGGTGGATAGCGCGCAGGACTCGTAATTTTGTGGCGCGGGTTTCGATTCCCGCACAAGGCAGAAACAAATGGGCAAAGTTTCTTTCACCCTGAATGCCCCTGTTACCTAGCAGTAAATAGGTACCTGGGAGTTAGTCAGCTGTCACGGGGCTGCTTCGTGGGGTGCGTGTGTGGTGTGGAAAAAAAAGTAGTTAGTAAACAGTTGATTGACAGTTGAGAGGCGGGCCGAAAGAGCAAAGCTCAACCTCCGCAAACACAACTAGGTGAATACACACACACACACACACACACACACACACACACACACACACACACACACACACACACACACACACACACACACACACACACACACACACACATACACACACACAGCCAGAGGTCCCAGGGGAACAGGAAAGAGCCAAGGTGACGAAATGAAGGAAATGTTCGCCCAGTTTCTGGAGGACATCAAGAGTGAGATGCAAGAAATGATGCAGGAAATGAAGAACGAAATAAGCAACCTGAAAAGAGAGCTGACAGCAGCAAAGGAGGAGATTAGAGCCCTCAAAGAGAATGGTATCGAGGCTGAGAATCAGAAAACCACCCAGGGAGAAGGTGGTAATAGTTTTCTGGATGAGAATGCCACAATAAAAGCAACATTTGCGGAAATACTAAAAAAAAATAAGTCTGAAGTAATGACTGCAGTGATGGAGGTGGCCATGAAAGCAGCCACCTCGCAGGAGGCGGCACGCTCCACTAGCCAACTGCTGGAAAGGAACAGATCAGTGGTTGCTGTGGGTATTAAGGAGCAGGAAGGATCTAATAGGACAGAGTGGAATGACAAGAACAAAGCAGCAGTGAATGAAGTACTAAAGGCACTAGACATGGAAGGGGCTGAGCATAGCATTGAGAAGGTTTTCAGGCTAGGCCGGTACAACAAAGACCGAGACCGAATGATAAAGATAGTGTTTGCAAACGAGAACACAAAAGAGAAGATCCTATCAAGGAAGAGCTCCCTGAAAAACGTGGGAAAATTAAAAAATGTATTCCTCCAGAGAGACATGACAAGGGAGGAGAGAGCCGTGGCGGCAGAAGCAAGGAAGAGGCGCAGGGCGAGAGGGGAAAACCAGGAAGTTACAGCTCCCAGCACAACACCCCCAGAGGCGAGGGGGGAACCCACAACCAGCTACCCAGTAACACCAGAAGGGAGGACAACCCCGCCTTCCTCCTCTGCATAGAAAACCCCTCTACCCCAAACCCTCCCTGCCTCCACTCAAATGTTCAGCCAAATCTCCCTGCCCCCACTCAAATGTTCAGCCAAATCTCCCTCCCCCCACACCCAATCCCCACCCTTCTACCCCTCCCCTCCTCCCGAGTCCTCCCTCCCCCCCCTTTCCTTCCCGTCCTCCCTCCCCTTTCACCCCATACCCTCCCTGTCCCTCCCCCTTCACTGGATCCCCCGCCCCTCATCCCAGTATCCTCTGAGACCCTGTTATCCACCTCACAGGTCCTCACAACCATGGAACAGCCTCCCCCACCAGCAGAACACTCACCAAGGAGGCGATTTGAGAAGGGACAGAAGAAAGTGAGCCTCAAAGCGATGTACACTAACATAGATGGAATTACAAATAAAGCAAATGAGCTTGGAGAACTGGTACTAGAGGAAAACCCAGACATAATAGCCTCACAGAAACAAAGATCACGAAAACGATAACAAATGCAGTGTTCTCACAGGACTATTATGTTATGAGGAAAGAGAGGGAAGGAAGAGGTGGGGGTGGTGTAGCTCTGCTGGTAAGAAAAGGCTGGGATTTTGAGGAGATGGATATTCAGGGCTGTGAAGGTTTCAGTGACTACATAGCAGGTACTGTAACAAATGGAGGGAAAAAAATTATAGTCGCAGTCATATATAATCCACCACCAAATGACAGAAGACCTAGACAGGAATATGATAGAAACAACATGGCCACCATTAACATAATAGAAAGAGCAGCTTCTGTTGCTAGCAGGAATGGATATGGATTACTAATTATGGGAGACTTCAACCATGGGAAGATAGATTGGAAGAACAGAGACCCGCATGGAGGACCAGAAACATGGAGAGCTAAGCTGTTGGACGTGGCAACAAGAAACTTTCTAAGCCAGCACACCAAAGAACCAACAAGAATGAGAGGAGAAGATGACCCAGCAATGCTTGATTTGATATTTACCCTAAATGAATGGGATATAAGGGAAGTTAAGATGGAAGCGCCCTTGGGAATGAGTGACCACAGTGTATTGAACTTTGAGTACTTGGTAGAGCTAGGACTTATCTCCCCCAAAAAAGAACTAGGAATCAAAAGGCTGGCATACCGAAAGGGGAATTATGAACAGATGAGAAGTTTCCTAAGTGAAATACCTTGGGACACAAACCTCAGAGACAAGTCTGTACAGGGTATGATGGACTATGTTACCCAAAAGTGTCAGGAGGCAGTAAACAGGTTCATCCCGGCCCAAAGGGAAAAATCCGAGAAGCAACAGAAGAATCCATGGTATAATAGGGCATGTATCGAAGCGAAGAAACTGAACAAAAAGGCGTGGAGGAACTTCCGGAATAACAGAACACCAGAAAGCAGAGAGAGATACCAGAGAACCAGGAATGAGTACGTCAGGGTGAGAAGAGAAGCAGAGAAAAATTTTGAAAATGATATAGCAAACAAAGCCAAGACTGAACCAAAGCTACTCCACAGTCACATCAGAAGGAAAACAACAGTGAAAGAACAGGTACTGAAACTTAGAACAGGCGAGGACAGGTATACAGAGAATGACAGAGAGGTGTGTGAGGAACTCAACAAGAGGTTCCAGGAGGTCTTCACAATAGAACAGGGTGAGGTCACTGTGCTAGGAGAAAGGGAGGTAAACCAGGCGGCCTTGGAGGAGTTCGAAATTACGAGAGAGGAGGTCAAGAGACACCTGCTGGATCTGGATGTTAGAAAGGCTGTTGGTCCAGATGGGATCTCACCATGGGTACTGAAAGAGTGTGCAGAGGCACTTTGCTTGCCACTCTCCATAGTGTATAGTAAGTCACTAGAGACGGGAGACCTACCAGAAATATGGAAGACGGCGAATGTGGTCCCAATATACAAAAAGGGCGACAGACAAGAGGCACTGAACTACAGGCCAGTGTCCTTGACTTGTATACCATGCAAGGTGATGGAGAAGATCGTGAGAAAAAACCTGGTAACACATCTGGAGAGAAGGGACTTCGTGACAAATCGCCAACATGGATTCAGGGAGGGTAAATCTTGCCTTACAGGCTTGATAGAATTCTACGATCAGGTGACACAGATTAAGCAAGAAAGAGAGGGCTGGGCGGACTGCATTTTCTTGGATTGTCGGAAAGCCTTTGACACAGTACCGCATAAGAGGCTGGTACATAAGCTGGAGAGACAGGCAGGTGTAGCTGGTAAGGTGCTCCAGTGGATAAGGGAGTATCTAAGCAATAGGAAGCAGAGAGTTACGGTGAGGGGTGAGACCTCCGATTGGCGTGAAGTCACCAGTGGAGTCCCACAGGGCTCTGTACTCGGTCCTATCTTGTTTCTGATATATGTAAATGATCTCCCGGAGGGTATCGATTCATTTCTCTCAATGTTTGCGGACGATGCTAAAATTATGAGAAGAATTAAAACAGAAGAGGACTGTTTGAGGCTTCAAGAAGACCTAGACAAGCTGAAGGAATGGTCGAACAAATGGTTGTTAGAGTTTAACCCAACCAAATGTAATGTAATGAAGATAGGTGTAGGGAGCAGGAGGCCAGATACAAGGTATCATCTGGGAGAGGAAATTCTTCAGGAGTCAGAGAAGGAAAAAGACTTGGGGGTTGATATCACGCCAGACCTGTCTCCTGCAGCACATATCAAGCGGATAACATCAGCGGCATATGCCAGGCTGGCCAACATACGAACGGCATTCAGAAACTTGTGTAAAGAATCATTCAGAACTTTGTATACCACATATGTCAGGCCAATCCTGGAGTATGCAACCCCAGCATGGAGTCCATATCTAGTCAAGGATAAGACTAAACTGGAAAAGGTTCAAAGGTTTGCCACCAGACTAGTACCCGAGCTGAGAGGTATGAGCTACGAGGAGAGACTACGGGAATTAAACCTCACTTCGCTGGAAGACAGAAGAGTTAGGGGGGACATGATCACCACATTCAAGATTCTGAAGGGGATTGATAGGGTAGATAAAGACAGTCTATTTAACACAAGGGGAACACGCACAAGGGGACACAGGTGGAAACTGAGTGCCCAAATGAGCAACAGAGATATTAGAAAGAACTTTTTTAGTGTCAGAGTGGTTGACAAATGGAATGCATTAGGGGGTGATGTGGTGGAGGCTGACTCCATACACAGTTTCAAGTGTAGATATGACAGAGCCCGATAGGCTCAGGAATCTGTACACCTGTTGATTGACGGTTGAGAGGCGGGACCAAAGAGCCAGAGCTCAACCCCCGCAAACACAACTAGGTGAGTACACACACACACACACACACACACACAGGCGGAGGCGGAGTGGCTCTACTCATGAGAAGGGAATGGAGTTTTTAGGAGATGGCCATCCCGGGCTGTGAGGAGTTCAGAGACTACACAGCAGGCACCATAACAATGGGAGGACCAAGAATAGTAGTAGCAGTAATATATAACCCTCCACCAAATGACAGGAGACCCAGTCAAGAGTATGAAAACAACAACAAGGCAGTTAACACTATAATTGAGAGGGCAGCCTCTGCTGCCTGTAGAAATAGATCCCACCTGCTCATCATGAGCGACTTCAATCACGGAAAGATTGACTGGGAGAACAAGGAACCGCATGGAGGCGAGGATACGTGGAGAGCCAAACTATTGGAGGTGGTGACAAGCAACTTTTTAACCCAGCATGTCGGAGAACCCACAAGGATGAGAGGCAATGACGAACCAGCGAGACTCGACCTAGTCTTCACTCTGAACGACTCCGACATAAGAGAAATCGGTTTTGAGGACCCAGTAGGGATGAGCGACCACAGTGTACTGGTGTTTGAGTACTTGATTGAAGAAGGGTTATTGAACTCGAGGAGGGATACCGAAACCAAAAGGTTAGCATACCGAAAGGGAAACTATGAGGGGATAAGAAAATTCCTAACAGATATAGCATGGGAAACAGAGCTCAGGGGAAAGACGGCCCAAGATATGATGGATTACATCACGCAGAAGTGCAAGGACGCAGCAAACAAGTTTGTCCCAGTCCAAACGGAAAACAGAGAAATGAAGATGAGAAACCCATGGTTTAATCAAAGATGTAGGCTAGCTAAGCAGCAAAGTAAAAGGGCATGGAGAAACTATAGGAATAACAGGACACTGGAGAGCAGAGAAAGATACCAGAATGCCAGGAATGAATATGTCAGGATGAGAAGAGAGGCAGAAAGACAATACGAAAATGACATCGCAAGCAAGGCAAAGACTCAGCCTAAATTGTTGCATAGCCACATTAGGAGAAAAACAAAAGTAAAGGAACAGGTTATGAGATTAAGGATAGGGGCGGAAGGATTCACTACAAATGACAAGGAAGTGTGTGAGGAATTGAATAAGAAATTCCAGGAGGTCTTCACCTTAGAGCAAGGAGAAATTCCAGAGGTAAGTGAGGGAATAGCTAACCAGGAACCACTGGAAGAGTTTGAGATTACCAGTGGGGAAGTAAGGAAGTGTTTACTAGAGTTGGACGTGACGAAGGCTATAGGCCCAGATGGAATCTCCCCTTGGGTTCTAAAGGAAGGAGCAAGAGAACTGAGCCTACCACTCTCCATAGTGTATAACAAATCACTGGCAACAGGGGAACTGCCAGATATTTGGAAAGCAGCTAACGTAGTCCCGATATACAAGAAAGGGGATAGACAGGAGGCACTGAACTACAGGCCAGTGTCCCTAACCTGCATACCATGCAAGCTGATGGAGAAGATTGTGCGAAAAAAACTAGTGGAGCATCTGGAGCGAAGGAACTTTGTAACACAGCATCAACATGGGTTCAGGGATGGCAGGTCCTGCCTCACAGGGTTACTTGAATTCTACGACCAGGCAACAAAAATAAGGCAAGAAAGAGAAGGGTGGGCAGACTGCATATTTTTGGATTGTCAGAAAGCCTTTGATACAGTGCCACACAAGAGGCTAGTACGAAAGTTGGAGATGCAGGCTGGAGTGAGAGGGAAGGTACTCCGGTGGATAGAGGAGTACCCAAGCAACAAGAGACAACGAGTCTGTGTGAGAGGGGTGAGGTCTCAGATTGGCGAGACGTCACAAGTGGAGTCCCGCAGGGGTCAGTCCTTGGCCCTATACTGTTTCTGGTATATGTAAATGATCTCCCAGAGGATATAGATTCGTTCCTCTCAATGTTTGCCGACGATGCAAAAATTATGAGGAGGATTGAAACAGAGGATGATAGTAGGAGGCTACAAGATGATCTGGATAGACTGAGTGAATGGTCCAACAAATGGCTGTTGAAGTTCAACCCGAGTAAATGCAAAGTAATGAAACTAGGCAGTGGAAACAGGAGGCCAGGCACAGGATACAGAATAGGAGATGAAGTACTTAATGAAACAGACAGAGAGAAAGATCTAGGAGTTGATATCACACCAAACCTGTCTCCTGAAGCCCACATAAAGAGAATAACGTCTGCGGCATATGCGAGGCTGGCTAACATCAGAACGGCGTTCAGGAACCTGTGTAAGGAATCATTCAGAATCTTGTACACCACATATGAAAGACCAATCCTGGAGTATGCGGCCCCAGCATGGAGCCCGTACCTTGTCAAGCACAAGACGAAGCTGGAAAAAGTCCAAAGGTATGCTACTAGACTAGTCCCAGAACTAAGAGGCATGAGTTATGAGGAAAGGCTGCGGGAAATGCACCTTACGACACTGGAAGACAGAAGAGTAAGGGGGGATATGATCACAACCTACAAAATCCTCAGGGGAATCGACCGGGTAAACAAGGATGAACTATTCAACACTGGTGGGACGCGAACAAGGGGACACAGGTGGAAGCTGAGTACCCAAATGAGCCACAGAGACGTTAGAAAGAACTTTTTCAGTGTCAGAGTAGTTAGTAAATGGAATGCATTAGGGGGTGATGTGGTGGAGGCTGACTCCATACACAGCTTCAAATGTAGATATGATAGAGCCCAATAGGCTCAGGAATCTGTACACCAGTTGATTGACGGTTGAGAGGCGGGACCAAAGAGCCAGAGCTCAACCCCCGCAAGCACAATTAGGTGAGTACACACACACACACACACACACACACACACACACACACACACACACACACACACACACACACACACACACACACACACACACACACACACACACACACACACACACACAGTTATGAAAAGCGGGATCAGTTATGGTTATGGAAATGTTATGGAAAGTTACGTTATGGAAATGGGATCAGGTGATAGGAGACCAAAGGGACAGTACACAATGAAGGGGAACAGCCTACCTGTAACGATTCGAGAAAGAGACCTGGGAGTGGATGTGACACCTAATCTAACTCCTGAGGCACATATAAATAGGATAATGACAGCAGCGTACTCTACACTGGCGAAAATTAGAGCTTCATTCAGAAACCTAAATGAGGAGGCTTTTAGGGCGCTTTACACTGCCTACGTGAGACCCGTCTTAGAGTATGCCGCGCCATCATGGAGCCCCCACCTGAAGAAACACATAAAGAAACTGGAGAAGGTTCAGAGGTTTGCGACGAGGCTTGTCCCAGAGTTACGAGGGATGGGATATGAAGAGCGGCTGAAGGAACTGAACCTTACGACACTAGAGAAAAGAAGGGAGAGAGGAGATACATATAAAATACTCAGGGGAATTGACAAAGTAGAAGTAGATGAAATGTTCACACGTAATAATAACAGAACGAGGGGACATGGGTGAAACTGGAAACTCAGATGAGTCACAGAGATGTTAGGAAGTTTTCTTTTAGCGTGAGAGTAGTGGAAAAATGGAATGCACTTGGGGAACAGGTTGTGGAAGCAAACTCTATTCATACTTTTAAAACTAGGTATGATAGGGAAATGGGACAGGAGTCATTGCTGTAAACAACCGATAGCTGGAAAGGCGGGATCCAAGAGTCAATGCTCGATCCTGCAAGCACAAATAGGTGAGAACAAATAGGTGAATAGGTGAGTACACACACACACACACAGCAACTGGGCGCCTTGTGGCTGAGTGGACAGCGCATCCGGGATACGTCTCGGGCCATGGCGGAAACAAATTAGCAGAGTCTTTCACCCTGATGCTCCTGTTACCTAGCAGTAAATAGGTTCCAGTGAGTTAGACAGCTGCTACGGGCTGCTTCCTGGGTGTGTGTGTGTGTGAAAAAAAATAGTTAGTAGTTAGTAACAGTTGATTGATTGACAGTTGAGAGGCGGGACGAAAGAGCAGAGCTCAACCCCCGCAAGCACAACTAGGTTATCTTGAGATGATTTCGGGGCTTTAGTGTCCCCGCGGCCCGGTCTTCAACCAGGCCTCCACCCCCAGGAAGAAGCCCGTGACAGCTGACTAACACCCAGGTACTTATTTTACTGCTAGGTAACAGGGGCATAGGGCGAAAGAAACTCTGCCCATTGTTTCTCGGCGGCTCCCGGGATCGAACCCGGGACCAAAGGATCACAAGTCCAGTGTGCTGTCTGCTCGGCTGACCGGCTCCCTTCAAAAAATGTGGAACGCTGATGAATACACATACACATCCTTCCTGCCCCGACCCCTGCCAGCCCTCCACCGAATGCCCACCTAGGGCACCCTCCTCCCACTCAACCCCCCCCCCCCTCCCCAGGGCATCCCTTCTCCCGCCCTCAAGCCGATTCTTCTCCCGCACCCCCAAGCCCTCCATACATCCCCACTCCTCTAAGCCCTGCATTCTTCCTCACCCCCCCCCCCCTCAGCCCTAAATTCCCCCCCTCACCCAAGCCTTCCGTTCCCCACCACACCCCTAAGCCCTCCTTCCTCTTTTACCTCCCCCCCAAAGCCCCCCCTTCTCCCCATCCCCCTAAGCCCTCCATCTTCCCGTACCCCCCCAAGCCTCCCCCTCTCACTTACCCCCTCCCTCCAGGGCCTCTCCCCTCTCACCCCCCCTAGCTTCCTCCTCTCACCCTCTCCCCCATGCCCTCTCTTCTCCCCGCGAAGCCGTCCCTCCTACACCACCCTCCCCGTACCAGATCCTCCCAGCCCCCGCACACCCCAGATCCCCCAGGTTCTCCTTCCTAGGCCTTCCCATCCCGGACCCTCCTTGTTTCCCTGTTTCAGGGGAATCAACAGAAACTGATGAAGTACAGAAGAAGGTCAGTTTCAGGGTGATGTACTCCAACATAGATGCGATTACAAGCATGGCAAGTGAACTAAGGAAAAGAGCACAAGAAGTGAACCCAGATGTAATCGTACTCACAGAAACAAAACTCTCAGGGGCCAGATTCATGAAGCAGTAACGCAAGTACTTATGAACCTATACATCTTTCTCAGTCTTTGGCGGCTTTGTTTCCATTTATTAAACAGTAATGAGCTCCGAAGCACCAGGAGGCTGTTAATAACAGTAACAAGAGTTGATTGGGAAGTTTTCATTCTTGTAAACTGTTTAATAAATTTAACAAAAACCGTCAAAGATTAGGGAAAGATGTACACATTAGTAAGTATTTGCATAACTGCTTTGTGAATCTGACTCTAGGAATCATAACGAATGCAGTGTTTTCCCAGGACTACACAGTAATAAAGAAAGAGAGGGAAGGTAGGGGAGGAGGCAGAGTGGCTCTACTAATGAGAAAGGAATGGAGTTTCAAGGAGATGGTCATCCCGGGCTGCGAGGGATTCAGAGACTACATAACAGGCACCATTACAATGGGAGGACCATAAATAGTAGTAGCAGTGATATATAACCCACCACTAAATGACAGAAGACCCAGGCAAGAGTATGACAATAACAACATGGCAGTTAACACTATAATGGAGAGGGCAGCCACCTGTAGAAATAGATCCCATCTGCTTATCATGAAAGACTTCAATCACGGAAGGATAGACTGGGAGAACAAGGAGATACATGGAGAGCTAAACTATTAGAGGTGGCAACAAGAAACTTCTTAAGCCAGCATGTCAAGGAACCCACAAGAATGAGATGAAACGATGAACCTGCGAAACTTGACCTAGTCTTCACTCTGAACGACTCAGAGATAAGGGAAATCAAGCTGACCATCGTTATTGGACAGGAGTATTGGTTTGTTATTTAAAATCTTCTTTGATCCCAATATTTGTGAAATTGTGCTCCAAGTTTTCTTGATGTTGCCCTTTGTGTGGGTAAATTTATCTTCGTAGTATTTAATTTTGGCATTTCTAATTATTTTAGATAGCAATGATGAGAAATTCTTTGAAAATTCTTTGGAGACAATTCCTAACCTATACTTCTTCTCAAGGTCACGTTTTTTATTAATGAATTTAAGTATTCCTTTTGTAAGCCATGGATTGTTTAGCCTTTTAGTTGTGACTTGGTTTGTTAGCATAGGACAGTAGGTGTTATAAAGGCTGAGAGTTTTTGAAGGAAAGATTGCACTGCTAGGTTGATGTCCCCCTATGTTACCTAATTCGGACTCTTAGTTGACATTATCAGCAGTAGTTATAAAATTGCCTATAGCAGTTTCATTGTGCAGCCTAAAGCTTATCTCCCTTGTCTCTAGAGGTGGTTTGTTGATGTTGGTTAGGAGAAATGTGGGGTAATGGTCTGTAATGCTATCGATGATTATCCCTGAAGTAAGCGGAGAGGTTATGTTGGTTCAGATGTGATCAAGAGCCGTGGCAGTACTATCAGTGATTCTAGTAGGTCTAGTGATTAAGGGTTTGAGGAAGCAGGAATTCATACAGTTGATGAAACTAGCAGTACGAGGGTTATCAGGCTCGCAGAGGTCAACGTTAAAGTCCCCAGAAATAATAAAGTGGTTTTAGTTCAGTCTGTTTTCTATTATTAGATTTCTTAGGTTAGTGTTAAATTCAGTCACAAATCTTATTGGGCTTTATCATATCTACACTTGAAAATGTTTTTGGAGTCTGCCTCCACCACATCACTTCCCAGAGCACTCCATTCGTCAACTTCTCTGACACAAAAAAATTCTTTCTATTTTCTCTTTGGCTCATTTAGGCACTCAATTCCCCCTGTGTCCCCTAGATTGTGTGCCCCTAGTGTTAAATAGCCTGTCTTTTTCTACCTAATTAATTCCTTTGAGAATCATGTATGTGGTGATCATGTCCCCACCCTAACTCCTCAGCCTTCCAGCGGCGTGAGGTTTAATTCCTGTAGTCTCTCCTCTTAGCTCATACCCCTCAGTTCGGGTCCTAGTTTGGTAGCAAACCTTTGAATCTTTTCCAGTTTAGTCTTATGCTTGACTAGATATATGGATTCCAGGTTGGAGCTGCATACTCCATAATTGGTCTGACATATGTGGTATACAAAGTTCTGAATGAGTCCTTACACAAGCTTCTAAGGGATTGTTGGCCAACCTGGCATATGTCGCTGATGTTATCCTCTTGATATGGGCTTCAGGCGACAGGTCTGGTGTGATATCAACCCCTCTAAGTCTTTTCTGTCCCTGATTCATGAAGAATTTCTTCTTCCAAATGATACCTTGCATCTGGCCTCCTGTTCCTTACACCTATTTTCATTACATTACATTTGCTTGGGTTACACTCTAACAACCATTTGTTCGACCATTCCTTCAGTTTGTCCAGACTTCTTGAAGCCTCAAGCAGTCCTCCTCTATCTTAATCATTCTCATAATTTTGGCATCGTCAGCAAACATTGAGAGGAATGAGTGTTGTCAGAAAACCCGACACCATTTAAAAATATTACATGCAATATGCAGATAATATTGTTGCTGTTGTATACACAAGTTAACCCATAGAAAATGTAGCTTGTAGTGGAATTTTCCGTCAATAGAAAACGGGAAATCATTGCCACATAGTACTATAAATTCACCAGCTATTCTGTTGGAAATTATTCTTAAATACATTAGTCTTTGGACTTTTAATATCTTAAAACATCTTATTTGAATTAACATAATTATCAGTATCAAAATAGAGTAAATGTGACCCTTCTATCACTTACTGACATCTGGACAAAGTGAGCCAGGAGCGTCAGTAGAGGGTGAAGGTCAGCCATTGTTAACCAGACCAGATAATTAAGACCAGAGTCGTTGGAGCCAATTCAGCTCCTATAATTTCTCTTCGACGAAGTGTTTTGGAGATCAAATCTATTAGTGCTCTACCATCATCAACACGCTGTCTACAACCACAAGGGAAGTGTCTTTCCGAAATCTTATCTAAGTCACTATTGGTCAGTAATGTTATGTTAGATAGGATTATTTCCAGGTTAGAACACGAACAATCGACTCAACACAGGTAATTAAGCCTTGGCCCTTATCTAATAATATACAGTGTTTTCTCTGATATAGCTGTCATATATTAGGATTCCTGCTTTACAGCTAGCGCCCTTTGACAGGAACAAGAAGAGGAAGCAAGAATTAATCTTGGTATATCAGTTACTTGGATGATGGAAGCTAGCCTCACACGAGGATAATTTGGTGTCTACATCCTAGCTATATCTGGTGGACTAAGCCTGCTACCTCCAATCTATTTACTAATATATGTAGTTTAATACTGTAGTTGATTGGCTGCATATATATATATAAATTTAATATAACCCCCCCCCCCTAATGTGTAAGGATCGATTTGTGAGGAAATATTGCAGAAATACAGTCCACTTAACATCATACAAATTGCTATCGAAAAATATAAATTGACGTAAATATAAATTCTATATAAATTCATATAAATTAAATAAATATAAACCTCACAGGTCGGTTCCCACAAGTCTATACCCTCTGGGAGATCATTTACGTATATCAGAAACAGTATAAGTCCGAGTACAGAGCCAAGTGGGACTCCACTGGTGACTTCATGCCAATCTGAGGTCTCACCCCTCACTGTAACTCTCTGCTTCCTATTGCTTAGGTACTCCCTTATCCAGTGGAGCACCTTACCAGTTACTCCTGCCTGTTTCTCCAGATTATGCACCAGCCTCTTATAGGGTACTATATCAAAAACTTTCCGAAAGTTCGTGAAAATGCAGTCCTCCCATCTTTCTCTTTCTTGCTTAATTTTTGTCACTTGATCTTAGAATTCTATTATGCCAGTGAGGCAAGATTTACCCTCCCTGAACCCATGTTGGTGGTTTGTAACGAAGGCCCCTTCCCTCCAGATTTGCTACAAGGTTTTCCTCACAATCTTCTCCATCACATTGCATGGTATACAAGTTAAGTACACTGGCCTGTAGTTCAGTGTCTCTTGTCTTGTATGTGTACTTACCTAGTTGTGCTTGCGGGGGTTGAACTCTGGCTCTTAGGTCCCGCCTCTCAACTGTCAATCAACTAATGTATAGGTTCCTGAGCCTACTGGGCTCTATCATATCTACACTTGAATCTGTGTATGGAGTCAGCCTCCACCACCTCACTTCCTAATGCATTTCATTTGTCCACTACTCTGACACTGAAAAAATTCTTTCTAACAGTCTCTATGGCTCATTTAGGCACTCAATTTCCACCTGTGTCCCCTAGTGCGCGTGCCCCTTGTGGTAAATCATCTGTCTTTATCTACCCCATCAATTCCTCCGAGAATCTTGTATGTGGTGATCATGTCCCCTCTAACTCTTCTGTCTCCCAATGACGTGAGGTTTAATTCTTGTAGTCTCTCCTCGTAGTTCATACCCCTCAGTTCGGGTACTAGTCTGGTGGCAAGCCTTTGAACTTTTCCAGTGTAGTCCTATGCTTGACTAGATATGGACTCCATGCTGGGGCTGCATACTCCAGGATTGGTCTGACATATGTGGTATACAAAGTTATGAAAGATTCCTTACACAAGTTTCTAAAGGCCGTTCTAATGTTAGCCAACCTGGCATATGCCGCTGATAGTTATCCTCTTGATATGGGCTTCAGGGGACAGGTCTGGCGTGATATCAACCCCCAAGTCCTTCTCTCTCTCTGACTCTTGAAGTATTTCATCTCCCAAATGATACCTTGTATCTGGTCTCCTGCTCCCTACACCCATCTTCATTACATTACATTTCCTCGGGTCTGTGTGTGTGTAAGTGAGCGTTTGTGCTTTTGTAGGTGTGAGTGTGGGCATGACTCTTTGGGTGCAAGTGAGGTGTGAGGATGTGGATGTTACACTGTGGGAGTCTTGAGCACAGAGGGTAAGGGGGAGGGGTGATTTGGGAGAGAGTAAGGGGGTGGGAAGTTGTTGGGGTGGGGTGAGAGGAGGTATTGATGGTCACGAGGACCCCTTCTCGTCCCTTAGGTGTCAAACGTCTACCCGTAATAAGTAATTTGAGATTTTAAATATATGATATACCAAACAGAAAATGTATATTTTACCTAGTTCTGTACACCAGAGAGATGACTTCGAAACAGTACCTACCAGCTAAGCCTTCCCGCTCACACAAACTAGGCAAGTAAATAATGCTTGTCCTTGTGGCGTGATTCGTCGGTAATCCTGTCCGTTGATCACAACTCCACGTGGGTGTTGCTTTGTCCACCAAGTGCCAGTCACTTGGAAAACTTTCCTCACTGTGCACTAACGTCACTGTTAGTGCACAGTGACGTTAGTGCACAGTGACGTTTCACTGTGCACTTTCACTCACTGTTAGAAAGTCTCCGTGGTGTAGTGGTAAGACACTCGCCTGGCGTTCCGCGAGCGCTATTTCATGGGTTCGTATCCTGGCCGGGGAGGATTTACTGGGCGCAATTCCTTAACTGTAGCCTCTGTTTAACGCAACAGTAAAATGTGTACTTGGATGAAAAACGATTCTTCGCGGCAGGGATCGTATTCCAGGGACCATAGGATTAAGGACTTGCCCGAAACGCTACGCGTACTAGTGGCTCTACAAGAATGTAACAACTCTTGTATATATCTCAAAAAAAAAAAAAAAAAAAACGCTATTCTTTGTCACGCAGTTCCAGACACGTCTTACAAAGAGCGATCCTGACCCCTCTGCCGGCTGTGGCATTGGTGTTGACACAAGAAATCGTTCTTTTAATTTATCTTATCTAAGGCTACAATAATTCACTATGATACGAAGTTCACTGTGCTGTTGTACACTGTGTGAGACCAAAACTAAGTTTTAATCACTATAACACGTAAATATCCCCGGATATTGATGTTAAATTCACGGACGCAAGCTGACAGGTGTTCCCCCCCCCCTTAGCTGATGCTGACTGATTGTCGGTCAGTCAGCTGTGTTCTCACCTAGTTGTGCTTGTGGGGGTTGAGCACTGGCTCATTGGTCCCCGCCTCTCAACCGTCAATCAACTGGTGTACAGATTCCTGAGCCTACTGGGCTCTATCATATCTACATTTGAAACTGTGTAGTGGCGTCAGCCTCCACCACATAACTTCCTAATGCATTCCATCTGTTAACTACTCTGTGGGAAAATCCTAGCAGTTTTAACTCTTTTTCTTTTATTAATATTACATATTTACTTTACTTTTTAATTAGCTTTAATATTATATTATTTTTACTTGATTATTTTCTTAGTTCTTAGTAAGTTAGTTGTGAGTGGACTGTATATACTGATTCAGCTGCTAGAACTTATCACACACAATTGCGGGGACAATTTGTAGCTTAAACCACTTTGAGGTGCTTCCTTCATAAACCACACATTGTTTACCTAGTCTTTGATATATAAATTAAAAATTATACCACATATGGTGGTCTAATCTACTATTATATCAGTAAATTAAATTAATAACAACCAATACTATGTCTACAGTATGAAACATAAAATGGCCTTAGCTGCTACTGTTATTGGGGGCTGCTAAGACTGTGTAATTGTAGCGTCAAATGAGGGTGTGTTTACTAGTTGTGTTTTTGCGGGGGTTGAGCTTTGCTCTTTCGGCCCGCCTCTCAACTGTCAATCAACTGTTTACTAACTACTTTTTTTTTTTTTTTTTTTTTCCACACACACACACACACACCCCAGGAAGCAGCCCGTGACAGCTGACTAACTCCCAGGTACCTATTTACTGCTAGGTAACAGGGGCACTTAGGGTGAAGGAAACTTTGCCCATTTGTTTCTGCCTCGTGCGGGAATCGAACCCGCGCCACAGAATTACGAGTCCTGCGCGCTATCCACCAGGCTACGAGGCCCCTTTTGGGTCCCTGTGCCTCTGAGTGCCATGTAATGGCGGCTGTCTGGAGGCCTACAAAGCTCGATGTACAGCTAGTGGTAGTAATTTCTATAATTGTGTTGGGAGCCAGCTTCCTGCTTCACTAACTTCCTCTCAATTACCTGTTTGGGGTGTAAGGAATTAATAATGGTTCCCTAAACATATAAGTACAGGTATGACATGGAATATGTGTGTGTATTGAGCTGAGTAAACGTACTTGGTTGTGGGTTTTTTCATGCTAATAACCGGCCACCAATGTATATTAAAAGATGCATCAATTAAAACAGAATACTAGGTAGTCGGATACTCAAGTGCTCCAGTTGTGTGGTAGAGGTGTTGCTGTGGTAGCTCTCTTGGGACAGAGTAAGTCTATCGTACGAGACTAGTATCACAACTCTCTCTCAGGAAGCACTCGTTATCGTGTTGTTATTGTTATGATTCTGGGGCCAGATTCACAAAAGCACTTACGACCGTGTACATCTCTTCTCAATCTTTGGCACCTTTGTTTCCAATTATTAAACAGTTAATGAGCTTCGAAGCACCAGGAGGCTGTTTATAACAATAACAACAGTTGAATGGGAAGTTTTCATGCTTGTAAACTGTTTTATAAATGTAACCAAAGCCGTCAAAGATTGAGGAAAGATATACACGTTCGTACGTGCTTGCGTAAGTGCTTTCATGAATCTGGCCCCAGGTCTACGTGACAACGACGCTCTAGGTGAGACGTCCTCAAAAGTTTGGTGGTTCTGTTTATGCTTAAAGAATAGAGAGTTAAACTATATTCCTGTTGTTGGAAATTATATTCAGTCCTAGTGAACACTTTTTTATGAAGTTTAAACACCTAGACTGTTGTTTAAAAAGAGATGAGATATATAATATACGTCCCAATTATGTTAAAGACTGTACAGTTTAAGATAAAAACTAAGTACTACCTAATTAACTCAATGTAACCTACCTCACCCCCAAAAATGTCAACCCTTGTCTTCTATTTTAAACAATGCTGTTTTGTTGACCAAATTGTATTTTTGCTTTTTTCTGCCATGTTCCCCCCCCCCCCCCGTCCCCCTTTTTTCCATTCTTTTCTTATTTTTTCTCATCACAATTTATGCTTTAATCTCAATTAGTATTAAGTTTTAGTCTTAGTGTTTTTCCTGCCCGAAACGCTTTGCGTAATAGTGGCCTCAGGCATTGTATGTACTAACTCTATCTATAAATCCATCAACTTTTGTATCTTACCTTGTATATATGTAGCTTACCTGAATATAAATGTATTATTTTTTATTTATTATTATTATTATGTATCTTGTATGACGTCACGGAATACCCGTTCTCTTTTACTTTATGGGGGGGGGGGGGTAACTTATGTTATTATGTGTGTCGGATTTCCGACATACACTGACGTTGGAAAAGTTCTTCCTAACGTCCTTGTGTGGCTTGAGTTGCCTGAGGCCACAAGGACGTTGCCTGAGTTTTGTACGTGGTTTCCGTTTTTATATTTTCATTTTTTCCATAGCGCATGAGCTGGAACTTATCTTCGATAAACACCATATTATTTTCTGTAGCCCATAGAAAGACCTGATGTAGATCAGGTCTTTCTATGGGCTACAGAAAATAATATGGTGTTTAACGAAGATAAGTTCCAGCTCATGCACTATGGAAAAAATGAAAATATAAAAACGGAAACCACGTACAAAACTCAGGCAAATCATAACATTGAACGAAGAGGCAATGTAAAGGATCTGGGTGTACTCATGTCGGAAGACCTTACCTTTAAAAAACACAATAAAGTAGCCGTCACAACTGCAAGAAAAATGACAGGTTGGATAACAAGAACTTTTCACACTAGAGATGCTATACCGATGATGATACTTTTCAAAACGCTTGTGCTATCTAGAGTGGAGTACTGCTGCACAATGACAGCCCCTTTCAAAGCTGGAGAAATTGCTGACCTAGAGAGCGTGCAGAGATCCTTTACTGCTAGAATCCACTCAGTAAAACATCTAAACTATTGGGACCGACTAAAGAGCCTAAAACTGTACTCCCTTGAGCGCAGGCGGGAGAGATACATAATAATTTACACGTGGAAAATATTAGAGGGGCTGGTCCCAAACCTGCACACAGAAATAACATCACATGAGACCAAAAGACATGGCAGGATGTGCAGAATACCCCCGTTGAAAAGCAGAGGTGCAACAGGTACTCTGAGAGAGAACTCTATCAACATCAGAGGCCCGAGACTGTTCAACACGCTTCCACTACACATAAGGGACATAACTGGCCGACCCCTCACAGTGTTCAAGAGAGAGCTGGATAAGCACCTCCAAAGGATACCTGATCAACCAGGCTGTGACTCATACGTCAGGCTGCGAGCAGCCGCGTCCAACAGCCTGGTTGATCAGTCCAGCAACCAGGAGGCCTGGTCGACGACCGGGCGGCGGGGACGCTAAGCCCCGGAAGCACCTCAAGGCAAGGTAAGGTAAGGTGGCTCATTTGGAACTCAGTTTCCACCTTTGTTCCCTTGTTCGCCTACCACCGTGTTAAACAGTTTATCTTTATCTACCTTGTCGATTCCTCTTAGAATTTTGTAGATTGTGATCATGTCTCCTCGAGTTCTCCTGTCTTCCAGCGACGTGAGGTGCATTAGACGCAGTCTTTCCTCGTAACTCCAGTCTCCTAGTTCTGGAACTAGCCTAGTGAACCACTGAACTTTTTCCAGTTTAGTTGTCTTGTGCTTGACAAGGTACGGGCTCCATGCTGGGGCTGCATACTCCAGGATTGGCCTCACATATGCAGTATACAAGGTTCTGAATGATTCCTTACCAGGTTCCTGAAGGCAGTTCTGATGTTAGCCAGCCTCGCATACGCCGCTGATGCTATTCTTTTGATGTGGGCTTCAGGAGACAGGTTTGGCATGATATCAACCCCTATATTAAGGACCTGCCCGAAACGCTGCGCGTACTAGTGGCTTTACAAGAGTGTAATTACTGTACTATGCTATGTATTCTCACAAACCCAATATACCTTCTTGTATATAAATAAATAAATAAATAAATAAATAAATAAATAAATAAATAAATAAATAATAAATAAATAAATAAATAAATAAATAAACTATATTTTTGTCTCTGTCCGTTTCGTGAAGGACTTTATCTCCCAATCGGTATCAAGTGTCTGGCCTCCTATTTCCTCTGCCTAGTTTCATTACCTTACATTTACTTGGGTTGACCTTTAGATTCAGTTTGTTTAGGTCATCTTCTGGCCTCATACTATCTTTCTTTGTCTTAAATTTACTAATAATTGTTGCATCATCAGCAAGTATTGAGAGGATCGAGTCTATGTGTGTGAGTACTCACCTAATTGTACTCACCTAATTGTGCCTTCGGGGGTTGAACTTTAGTCCCGCCTCTCAACTGTCAATCAACTGATATACAGATTCCTGAGCCTACTGGGCTCTATCATATCTACATTTGAAACTGTGTATGGAGTCAGCCTCCACCACATCACCTCCTAGTGCATTCCATTTATTAACTACTCTGACACTGAACAAGTTCCTTCTAACGTCCCTGTGGCTCATTTGGGTACTCAGTTTCCATCTGTGTCCCCGTGTTCGTGTCCCACCCGTAGTGAACAGTTTGTCTTTGTCCACCCTGTCAATTCCCCTGAGTATTTTGTAGGTGATTATCATATCTCCCATTACTCTTCTGTTTTCCCGGGATGTGAGGTTCAGCCCCTTTAGCCTTTCCTCGTAGCTCATACCTCTCAGTTCCGGAACGAGCCTGGTGGCATACCGCTGAATCTTCTCTAACTTTGTCTTGTGTTTAACTAGGTATGGACTCCAGGCTGGAGCTGCATATTCCAGGATTGGTCTGACATAAGTGGTATACAGGGTCCTGAAAGATTCCTTACACAAGTTTATAAAGGCAGTTCTTATGTTGGCCAGTCTAGCATATGCCGCTGATGATATCCTTTTGATGTGGGCCTCTGGGGACAGGTTCGATGTGATATCAACCCCCATATCTTTCTCTCTATTTGACTCTTGCAGGATTTCACCTCCCAGATGGTACCTTGTGTTCAGCCTCCTGCTCTCTTCGCCTAATTTCATTACCTTACACTTTCCTGAGTTGAACTTTAGCAGCCATTTTCTAGACCATTCCTCCTGTAGTCTCTGTCTATCTTCATCCGTCTTGATTGTTCTCATAATTTTTGCATCATCAGCAAACATTGAGAGGAACGAGTCTATACCCTCTGGATATGTGTGTGTGTGTGTGTATATAGGCAGGTGTTGACTGAGGACCACATGTGTGTGTATATATAGACAGGTGTTGACTGAGGACAACATGCGTGTATGTATATTAGCAGGTGTTGACTGAGGACCACATGGTATGTGTATAGAGGCAGGTGTTGTGGGAGCGACCGTTGTCTGTATCTGACAGCGACAATAGCATTATTGAAATAGGCTCCATCTCTTCCAGAATTCAATCAAGATGGTAGAGATGTGATCAGAAAAATATGGCAGCCACACGTGATTACAATTTTTTCTGTGGCGCCTAACGGCCTGGTGTAGTTATTTTTGTATATGAATCATATTTCACTAACAATTTTCCGCTCTGAGAGGTGTAGCAGCAGTTTCTTCGTTCGACTTTTGGCCCCGAAAGTCAAACATTTTGCAGCCTCGTGCTATAATTTTGTTTTCGTATTTTTCTTGCCATTTGTTTATATGTAAAATTGTGAATCGAATTATCGTCTACCTATTTTTTGTCTAACCCGTGTTTACAGTTGTAACACGAAGCTCCTTTTCACGTCTGTGTTACTAATCTCGCTTGTTTGTTCATAGCTGGAACACACAACTTGTTTGCCTGCTTATGTATTCCTAAATTTATTTATTTATTTATTTATTTATTTATATACAAGAAGGTACATTGGGATTGTGAGGATACATAGCATAGTAATTACAGTCTTGTAAAGCCACTAGTACGCGCAGCGTTTCGGGCAGGTCCTTAATCTAAGAAACTTTTAAGTAGGTAAATACTTGCAAAATTTATAAAAATGATAACAGTTACATAGCAAGAAAAAAACAAAAGGTAAGAGAAAATTGTAGGTATATTAAAGCACATAGGTAGCTCAGATTGATTGCAATGACAGCTTGAATGGTAGTTTAAAAAAAATTAGTAGGCACAATACAGCATATGGCTAGCATATAAAAGAAGACAGCAATGAACACAATGATAAAGTTGTTTGGATTAAGTACATAAAGATTGGGAGATTGGGTAACACTAGATACAGAGCAAATTTAAAGCTCAATGTAGGAAATTACGAAGATGAAATTAGGTATTTTTGTTTTTGTTTTCGAATGAGGAAAAAATTTGACAGCTTTTCAATTCACTAGGGAGTGAGTTCCATAGACTAGGTCCCTTTATTTGCATAGAGTTTACACAGATTAAGTTCGACCCTGAGGATATCAAAGAGATATTTATTTCTAGTGTGGTGATAATAGATCCTATTACATCTGTCCAGGGAGAGTTTCAGAGCATGGTTTGCATTTAAGAACAGGGTTTTGTAAATGTAGTTGACACAAGAGAATGTGTGGAGGGAGTTAATATTTAGCATGTTAAGGGATTTAAACTAGGGAGCTGAGTGTTGTCTGAAAGCAGAGTTTGTTATTATTCTGATAGCAGATTTTTGCTGGGTGATGATGGGCTTGAGGTGGTTTGCAGTGGTAGACCCCCATGCACAGATACCATAATTAAGATAGGGATAGATTAGTCCATAACATAGTGAGAGGAGAGCAGAGTTAGGAACATAATATCTTATTTTGGAGAGTATACTAACTGTTTTAGAGACTTTCTCAGTTATGTGTTGAATGTGGGTAAATAAATTCCATGTAGTGCTATCATGTCAGGCACACTCTTGCTCTTATTCAGGTCTTTCTATATTCACATTGTTGGGACCAACACTACAAAATCTGCCCCACCTGTTAATTCTCTTTCCCCAACACAAACCCACTCAATTGTCCCTTCACACAAACCCACTCATAACCCACGAACATACTGTTTCCCCCACTCCCCCCCCCCCTCCTCCATATCCATTCCTCCCTCACTCCCTCCATCTCTTTCTCTCTGACTATACCTTCCCCTCCTCCCTCCCCTCTTCTTCCTTCACCCTGTTTCTTTTTCTCGCCATACCCCGACATCCCCCTACCTCCCCTCTTCTCTCTCTCGTCTTCCTCCACCTCTTCTCCCCATCTCTCCCCCTTATATAAGCCTCTTCCCTCTCTCTTTCTCTCCTCTTCCCCCTTCATCTCTTGAGATTCGATAATTTTATAATTCCCTCTGCATCTCCCTACCTCTTCCTTGCCCTTACAACTCTCATCTTTTCATCTTACTCCATCTCTCCCTTATATTCGCCTCTACCCCCTCCCCCCCTTCTCTCTCTCTCTCTCTATCTCTCTCTCTCTCTCTCTCTCTCTCTCTCTCTCTCTCTCTCTCTCTCTCTCTCTCTCTCTCTCTCTCTCTCTCTCTCTCTCTCTCTCTCTCTCTCTCTCTCTCTCTCTCTCTCTCTCTCTCTCTCTCTCTCTCTCTCTCTCTCTCTCTCTCTCTCTCTCTCTCTCTCTCTCTCTCTCTCTCTCTCTCTCTCTCTCTCTCTCTCTCTCTCTCTCTTTGACCTTTGATGCCTAACCCTAATCCTACATATTAGAGAGGGATCAAACATGAAATAGGACCACAAGAGAACACGGGGGAAGGTGAGGGACAGGGCAAGTCCCCCTTTCAGATGATCGCTCGTGTATGAAGGGGAACGGGGAACTCAGAGGCATGAGGGAAACCATGGTTACCCTTCAAGTGTATCTGAGAGCAGCAAAGGAGGAAATATAAAGCCTCAAAGATCCTCCTCAGGCTCAGGCGACTGATCCCCAAGTATCAAGGGAATATAGCAATAGCCGGAACCTCTACAATGGGAGTCACGTTTGCAGAAATGCTGAGAAAGAGCCCAGAAGCCATGTCCACAGTACTGGGGGTTGTCATGAAAACAGCAACTTCACAGGAGGCAGCAAGGTGCACGAGTCAGCTACTGGAAAGAAAAAGAGCTGTAGTTATGGCTGGTATTAAGGGACAAGAAGGTTCCAGTCAGGAAGAGTGGAAACCTAAGGACAGAACTTGTGTCAGGAATCTTGAAGGTGGAGGGGGGGGGGGGCTACGAATGCAGTCGGCTGAGCAATGCATAGAGAAGGTTTTCGGGCTTGGCTAGTACAACAATGAAAAAATTGAATGATAACGGTAGTATTCAGGAACGAGGTAATCAAAGAAGACATCCTAGTTAAAAAGAGCAAACTTCAAAATGTAATGGAAGACAAAAAGGTATTCCTTCTGGGGGACATGACCAATGAACAAAATAATCCAGAAGCCTCTTCTGTGCATCAGCTGCTTGTAGGCTGGGAGTGAAATAAAAGAGGGAAAAACAGTCCCTAACCCAACACTACAAACAACAGAGGGGAGTGGGAAACCCACCCACCAGCCGCCCCATAGCAGCCCGACCCCCCTCAGGCCTGAACCCTCCCGTCCCCCTACACAATGCCCCTCACCCGAACCATAAAATGCCACTATGAAAATGGCATTTCAGATAAAACCAAGACCCAACCAAAACTGCCTCACAGACACTTAAGGATGAAAACAGCAGGGAAGGAACATGTGATGAAACTGAGAAAGGGAGAAAAGATAAACACACAAAATGCAACCCACTCTCGCAAAAGACAGCACATATATGACTTATTGCTTATAGTTAATATTTTGCTTATGAATTAGTACATATGTGGTATATTCCCAGTTATATTTTTTTAAGGCCCAAACGTTTTCCTCGCGTACCAATTTACGTCTCACAGTACCCATCCATCGCCGTAGATAGCAGAATAGTCGTGATCGATAGGTTCAATTATAATGAAAATTGTAGTTTTCAGGTCCCACATGGGTTGTGAAATTTACCTTCTATTGTCCATGCTCTTAGAATATTACAGATCAGCTACATCCTATTGAAGGCTCGTAGTTTTGTTTTGAGAAATATTAGTCGTTCTTAGTAAATTATATTAAGCACTATAATTTAATACATTTACAGTCTCCGTGGTGTAGTGGTAAGACACTCGCCTGGCGTTCCGCGAGTGCTATGTCATGGGTTCGTATCCTGGCCGGGGAGGATTTACTGGGCGCAATTCCTTAACTGTAGCCTCTGTTTAACGCAACAGTAAAATGTGTACTTGGATGAAAAAACGATTCTTCGCGGCGGGGATCGTATTCCAGGGACCATAGGATTAAGGACTTGCCCGAAACGCTACGCGTACTAGTGGCTGTACAAGAATGTAACAACTCTTGTATATATCTCAAAAAAAAAAAAAAATAAAATAAAAGTGCTTCACCGATCAACATTATATACACTGGTTTGTGCTCTAAAAATCTTAAAGGATGTATTGTAGGAATGTCTACAGAAAACGGTGTTACGTTGGAATGTCTATGGGGTAAACTACTGCAAACAGGAGGGTATAGTGTCTACTACCTACTGTAGGACGGGTATAGGGTACATTACCATCTATTATATGGGTAAGGGGGTCCATGCCACCTGTAGGATAGGTCTGGCCCCAACAACTGCCCATAGGATGGGTATGGGGACCACTATCATCCACAGGATGGGTATGGGGTTCACTACTGCCCACAGGTTGGGTTTGAGGACCAATGTCATCTACTGGATGAATATGGGGTCCACTACTACCCACTGGATAGGTATATGTTCCACTTCCGCCCAAAGGATGTGTGTGCCGTCCACTGTACCGCCCACAGGATGGGTATGGGGTCCACAATCACCCACAGGATGAAAATTGTGCTTACTACCGCCCACAGGATGGGTATGGCCTCCATTGCCGCCCACAGCATGAGAATAGGGTACAGTACCGTCCATGGAATGGGTATATGCTTAACTACCGCCGACAGGATGAGTATATCGTCTACTACTGCCCACAGGATGGGGATGGGGTTACCAACCACCCATAGGACGCGTATGGGGTCCACTACCGCCCTCAGGGTGGGTAGTGGGTTCATTACCACCCACAGAATGTGTATGGTGCCCACTGCCGCCCACATGATAAGTATGGTGTCCACATCCTCTCAAAGGAGGGGTATGGCCTCCACTGCCGCATACAGGATGAGTATAGGGTCCAGTACCACCCACAAGATGGGTATGGGGTCCTCTTCCGCCCACAGGATGGCTTTGGGGACCACTATCATCCACAGGATGAGTATGGGGGGTTCCACTACGGCCCACAGGGTAGGTATGGGGGCCATGTCAATCCACAGGATGGATATATGCGCCACTACCGCCCACAAAATGAGTATGGGGTCCACTACCACCCACATGAAGGGTATTGGTTCGACAACCACCCACAGGATGGGCATGGGTTCCACTACCGCCCATAGGATTGGTATAGGGGTACACTACCGCCCACAAGGTGGGTATGGGGTCCACTTCCGCCCGCAGGATGGGTATGGGGTCCACTACCACCCACAGGATGAGTATGGGGTATACTACCGCCCACAGGATGGGTATGAGGCCCATTACCGCCCACATGATGGGTATTAGGTCGACAACTACTCACAGGATGGGTATGGGGGGGGGGGCCACTACCACCCACAGGATTGGTATGGGGTGCACTACCGCCCATCGGATGGGTATGGGGTCCATTTCGGCCCGCAAGATGGGTATGGGGTCCACTACCACCCATAGGAGGGGTATGGGGTCCAATACCGCCCACAGGATGGGTATTGGGTCCAATACCGCCCACTGGATGTGTTTTGGGTCCAATACCGCCCACAGGATGGGTATGAGGTTCAATACCGTCCACGGGATGGGTATGAGGTCCAATACCGTCCACAGGATGAGTATGGGGTCCACTACCACCAACAGGATGGGTATGGGGTCCAATACCGTCCACAGGATGGGTATGGGGTACAATACCGTCCACAGGATGAGTATGGGGGTCCACTACCACCAACAGGATGGGTATGGGGTCCAATACCGTCCACAGGATGGGTATGGGGTCCAATACCGTCCACAGGATGGGTATGGGGTCCATTACCGTCCACAGGATGGGTATGGGGTCCACTACCACCAACAGGATGAGTAAATTGGGTCCACAACTGCCCACAGGATGGGTATGGGATTTATAATAATAATAAGCACCATTAGTTTATTAAGTTTATTATTACTTATTAAATTTATTCTTACTTAATAAGTTTATTATTACTACTTGATTATTATAATTAAGTACCTAATTTCATCTTCATAGTTCCTACTCTGTGCTTTAAAATTGCTCTGTATCTAGTGTTACCCCAATCTCCCAATCTTTGTGTACTTAATCCAATCAACTTTACCATTGTGATCATTGCTGTCTTCTTATATGTGCTAGCAATATGCTGTATTGTGCCTATTAATCTTTGTTAATTACCATTCAAGCTGTCAGTGCAATCCATCTGAGCTCCCTATGTGCTTTAATATACATTCAAATCTCTCTCATCTCATTTTTTTTCTTGTAGTGTATTTGTTATCATTTTATAAATTTTGCTCCTATTTACCTACTTAAAATTTTCTGTAAGATTAAGGACCTGCCCGAAACGCTGTGCGTACTAGTAGCTTTACACTGTGTTATCCTCATAATCCCAATGTACCTTCTTTTACATATATAAATAAATAAATAAATAAATAAATAAATAGTTATTACATATAATAATGGTGCTTACCAAATCAACATTATATACAATAGTGTATGCTTTGAAAATCTTTGAAAAAAGAAGAAAGAGAATGGATTGCAGGTACGTCAACAGTAAACGATGTTACATTGGAATGTCTATGGGGTACACCACTAAAATCAAATCAAAATCGAAATGTTTATTAAGGTAAAAATACATACATAGAAGATGAGTTACAAACATATTGTTGGATTTATAGATAAAGTTAGTATATGTAATACCTAAAGTAACTAATACAGTGTTTCGGGCAAGGTGTGGAGAGAAAAACCCCTTAACTTAGAGATTAATACTAACTGAGATTAAAGTATAAATTGTGTTGAAATAAGGAAAAAAGGGGGGGGGGGGAGGAGGGGGGGAACATGGCAGAAATCAGCAATTATACAGCTTGGTCAACAAAGAGTATTGTTTGAAAATAGCAAGACATAGGTTAACATTTAGGGGGTAACGTACGTTACATGGAGTTTATTAGGTAGTACTTAGTTTTTCTCTTAAACTGGTTGAAAGAGGTACAGCCTTTGACATTATTGGGAAGGTCATTCCACATTCTGGGTCCCTTGATTTGAAGAGCATTTCTAGCTTGGTTAAGCCGCGCTCTTGGAATATCAAATAGGTATTTGTTTCTGGTGAGGTGCCCATGGATTCTGTTACAACCTTCTAGGAAACTGTTAAGTTCAGGATTGACATTACAGTTCTGAGTCTTTAATATATAGAGTACGCATGAGAGGATGTGCAGTGACTTAATTTCTAACAAGTTCAAAGATTTGAGTAAGGGTACCGAGTGCTGCCTGGGGGCCAGAGTTAGATATTGTTCTAATTACAGCTTTGTGTTGAGTAATTAAAGGACGTAAATGATTTTGTGTAGTAGAACCCCAAGCACAAATACCATAATTGAGATAAGGATAAATGAGAGAGTAATAGAGTAATACTACTGCAAACAGGATGGATATAGGGTCCAAAACAAGTCACAAGATGCTTATGGGAGCAATTATACCACCTAAAAGGAGAGGTATTGGGCCATCTGCCACCTTTTGGACAGGTATGGGATCCACTACCACTTTCAAGTTGAGTAAGGGGTCCACTACCACCTACAGGAGGGGTATGGCGTCCACTACCACCTACAGGAGGGGTATGGGGTCCACTACCACCTACAGGAGGGGTATGGGGTTTACTACCACCCACAGGATGGGGTATGGGGTCCACTACCACCCACAAGAGGGTTATGAGGTCCACTACCACCCACAGGATGGGTATGGTGTCCATTACCACCTACAAGATGGACACGGGGTCCACTGCCATCCATACGATGAGTATGGGGTCCACTACCGCCCACAGGATGGGTATGGGGTCCACTACCACCCACAGGATAAGTATGAGGTCCACTACCACCCACAGGATGGGTATGGGGTCCACTACCACCCACAGGATAAGTATGGGGTCCACTACCACCCATAGGATGGGTATGGGGTCGACTACCACCCACAGGATAAGTATGGGGTCCACTACCACCCACAAGATGGGTATGGGGTCAACTACAGCTCAAGGATTTATATAAATTCCACTACTTCCCACGGGGTGTTGGTGTTGGGAGTGGTGGTGGTGTTAGGAGTGGTGGTGGTGTTGTGAGTGATGGTGGTTGTGGTGTTGGGAGTGGTGGTGGTGTTGGGAGGGGTGGTGGTGTTGGGAGTGGTGGTGGTGTTGGGAGTGGTGGTGGTGTTGGGAGTGGTGGTGGTGTTGGGAGTGGTGGTGGTGTTGGGAGTGGTGGTGGTTGTGGTGTTGGGAGTGGTGGTGGTGTTGGGAGGGGTGGTGGTGTTGTGAGTGGTGGTGGTGTTGGGAGTGGTGGTGGTGTTGGGAGTGGTGGTGGTGTTGGGAGTGGTGGTGGTGTTGGGAGTGGTGGTGGTGTTGGGAGTGGTGGTGGTGTTGGGAGTGGTGGTGGTGTTGGGAGTAGTGGTGGTGTTGGGAGCGGTGGTGGTGTTGGGAGTGGTGGTGGTATTGTGAGTGGTGGTGGTGTTGGCAGTGGTGGTGGTGTTGGGAGTGGTGGTGGTGTTGGGAGTGATGGTGGTGTTGGGAGTGGTGATGGTGTTGGGAGTGGTTGTGGTGTTGGGAGTGGTGGTGGTGTTGGGAGTGGTGGTGGTGTTGGGAGTGATGGTGGTGTTGGGAGTGGTGGTGGTGTTGTGAGTGATGGTGGTTGTGGTGTTGGAAGTGGTGGTGGTGTTGGGAGTGGTGGTGGTGGTGTGAGTGGTGGTGGTGTTGGGAGTGATGGTGGTTGTGGTGTTGGAAGTGGTGGTGGTGTTGGGAGTGGTGGTGGTGGTGTGAGTGGTGGTGGTGTTGGGAGTGGTGGTGGTGTTGGGAGTGGTGGTGGTATTGGGAGTGGTGGTGGTGTTGGGAGTGGTGGTGGTGTTGTGAGTGGTGGTGGTGTTGGCAGTGGTGGTGGTGTTGGGAGTGGTGGTGGTGTTGGGAGTGATGGTGGTGTTGGGAGTGGTGATGGTGTTGGGAGTGGTTGTGGTGTTGGGAGTGGTGGTGGTGTTGGGAGTGGTGGTGGTGTTGGGAGTGATGGTGGTGTTGGGAGTGGTGGTGGTGTTGGGAGTGATGGTGGTTGTGGTGTTGGAAGTGGTGGTGGTGTTGGGAGTGGTGGTGGTGGTGTGAGTGGTGGTGGTGTTGGGAGTGGTGGTGGTGTTGGGAGTGGTGGTGGTATTGGGAGTGGTGGTGGTGTTGGGAGTGGTGGTGTTGGGAGTGGTGGTGGTGGTGTTGTGAGTGGTGGTGGTGTTGGGAGTGGTGGTGGTGTTGGGAGTGGCGGTGGTGGTGTTGGGAGTGGTGGTGGTGTTGGGAGTGGTGATGGTGTTGGGAGTGGTGGTGGTGTTGGGAGTGGTGGTGGTGTTGGGAGTGGTGGTGGTTGTGGTGTTGGAAGTGGTGGTGGTGTTGGGAGTGGTGGTGGTGTTGTGAGTGATGGTGGTGTTGGGAGTGGTGGTGGTGTTGTGAGTGGTGGTGGTGTTGGGAGTGGTGGTGGTGTTGTGAGTGGTGGTGGTGTTGTGAGTGGTGGTGGTGTTGGGAGTGGTGGTGGTGTTGGGAGTGGTGGTGGTGTTGGGAGTTGTGGTGGTGCTGGGAGTGGTGGTGGTGTTGGGAGTGGTGGTGGTGTTGGGAGTGGTGGTGGTGTTGGGAGTGGTGGTGGTGTTGGGAGTGGTGGTGGTGTTGGGAGTGATGGTGGTGTTGGGAGTGATGGTGGTGTTGGGAGTGGTGGTGGTGTTGGGAGTGGTGGTGGTGTTGGGAGTGATGGTGGTGTTGGGAGTGATGGTGATGTTGGGAGTGGTGGTGGTGTTGGGAGTGGTGGTGGTGTTGGGAGTGATGGTGGTGTTGGGAGTGGTGTTGGTGTTGTGAGTGGTGTTGGTGCTGTGAGTGGTGGTGGTGTTGGGAGTGATGGTGGCGATGGGAGTGGTGGTGGTGTTGGGAGTGATGGTGGCGATGGGAGTGGTTGTGGTGTTGGGAGTGATGGTGGTGTTGGGAGTGGTGGTGGTGTTGCGAGTGATGGTGGTGTTGGGAGTGGTGGTGGTGTTGGGAGTGATGTCGGTGTTGGGAATGGTGGTGGTGTTGGGAGTGGTGGTGGTGTTGTGAGTGGTGGTGGTGTTGGGAGTGGTGGTGGTGGTGTTGGGAGTGATGGTGGTGTTGGGAGTGGTGTTGGTGTTGTGAGTGGTGGTGGTGTTGGGAGTGATGGTGGTGTTGGGAGTGGTGGTGGTGTTGGGAGTGGTGATGGTGTTGGGAGTGGTGGTGGTGTTGGGAGTGGTGGTGGTGTTGGGAGTGGTGGTGGCGATGGGAGTGGTTGTGGTGTTGGGAGTGGTGGTGGTGTTGTGAGTGATGGTGGTGTTGGGAGTGGTTGTGGTGTTGGGAGTGATGGTGGTGTTGGGAGTGGTGGTGGTGTTGCGAGTGATGGTGGTGTTGGGAGTGGTGGTGGTGTTGGGAGTGGTGGTGGTGTTGGGAGTGGTGGTGGTGTTGGGAGTGGTGGTGGTGTTGGGAGTGGTGGTGGTGGTGTTGGGAGTGGTGGTGGTGTTGTGAGGGGTGGTGGTGTTGGGAGTGATGGTGGTGTTGGGAGTGGTGGTGGTGTTGGGAGTGGTGGTGGTGTTGGGAGTGGTTGTGGTGTTGGGAGTGGTGGTGGTTTTGGGAGTGATGGTGATGGTGTTGGGTGTCGTGGTGGTGATGTGAGTGGTGGTGTTGGGAGTGGTGGTGGGGTTGGGAGTGGTGATGGTGTTGGGAGTGGTGGTGGTGTTGGGAGTGGTGGTGGTGATGGGAGTGGTGGTGGTTTTGGGAGTGATGGTGGTGGTGTTGGGAGTCGTGGTGGTGTTGGAAGTGATGATGGTGTTGGGAGTGGTGATGGTGTTGGGAGTGGTGGTGGTGTTGGGAGTGGTGGTGGTGTTGGGAGTGGTGGTGGCGATGGGAGTGGTTGTGGTGTTGGGACTGGTGGTGGTGTTGTGAGTGATGGTGGTGTTGGGAGTGGTTGTGGTGTTGGGAGTGATGGTGGTGTTGGGAGTGGTGGTGGTGTTGGGAGTGATGGTGGTGTTGGGAGTGGTGGTGGTGTTGGGAGTGGTGGTGGTGTTGGGAGTGGTTGTGGTGTTGGGAGTGGTGGTGGTTTTGGGAGTGATGGTGATGGTGTTGGGTGTCGTGGTGGTGATGTGAGTGGTGGTGTTTGGAGTGGTGGTGGGGTTGGGAGTGGTGATGGGGTTGGGAGTGGTGGTGGTGTTGGGAGTGGTGGTGGTGATGGGAGTGGTGGTGGTTTTGGGAGTGATGGTGGTGGTGTTGGGAGTCGTGGTGGTGTTGGAAGTGATGATGGTGTTGGGAGTGGTGATGGTGTTGGGAGTGGTGGTGGTGTTGGGAGTGGTGGTGGTGTTGGGAGTGGTGGTGGCGATGGGAGTGGTTGTGGTGTTGGGAGTGGTGGTGGTGTTGTGAGTGATGGTGGTGTTGGGAGTGGTTGTGGTGTTGGGAGTGATGGTGGTGTTGGGAGTGGTGGTGGTGTTGGGAGTGATGGTGGTGTTGGGAGTGGTGGTGGTGTTGGGAGTGGTGGTGGTGTTGCGAGTGATGGTGGTGTTGGGAGTGGTGGTGGTGTTGGGAGTGGTGGTGGTGTTGGGAGTGGTGGTGGTGTTGGGAGTGGTGGTGGTGTTGGGAGTGGTGGTGGTGGTGTTGGGAGTGGTGGTGGTGTTGTGAGGGGTGGTGGTGTTGGGAGTGGTGGTGGTGTTGGGAGTGGTGGTGGTGTTGGGAGTGGTGGTGGTGTTGGGAGTGGTTGTGGTGTTGGGAGTGGTGGTGGTTTTGGGAGTGATGGTGATGGTGTTGGGTGTCGTGGTGGTGATGTGAGTGGTGGTGTTGGGAGTGGTGGTGGGGTTGGGAGTGGTGATGGTGTTGGGAGTGGTGGTGGTGTTGGGAGTGGTGGTGGTGATGGGAGTGGTGGTGGTTTTGGGAGTGATGGTGGTGGTGTTGGGAGTCGTGGTGGTGTTGGAAGTGATGATGGTGTTGGGAGTGGTGGTGGTGTTGGGAGTGGTGGTGGTGTTGTGAGGGGTGGTGGTGTTGGGAGTGGTGTTGGTGTTGGGAGTGGTGTTGGTGTTGGGAGTGGTGTTGGTGTTGGGAGTGGTGGTGGTGTTGGGAGTGGTGTTGGTGTTGGGAGTGGTGTTGGTGTTGGGAGAGGTGGTGGTGTTGGGAGTGGTGTTGGTGTTGGGAGTGGTGGTGGTGTTGGGAGTGGTGGTGGTGTTGGGAGTGATGGTGGTGTTGGGAGTGGTGGTGGTGTTGGGAGTGGTGTTGGTGTTGGGAGTGGTGGTGGTGTTGGGAGTGGTGGTGGTGTTGGGAGTGATGGTGGTGTTGGGAGTGGTGGTGGTGTTGGGAGTGGTGTTGGTGTTGGGAGTGATGGTGGTGTTGGGAGTGGTGGTGGTGTTGGGAGTGGTGGTGGTGTTGGGAGTGGTGGTGGTGGTGTGAGTGGTGGTGGTGTTGGGAGTGGTGGTGGTGTTGCGAGTGGTGGTGGTGTTGGGAGTGGTGGTGGTGTTGGGAGTGGTGGTGGTGTTGGGAGTGGTGGTGGTGTTGGGAGTGGTGGTGGTGTTGGGAGTGGTGGTGGTGTTGGGAGTGGTGGTGGTGTTGGGAGTGGTTGTGGTGTTGGGAGTGGTGTTGGTGTTGGGAGTGATGGTGGTGTTGGGAGTGGTGGTGGTGTTGGGAGTGGTGGTGGTGTTGGGAGTGGTGGTGGTGGTGTGAGTGGTGGTGGTGTTGGGAGTGGTGGTGGTGTTGCGAGTGGTGGTGGTGTTGGGAGTGGTGGTGGTGTTGGGAGTGGTGGTGGTGTTGGGAGTGGTGGTGGTGTTGGGAGTGGTGGTGGTGTTGGGAGTGGTGGTGGTGTTGGGAGTGGTGGTGGTGTTGGGAGTGGTGGTGGTGTTGGGAGTGGTGGTGGTGGTGTGAGTGGTGGTGGTGTTGCGAGTGATGGTGGTGTTGGGAGTGGTGGTGGTGTTGTGAGGGGTGGTGGTGTTGGGAGTGGTGTTGGTGTTGGGAGTGGTGTTGGTGTTGGGAGTGGTGGTGGTGTTGGGAGTGGTGGTGGTGTTGGGAGTGGTGTTGGTGTTGGGAGTGGTGTTGGTGTTGGGAGAGGTGGTGGTGTTGGGAGTGGTGTTGGTGTTGGGAGTGGTGGTGGTGTTGGGAGTGGTGGTGGTGTTGGGAGTGATGGTGGTGTTGGGAGTGGTGGTGGTGTTGGGAGTGGTGTTGGTGTTGGGAGTGGTGGTGGTGTTGGGAGTGGTGGTGGTGTTGGGAGTGGTGGTGGTGTTGGGAGTGGTGGTGGTGTTGGGAGTGGTGGTGGTGTTGGGAGTGGTGGTGGTGTTGGGAGTGGTGGTGGTGTTGGGAGTGGTGATGGTGTTGGGAGTGGTGGTGGTGTTGGGAGTGGTGATGGTGTTGGGAGTGGTGGTGGTGTTGGGAGTGGTGGTGGTGTTGGGAGTGGTGGTGGTGTTGGGAGTGGTGGTGGTGTTGGGAGTGGTGGTGGTGTTGGGAGTGGTGGTGGTGTTGGGAGTGGTGGTGGTGTTGGGAGTGGTGGTGGTGTTGGTAATGATGGTGGTGTTGGGAGTGGTGATGGTGTTGGGAGTGGTGGTGGTGTTGGGAGTGGTGGTGGTGTTGGGAGTGATGGTGGTGTTGGGAGTGGTGGTGGTGTTGGGAGTGGTGGTGGTGTTGGGAGTGGTGGTGGTGTTGGGAGTGGTGGTGGTGTTGGGAGTGGTGGTGATGTTGGGAGTGGTGGTGGTGTTGGGAGTGGTGGTGGTGTTGGGAGTGGTGGTGGTGTTGGGAGTGGTGGTGGTGTTGGGAGTGGTGGTGGTGTTGGGAGTGGTGGTGGTGTTGGGAGTGGTGGTGGTGTTGGGAGTGGTGGTGGTGTTGGGAGTGGTGGTGGTGTTGGGAGTGGTGTTGGTGTTGGGAGTGGTGTTGGTGTTGGGAGAGGTGGTGGTGTTGGGAGTGGTGTTGGTGTTGGGAGTGGTGGTGGTGTTGGGAGTGGTGGTGGTGTTGGGAGTGATGGTGGTGTTGGGAGTGGTGGTGGTGTTGGGAGTGGTGTTGGTGTTGGGAGTGGTGGTGGTGTTGGGAGTGGTGGTGGTGTTGGGAGTGGTGGTGGTGTTGGGAGTGGTGGTGGTGTTGGGAGTGGTGGTGGTGTTGGGAGTGGTGGTGGTGTTGGGAGTGGTGGTGGTGTTGGGAGTGGTGGTGGTGTTGGGAGTGGTGGTGGTGTTGGGAGTGGTGTTGGTGTTGGGAGTGGTGTTGGTGTTGGGAGAGGTGGTGGTGTTGGGAGTGGTGTTGGTGTTGGGAGTGGTGGTGGTGTTGGGAGTGGTGGTGGTGTTGGGAGTGATGGTGGTGTTGGGAGTGGTGGTGGTGTTGGGAGTGGTGTTGGTGTTGGGAGAGGTGGTGGTGTTGGGAGTGGTGTTGGTGTTGGGAGTGGTGTTGGTGTTGGGAGTGGTTGTGGTGTTGGGAGTGATGGTGGTGTTGGGAGTGGTGGTGGTGTTGGGAGTGGTGGTGGTGTTGGGAGTGGTGGTGGTGTTGGGAGTGGTGGTGGTGTTGGGAGTGGTGGTGGTGTTGGGAGTGGTGGTGGTGTTGGGAGTGGTGGTGGTGTTGGGAGTGGTGGTGGTGTTGGGAGTGGTGGTGGTGTTGGGAGTGGTGGTGGTGTTGGGAGTGGTTGGGAGTTACAAGTATAATGTTCGAGTTCAAGATAAACCAGTATATACTATGCTTAAAGCACTAATACACACAAAGTTTTGGGCAAGATCTCTGAAAATCCTTAAAAACTAAGACTTAAGTCTAATTGAGAAATAAGGTAAGTTACAAGGAGTTGATTATTTAGTACTTAGTTGCTTTTCTCTTAAACTGGATGATAAGGAGGAGTCTTTAACGTGATTGGGAATACATACTCACATACATACATACATACATACATACATACATACATACATACATACATACATACATACATACATACATACATACATACATACATACATACATAAATACATTCATACATATATACATACATACATACATACATACATACATACATACATACATACATACATACATACATACATACATACATACATACATACATACATACATACATACATACATACATACCAGACTAGTACCCGAGCTGAGAGGTATGAGCTACTAGGAGAGGCTACGGGAATTAAACCTCACTTCGCTGGAAGCCAGAAGAGTTAGGGGGGACATGATCACCACATTCAAGATTCTCAAAGAAATTGATAGGGTAGATAAAGACGGGCTATTTAACATAAGGGGCACACGTACTAGGGGGACACAGGTGGAAACTGAGTGCCCAAATGAGCCACAGAGATATTAGAAAGAACATTTTTAGTGTCAGAGTGGTTGACAAATGGAATGTATTAGGCAGTGATGTGGTGGAGGCTGACTCCATACACAGTTTCAAGTGTAGATATGATAGAGCCCAATAGGCTCAGGAACCTGTACACCTTTTGATTGACGTTTGAGAGGCTGGACCAAAGAGCCAGAGCTCAACCCCCGCAAACACAACTAGGTGAGTACAACTAGGTGAGTACATACATACATACATACATACATACATACATACATACATACATACATACATACATACATACATACATACATACATACATACATACATACATACATACATGCATACACATACATACATACATACATACATACATACATACATACATACATACATACATACATACATACATACATACATACATACATACATACATACATACATACATTCATACATACATACATACATGCATACATACATGTGATGTGGTGGAGGGTGACTCCATACACAGTTACAAATGTAGATATGATAGAGCCCAATAGTTTTAGTTTTTAATTTAGTTAATTTATTATGCACCCCATACCCATCTTGTGGGCGGTAATGGAAAGGGTTACAGAGGCACATAATGGGCTCAGAGACTGAACCCCACGATTCATTTAGCTAAGCAAGTTACAATCTTGATGAGCTAGTTACAAAATTCAATATAAGTCGTCACATCAACAATGGGTTCGAGATCGACCTCAAGTACAGGTTCTAAATTAAGCAACTGACATATGTGGAGAGCTAGTGTCACAATTGATATGTTTGTCCTGCACACCGCCCCCCATCCAGTGGGCAGCGGTGGATAGGTTACAATCACTTAGTTACTACCTACAGTTAGCAAACTGGGGATATTTGGCTAAAATTTCTGGTAGCAGATCATTTTGAATGAAATATTTACACATCGCTGGAACATTGGTTATAGAATTGTCTCTAAATTCACGTATCTTTTCGCACTCCATCACATAGTGACGGAGGGTGTGCGAATAATTTTGTTGACACAGTTTACATTTGGTCAGGTCTACATCAGCAGATAATGAAAATTCCCAGAGATACTTGTAACCGAGTCTAAGCCGAGCAGTAGTAACATCTAGAAGTCTGCTGATTTTATTAGATGACTTTTTATTGGATAGATGTGTGGCTCCTCTTGCATGATAGTATGATGATAGATGGAATTACTGGTGTTAATTTCACTTTGCCTCAGATCTACAAGATCTTGTTGAAGTTCTCGGTGTACTGCTGCTCTCAGATTGCTCATTGACAATCCAAGGTTACACTCAACGGCTCCTTTAAAGGCAGATTCATTGGCTAACTTATCAGCTCTATCATGCATTCGGAGGCCAACATGAGATGGAGACCACATGAAATGGACTCTGTTACCATCCTTAATAATTTTGTTGTATTTGTGTCCAGCTTCGGACACGAGCATGTTACAGTTATGTATCAAGTTTGGAGACTTGTACACATTTCAGTGCAAGGATCAAGGAAAATAGTTCGGTCTGAAGGGTAGAGGCCCAGTTGTTTATACGGACTCCCCACTCAAAGTACAAGCCAGCGCCCATTGTCAGGACAACTGCACTTCCAGCTGCACCCGTGGTGCGGTGTAGGGAACCATCAGTGTATATGATTTGAGAGAGAGAATGCTCTGTCCACAGAGCATCAATATGGCTTAAGGCGTTGAGCTTTGCCTCAAGACGAAGCTTGTTCTGATTTCTAATGTAATTCTTTGGTGGAAAGGGAGGGATTAAAACTGGAAAGGGTGTAACCTCCCACGGTGCAGGAAAGTGCCGTTGTTGTTTCTCTTGGTACAAATCATAAACCTGATACATTTTGAGCTGAGTTCCAGTTTTAGTTATCCATTTGGAACAATGCTGATCTTCAATAAAGAAATTCTGGAGGGCTTCTGTGCAAGGATTAGGATGAGTTAGCCTAAGCATTTTTATACCAATTTGACAGTTAATTTCAATAACACGATCAACAACGCTCAGAATATTAAGTTCCTTTCTCATATTAAGTATCTTTGTGGAACGAGGGCACCCAAGGATTATCCTCAAGGCTTCGTTCTGCAATTTTTCAAGCCCTCCTAGCTCATGAATCTGTACACCAGCTGATTGACAGTTAAGAGGCGGGTCCAAAGAGCCAAAGTTCAACCCCCGCAAACACAACTACTAGGTGAGTACATACATACATATACGTCCAGTTACAAGGAGTTGATTATGTAGTACTTAGTTGTTTTTCTCTTAAACTGAATGATAGAGGGGCAGTCTTTAACGTGATTGGGCATACACACACACACACACACACACACACACACACACACACACACACACACACACACACACATTATGAGGAGAAATTATGAGGAGACGAGAAGCTTCCTAAGGGAAATACCTTGGGACACAGTCCTCAGAGATAAGTCAGTACAAGATATGATGGACTATGTCACCCAAAAGTGTCAGGAGGCAGTAGGCAGATACATCCCGGCCCAAAAGGAAAAATCCGAGAAACAAAAGGAGAATCCATGGTATAATAGGGCATGTATGGAAGCAAAGGTACTGAACAAAAGGGCGTGGAGGAACTTCCGGAATAACAGAACACCAGAGAGCAGGGAGAGATACCAGAGAACCAGGAATGAGTATGTCAGGGTGAGAAGAGAAGCAGAGAAAAGTTATGAAAATGATATAGCAAACAAAGCCAAGACCGAACCAAAGCTACTCCACAGTCACATCAGAAGGAAAACAACAGTGAAAGAACAGGTAGTGAAACTTAGAACAGGCGAGGACAGGTATACAGAGAATGACAAAGAGGTGTGTGATGAACTCAACAAGAGGTTCCAAGAGGTCTTCACAACAGAACAAGGTCAGGTCACTGTGCTAGGAGAAAGGGACGTAAAATAGGTGGCCTTGGAAGAGTTTGAAATTACGAGAGAGGAGGTCAAGAGACACCTGCTGGATCTGGATGTTAGAAAGGCTGTTGGTCCAGACGGGATCTCGCCATGGGTACTGAAAGAGTGTGCAGAAGCACTTTGCTTGCCACTCTACATAGTGTATAGTAGGTCACTGGAGACGGGAGACCTACCAGAAATATGGAAGACGGCGTATGTGGTCCCAATATACAAAAAGGGAGACAGGCAAGAGGCACTGAACTACAGGCCAGTATCCTTGACTTGTATACCATGCAAGGTGATGGAGAGGATCGTGAGAAAAAACCTGGTAACACATCTGGAGAGAAGGGACTTCGTGACAAATCGACAACATGGGTTCAGGGAGGGTAAATCTTGCCTGACTGGCTTAATAGAATTCTATGACCAGGTGACACAGATTAAGCAAGAAAGAGGGCTGGGCGGACTGCATTTTCTTGGATTGTCGGAAAGCCTTTGACACAGTACTGCATAAGAGGCTGGTACATAAGCTAGAGAGACAGGCAGGTGTAGCTGGTAAGGTGCTCCAGTGGATAAGGGAGTACCTAAGCAATAGGAAGCAGAGAGTTACGGTGAGGGGTGAGACCTCTGATTGGCGTAAAGTCACCAGTGGAGTCCCACAGGGCTCTGTACTCGGTCCTATCTTGTTTCTGATATATGTAAATGATCTCCCGGAGGGTATAGATTCATTTCTCTCAATGTTTGCGGATGATCCCAAAATTATGAGAAGGATTAAGACAGAAGAGGACTGTTTGAGGCTTCAAGAAGGCCTAGACAAACTGAAGGAATGGTCGAACAAGTGGTTGTTAGAGTTCAACCCAACCAAATGTTATGTAATGAAGATAGGGTAG
Organism: Procambarus clarkii; assembly: GCF_040958095.1. Lineage (NCBI taxonomy): Eukaryota > Metazoa > Arthropoda > Malacostraca > Decapoda > Cambaridae > Procambarus > Procambarus clarkii. The sequence continues at coordinate 7,877,574 of NC_091161.1, read as the reverse complement.
GGAGCAGGAGGCCAAATACAAGGTATCATCTGGGAGAGGAAATCCTTCAGGAGTCAGAGAAAGAAAAAGACTTGGGAGTTGATATCACGCCAGCCCTGTCTTCTGCAGCACATATCAAGAGGATAACATCAGCGGCATATGCCAGGCTGGCCAACATACGAACGGCATTCAGAAATTTGTGTAAAGAATCATTCAGAACTTTGTATACCACATATGTCAGGCCAATTCTGGAGTATGCAGCCCCAGCATGGTGTCCATATCTAGTCAAGGATAAGACTAAACTGGAAAAGGTTCAAAGATTTGCCACCAGACTAGTACCTGAGCTGAGAGGTATGAGCTACGAGGAGAGACTGCGGGAATTGAACCTCACTTCGCTGGAAGACATAAGAGTTAGGGGGGACACGATCACTACATTCAAGATTCTCAAGGGAATTGATAGGGTAGATAAAGACAGGCTATTTAACACAAGGGGCACATGCACAAAGGGACACAGGTGGAAACTGAGCGCCCAAATGAGCCACAGAGATATTAGAAAGAACTTTTTTAGTGTCAGAGTGGTTGACAAATGGAATGCATTAGGAAGTGATGTGGTGGAGGCTGACTCCATACACAGTTTCAAGTGTAGATATGATGGAGCCCAATAAGCTCAGGAACCTGTACACCTGTTGATTGACAGTTGAGAGGCGGGACCAAAGAGCCAGAGCTCAACCCCCGCAAGCACAACTAGGTGAGTGCACACACACACACACACACACACACACACACACACACACACACACACACACACACATACATACATACATACATACATACATACATACATACATACATACATACATACATACACATCCAGTCAGCATATTGCTATTTCGGGACAAAATCCAATAAAGTTTATATTGGTGAGACGCCACTGTGATGAGGAGTTTAAATATCACAAGAACTGTAGGTTAATGTGTGACATAAGTGAGGTTAGATGAGGCATCTACAAGCATCAGCTGGAGGCTGAGAGTGTGTTGTGGAGGATGCTGGTACTATGCCCAGATGTTGGAGGGTGGGGTTGACTCTCCCACACCCCCACGTTGACCGCAGAACGTCTAAGGTTACCTGCCACTCTCCGTTACCAAGGGTATCACACACGCACGCACGCACCCACGCACGCATGCACACACACACACACACACACACACACTGTCTCATGGAGAGATAAATTGGGAATCAAGGAATCCCCATGGAGGGGACGAAACGTGGGGAGCAAAATTAGTAGATGTTATAGACAGGAATTTCCTGACACAACATGTGAAGGAAGACACAAGGGAAAGAGGAGGAGATGCACCGAGCCTATTAGACCTGATTTTCACCCAGAACGTAGAAGATATCGAGAATTTAGAGCATGAAATACCTCTAGGGGCCAGTGACCATTGTGTCCTAGTCTTTGACTACATGATGGAATTCAAACTTATGACCATGGGACAAGAGATCTGGGAAAGGAGAGCTGACTACAGGAAAGGGGACTATATGAGGATAAGGGACTATCTGGGTGAAGTGCAGTGGGAGGAAGAAATTAGAGGAAAAACAGTCCAAGATATGATGGACCTAGTCATACAGAAATGCCAGGAGGCCGAAGAGAGATTTATACCAACGGTAAAGGGAAAAAATAAGAAGGAATATAATAACCCATGGTTTAATAGACAGTGTCAGGAAGCAAAAATGGCCAAAAGACGGGAGTGGAGGAAGTACAGAAGACAAAGAACAGAGGACAACAGAAGCAGATACAACAGAGCTAGGAACGATTACATTAACATAAGACGAACATCGGAAAGGGACTATGAGAACGATATTGCAATCAAAGCGAAAAAACAACCTAAGTTACTACACAGTCATATAAGAAGAAAAATGTCGGTGAACGACCAAGTGACAAGACTAAGGAAGACAGAGGGGGCATATACTGAAAGTGACAAGGAAATCTGCGAGGCACTGAATGCCAGTTTCCATGGAGTGTTCACTACCGAGCCTGAACAGCTCCCATTGTTGGAAGGGGTTACCCTAGATGAAAGACTATCAGATATAGAGGTGACAGCAGAGGAGGTAATGAAACAGTTGACAACTCTAGATGCAACTAAAGCAGTTGGACCAGACAAAGTATCACCGTGGATACTAAAAGAAGCAGCACAGGCCCTCAGCGTGCCTCTGGCAATGATCTTTAATGAGTCACTTATGTCAGGAGAATTGCCCAGTTGCTGGAAGAAGGCAAATGTCGTGTCGATCTTCAAGAAAGGAGATAGGGAGGAGGCACTTAACTACTGACCTGTATCACTGACAAGCATCCCCTGTAAAATACTGGAAAGAATAATTAGGCTGCGACTGGTTGCACACCTGGAGAACATTAGGTTTGTGAACAAACATCAACATGGGTTCTGGACAGGGAAATCGTGCCTAACAAACCTTCTGGAATTCTATGATAAAATAACGAGGATAAGACAGGACAGAGATGGTTGGGCAGACTGCATATTTCTGGACTGCCAAAAAGCCTTTGATACAGTACCGCACATGAGACTGCTGTTCAAGCTCGAGAGGCAGGCGGGGGTGGGGGGAAAGGTCCTAGAATGGATAAGGAACTACCTAACAGGAAGGAGCCAAAGAGTTACGGTAAGGGGCGAGAAGTCGGACTGGCGAACAGTAACAAGTGGAGTACCACAAGGATCGGTGCTGGGACCAATTCTATTTCTTGTATATGTTAACGACATGTTTACAGGCGTAGAGTCCTACATGTCGATGTTTGCGGATGATGCAAAGTTGATGAGAAGAGTTGTGACAGATGAGGATTGCAGGATCCTCCAAGAGGACCTGAACAGATTGCAGAGATGGTCAGAGAAATGGCTACTAGAATTCAACACGAGCAAATGTAAAGTTATGGAAATGGGACTAGGAGATAGGAGACCAAAGGGACAGTACACAATGAAGGGGAACAGCCTACCTGTAACGACGCGTGAAAGAGACCTGGGGGTGGACGTAACACCTAATCTATCTCCTGAGGCACATATTAATAGGATAACGACAGCAGCGTACTCTACACTGGCAAAAGTTAGAACATCATTCAGAAACCTAAGTAAGGAGGCATTTAGGGCGCTTTACACTGCCTACGTAAGGCCAGTCTTAGAGTATGCCGCCTCATCATGGAGTCCCCATCTGAAGAAGCATATAATGAAACTGGAAAAGGTTCAGAGGTTTGCAACGAGACTCGTCCCAGAGCTACGAGGGATGGGGTATGAAGAGCGCCTGAGGGAACTGTGCCTTACGACACTAGAAAGAAGAAGGGAGAGGGGGGACATGATAGGAACGTATAAGATACTCAGAGGAATTGACAGAGTGGACATAGACGAAATGTTCACACGGAATAGTAACAGAACGAGAGGACATGGATGGAAGCTTGAAACTCAGATGAGTCACAGAGATGTTAGGAAGTTTTCTTTTAGCGTGAGAGTAGTGGGGAAATGGAATGCACTTCAGGAACAGGTTGTGGAAGCAAATACTATTCATAATTTTAAAACCAGGTATGATAGGGAAATAGGACAGGAGTCATTGCTGTAAACAACCGATGCTCGAAAGGCGGGATCCAAGAGTCAATGCTCGATCCTGCAGACACAACTAGGTGAGTACAACTAGGTGAGTACACAGAGACGTTAGAAGGAACTTTTTCAGTGTCAGAGTAGTTAACAGATGGAATGCATTAGGCAGTGATGTGGTGGAGGCTGACTCCATACACAGTTTCAAATGTAGATATGATAGAGCCCAGTAGGCTCAGGAATCTGTACATCAGTTGATTGACAGTTGAGAGGCGGGACCAAAGAGCCTAGTACGTGTGCTCAACCCCCGCAAGCCCAAATAGGTGAATACACACAATGGCAATGATCAATGAGTCACTTATGTTGGGAGAATTGCCCAGTTGCTGGAAGGAGGCAAATGTCGTACCGATTTTTAAGAAAGTAGATAAGGAGGAGGCACTTAACTACAGACCCGTATCACTGACAAGCATCCCCTGCAAAATACTTGAAAGAATAATTAGGCTAAGACTTGTTGAGCACCTGGAGAGCATTGGGTTTGTAAACAAGCACCAACATGGGTTCTGGACAGGGAAATCATGCCTAACAATCCTTTTGGAATTCTATGATAGAGTAACAAGGATAAGGCAGGACAGAGAAGGCTGCGCAGACTGCATATTTCTTGACTGCCAAAAGGCCTTTGATACAGTACCGCACATGAGACTGCTATACAAACTTGAGAGGCAGGCAGGAGTAAGCGGAAAGGCCCTAGCATGGGTAAGGAATTATCTAACAGGAAGGAGCCAGAGGGTAATGGTAAGGGGCGAGAAGTCGGACTGGCGAACAGTAACGAGTGGAGTACCTCAAGGATCGGTGCTGGGACCAATCCTCTTTCTAATTTACGTAAATTATATGTTTACAGGAGTGGAATCTTACAATTCAATGTTTGCGGATGACGCAAAATTAATGAGAAGAGTTGTGACAAATGAGGATTGTAGGATCCTCCAAGAGGACTTAAACAGGTTGCAGAGATGGTCAGAGAAATGGCTACTGGAGTTCAACACGAGTAAATGTAAAGTTATGGAAATGGGATCAGGTGATAGGCGACCAAATGGACAGCACACAATGAAGGGGAACTGCCTACCTGTAACGATTCGAGAAAGATACTTGGGAGTGGACGTAACACCTAATCTAACTCCTGAGGCACATATAAATAGGATAACGACAGCAACGTACTCTGCACTGGCGAAAATTAGAACTTCATTCAGAAGCCTAAGTGAGGAGCCTTTTAGAGCGCTTTACACTTTCTAATGCATTCCATTTGTCAACTACTCTGACACTAAAAAAGTTCTTTCTAATATCTTTGTGGCTCATTTGGGTACTCAATTTCCACCTGTGTCCCCTAGTGCGTGTGCCTCTTGCGTTAAAGAGCCTGTCTTTATCTACCATATCAATTCCTTTGAGAATCTTGTATGTTGTGGTCATGTCCCCCCTAACTCTTCTGTCTTCCAGCGACGTGGGGTTTAATTCCCGTAGTCTCTCCTCGTAACTGTGTTATTGTGTGAGTGCATGTGAAGAAGTTCTATGTGCATGTACATGTGACGCAAATATCTGTTACTGAGTGAATGCACGCGAAGCAGATCCTGTTATTGTGAGAGGGCATGTGAAGCAGAACAGTGTTATTATGTGAGAGCATGCCAAGCAGATCTCTGTTATTGTGTGAGTGCATGGGAAGCAGATTTCTGTTATTGTGTGAGTGCATGTAAAGCAGAAGTGTGTTATTGAGCGAGTGCATATAAAAGCACTCACAAAATAGAAGCAACCTGTATGATGAACCCTCAGTTCGTCATGCAGCATGGGTTACTGTCTCCCTTATTACCCTCTGACTTTCACTCAATTCATTCCACATTTTTCAAATGTTACCCTAATCCAATCTTCCTGTCCCTCCCCTTCCTCTGAGTTTGTTCCTGCCATGACTGTCACCTTGCGTTTGCCTCTACTAGTTTGTCTCCCTGTCATGTCTTCTCCCTATGAGAGCGAGAGAGAGAGAAAGAGAGAGAGAGAGAGAGAGAGAGAGAGAGAGAGAGAGAGAGAGAGAGAGAGAGAGAGAGAGAGAGAGAGAGAGAGAGAGAGAGAGAGAGAGAGAGAGAGAGAGAGAGAGAGAGAGAGAGAGAGAGAGAGAGGGAGAGAGAGATTGAGAGAGATTGAGAGAGAGAGAGAGAGAGAGAGAGAGAGAGAGAGAGAGAGAGAGAGAGAGAGAGAGAGAGAGAGAGAGAGAGAGAGAGAGAGAGAGAGAGAGAGAGAGAGAGAGAGAGAGAGAGAGAGAAGGAAAAGAGAGAAGGGAGAGATAGGGTGTGTGTGTGTACTCACCTAGTTGTACTCACCTAGTTGTGTTTGCGGGGGTTGAGCTCTGGCTCTTTGGTCCCGCCTCTCAACCGTCAATCAACAGGTGTACAGATTCCTGAGCCTATCGGGCTCTGTCATATCTACACTTGAAACTGTGTATGGAGTCAGCCTCCACCACATCACTTCCTAATGCATTCCATTTGTCAACCACTCTGACACTAAAAAAGTTCTTTCTAATATCTCTGTGGCTCATTTGGGCACTCAGTTTCCACCTGTGTCCCCTTGTGCGTGTTCCCCTTGTGTTAAATAGACTGTCTTTATCTACCCTATCAATCCCCTTCAGAATCTTGAATGTGGTGATCATGTCCCCCCTAACTCTTCTGTCTTCCAGCGAAGTGAGGTTTAATTCCCGTAGTCTCTCCTCGTAGGAGAGACTTTGTGTGTGCGCGTGCTTGTGAGTGTGTGTAATGGATGGGTGGGGGCATTGTTTTACGTGTATTTGTGTGTGTGTGTGTGTGTGTGTGTGTGTGTGTGTGTGTGTGTGTGTGTGCGTGTGTGTGTGTGTGTGTGTGTGTGTGTGTGTGTGTGTGTGTACTCACCTATATGTACTCACCTATATGTGCTTGCAGGATCGAGCATTGACTCTTGGATCCCGCCTTTCGAGCATCGGTTGTTTACAGCAATGACTCCTGTCCCATTTCCCTATCATACCTGGTTTTAAAATTATGAATAGTATTTGCTTCCACAACCTGTTCCTGAAGTGCATTCCATTTCCCCACTACTCTCACGCTAAAAGAAAACTTCCTTACATCTCTGTGACTCATCTGAGTTTCAAGCTTCCATCCATGTCCTCTCGTTCTGTTACTATTCCGTGTGAACATTTCGTCTATGTCCACTCTGTCAATTCCTCTGAGTATCTTATACGTTCCTATCATGTCCCCCCTCTCCCTTCTTCTTTCTAGTGTCGTAAGGCACAGTTCCCTCAGGCGCTCTTCATACCCCATCCCTCGTAGCTCTGGGACGAGTCTCGTTGCAAACCTCTGAACCTTTTCCAGTTTCATTATATGCTTCTTCAGATGGGGACTCCATGATGAGGCGGCATACTCTAAGACTGGCCTTACGTAGGCAGTGTAAAGCGCCCTAAATGCCTCCTTACTTAGGTTTCTGAATGATGTTCTAACTTTTGCCAGTGTAGAGTACGCTGCTGTCGTTATCCTATTAATATGTGCCTCAGGAGATAGATTAGGTGTTACGTCCACCCCCAGGTCTCTTTCACGCGTCGTTACAGGTAGGCTGTTCCCCTTCATTGTGTACTGTCCCTTTGGTCTCCTATCTCCTAGTCCCATTTCCATAACTTTACATTTGCTCGTGTTGAATTCTAGTAGCCATTTCTCTGACCATCTCTGCAATCTGTTCAGGTCCTCTTGGAGGATCCTGCAATCCTCATCTGTCACAACTCTTCTCATCAACTTTGCATCATCCGCAAACATCGACATGTAGGACTCTACGCCTGTAAACATGTCGTTAACATATACAAGAAATAGAATTGGTCCCAGCACCGATCCTTGTGGTACTCCACTTGTTACTGTTCGCCAGTCCGACTTCTCGCCCCTTACCGTAACTCTTTGGCTCCTTCCTGTTAGGTAGTTCCTTATCCATTCTAGGACCTTTCCCCCCACCCCCGCCTGCCTCTCGAGCTTGAACAGCAGTCTCATGTGCGGTACTGTATCAAAGGCTTTTTGGCAGTCCAGAAATATGCAGTCTGCCCAACCATCTCTGTCCTGTCTTATCCTCGTTATTTTATCATAGAATTCCAGAAGGTTTGTTAGGCACGATTTCCCTGTCCAGAACCCATGTTGATGTTTGTTCACAAACCTAATGTTCTCCAGGTGTGCAACCAGTCGTAGCCTAATTATTCTTTCCAGTATTTTACAGGGGATGCTTGTCAGTGATACAGGTCTGTAGTTAAGTGCCTCCTCCCTATCTCCTTTCTTGAAGATCGGCACGACATTTGCCTTCTTCCAGCAACTGGGCAATTCTCCTGACATAAGTGACTCATTAAAGATCATTGCCAGAGGCACGCTGAGGGCCTGTGCTGCTTCTTTTAGTATCCACGGTGATACTTTGTCTGGTCCAACTGCTTTAGTTGCATCTAGAGTTGTCAACTGTTTCATTACCTCCTCTGCTGTCACCTCTATATCTGATAGTCTTTCATCTAGGGTAACCCCTTCCAACAATGGGAGCTGCTCAGGCTCGGTAGTGAACACTCCATGGAAACTGGCATTCAGTGCCTCGCAGATTTCCTTGTCACTTTCAGTATGTGCCCCCTCTGTCTTCCTTAGTCTTGTCACTTGGTCGTTCACCGACATTTTTCTTCTTATATGACTGTGTAGTAACTTAGGTTGTTTTTTCGCTTTGATTGCAATATCGTTCTCATAGTCCCTTTCCGATGTTCGTCTTATGTTAATGTAATCGTTCCTAGCTCTGTTGTATCTGCTTCTGTTGTCCTCTGTTCTTTGTCTTCTGTACTTCCTCCACTCCCGCCTGCTGGCCATTTTTGCTTCCTGACACTGTCTATTAAACCATGGGTTATTATATTCCTTCTTATTTTTTCCCTTTACCGTTGGTATAAATCTCTCTTCGGCCTCCTGGCATTTCTGTATGACTAGGTCCATCATATCTTGGACTGTTTTTCCTCTAATTTCTTCCTCCCACTGCACTTCACCCAGATAGTCCCTTATCCTCATATAGTCCCCTTTCCTGTAGTCAGCTCTCCTTTCCCAGATCTCTTGTCCCATGGTCATAATTTTGAATTCCATCATGTAGTCAAAGACTAGGACACAATGGTCACTGGCCCCTAGAGGTATTTCATGCTCTAAATTCTCGATATCTTCTACGTTCTGGGTGAAAATCAGGTCTAATAGGCTCGGTGCATCTCCTCCTCTTTCCCTTGTGTCTTCCTTCACATGTTGTGTCAGGAAATTCCTGTCTATAACATCTACTAATTTTGCTCCCCACGTTTCATCCCCTCCATGGGGATTCCTTGATTCCCAATTTATCTCTCCATGATTTAGGTCCCCCATGATCAGCAGCTTCGCTCTCATTCTGTGGGCTAGTGTTGCTGCCTTCTGCAGTTCATCTATACATGCTTTGTTGTTGTCATCATACTCCTGCCTGGGTCTTCTACTGTTTGGTGGGGGATTGTAGATTACCATGATCACAATCTTCCTCCCATCTACTGTCAGAGTTCCATGTATGAAGCTTGTGCACTCATTGGTAACTCGATTTCCCAGGTCTTCAAACTTCCATTTCCGCTTTATTAGGAGTGCTACTCCCCCTCCCTGTCTCTGTGTCCTCTCTTTTCGTATCACCTGGTACCCTTCAGGAAAGATTGCATCTGAGATCATGTCATTAATTTTAGTTTCCACAATTGCAACTATGTCAGGATCTGCTTCACTCACTCTTTCTTTTATCTCTTCTGCTTTATTAGATACCCCATCAGCATTGGTGTACCAAACCTTGAGATTCTTCATGGAAACTCTTGTACCAGAGTTCTCCCTTTCTCTGGGGGTCTGGGGGGATCTGGGGGATGTCTGGGGGGTGACTGGGGGCAGAGGGGATCTGGGGGATCTGGGGGGTGTCTGGGGGATGACTGGGGGCGGGGAGGGTCCGGGGGATGTCCGGGGGGATCCAGGGGTGTCTGGGGGGGTCCGGGGGGTGTATGGGGGGTGAAAGAGTTCAGGAGGGGTGCTTGGGGGGCTACTGGGGGCTGGGCTTCTAGGAAGGTAGGTAGGAGGGTCTGGGGTAGGGCCTGGGTAGGTAGGTCTGGAGTAGGAAGGGCATACTGGGTCTGAAGATTAGGGAGGGCATAGAGGGGTTGGGAGATGGCGTAAGGTTGGGAGACAGATAGAGGTTGAGAGGTTGGGAGGGGGATGGATAGAGGGGGTGGGGGGGACCTCCCACCTCCCTCGCAAGGGTGGGGGGTCACATGGAAGGAGAGGGGATGAGGAGGGGTGAGGGCAGGGCAGGCTTTGGGTGTTGAGGGGATGAGGTCTGGGTGGGTTCTTGGGGTTGAGGGGATGAGGTCTGGATGGGATTTGGGGGTTGAGGGGATGAGAGCTGGGTGGGTTTTGGGGGTTGAGGGGACGAGGGCTGGACGGGTTTTGGGGGTTGAGGTGATGAGGGGGTCCTTGGAATGTGGGATGAATTTGACTCCAGTGGGGTCAGAGGGGTCAAGGGATGTGCTGGGGAGATAAGCAGGGGCGGCTGATTTGGGAAAGGGGTGACCTGAGAAGCACGTGTGAGCTGGTTAGCATGGGGTGGATTAGCACTGGGGTGTGTAGCTGCGCTCAAATGGGAAGAGTCGTATTGTTGTTTGCTTGCTCTGTGGGCAATCTGTTCCTCCTTCGTCATGAATTTGTCAATAAATACGTTGTAGTAATTTTCGCTACCTCTGAGTAGGTGTTTGTGATGCAGTATGTAATCCACTGCCTCTTCGTTAGTGAACTGTACCAGGACAGGTCGTTTCCTGTTACAGTTGTATGGTCCAATGCGTCGGTGGACTTGCACCTCATTCCCTGCCATCTGGGCTCTCATGTCTCTCAAGATCCCCTGTAGTTCCAAATCCTCAATCTCCATCCTTTCCTGCCTCGATGGTGCCCTGGCTTCAAGTAATCCATGGATTATGATTGTCCTCTTTCTCAGTTCAGGGTCATGATGGTGGCCCTCTTCCTGGCTGACCCCCACCCCTCCTACACCCGCTACTCCACCTACTACTACTACTTCCCCTTCCCCTGCCAAGCTTCCCTTATTCCTGCCAAATTCATTAGTAAGCCTAGATATTTCTCCTTGCCATTCTACCCTGCTCTTCGTGATTTCCTCTTGAATATAATCCATAAACTCTTGTTTGAGTCTTTGAACCTCGTCCTGTATCTTATTAAAGACTTCACTTTTAATCCCCTGGATTAGATCACCTATCCAAACATCCCTCTTCTCTACAAATTTCCCAATCATCTTCTCCACAAACCTATCTTCTTCCTCAATCATAATACTGTTGGACCTAGACACCCTTCCTGACCTAGTCATTGCTATAATGCAACCTTACCCACAGGGGTTCCAAGTATCTTACTGTCCTGCTAACACAATAGGTGAGTGAATCTCCAAGCGTCGTCCCCGTGGTGGTAGGAGGGTTGCTGCCGGGGTGAGGTCACGCGGTCAGAGGTCGGTGAGGTCTGCTCCACACTACACACTGCCACAATACTACAACTATTTTGAATTACGCTATTTAAACTGTTTTTCTTCACTACTTTATGGCTCTGGCCAAAACTCAAGGTTTTTTCATTCACTTGTACACACTTTTTCACTTCGAAGTTGCCTGATTACCCCTCCCACTCCACTAGTGAACCTGGAGCTCCCAACCCACGTCCACCCAACACGATGGTCACAAGACAAGTGTGTGTGTGTGTGTGTGTGTGTGTGTGTGTGTGTGTGTGTGTGTGTGTGTGTGTGTGTGTGTGTGTGTGTGTGTGTGTGTGTGTGTGTGTGTGTGTGTGTGTGTGTCTATTGTGAGAGGTGTTAGTATTCAAATTGTATGACGGTTGGGGATAGCCAATCACAAATCAAGTAAGCCTCTGACGTCATTCTCCACAGAGAGCTGGTACCAGCCGTTCTGGTGACCAGTCAGTATCTCACAGACCTCAGAGTGGGTAGGACCTCGGTAGGCCAGATATGTACTTTGTTACCTTACACAATAAACTGCTGAAGTGACCATCTGTGTGTTATCTACAAGCCAACAAGCCATCATACATCCAAGAAGGTAACAAATTCTGGTGGCAGCGGTGGGATTGAACTCTTGAATAGTGAGCAAATATCTAGCAAACTTTCCAACTGGATTCTTATTTTTGAACAAGGGAATTAATGGTTAGTGATCTGTAAGTTCATGAACTGGGTAATTATAAATTGTATCCCTGAAATGTTTAAGAGCCCAAACAACTGCTAACGTTTCACGTTCTGTTGCACTATAATTTTTCTCTTTTTTAGATTATGTACGGCAATTGCGTGATCTCTGTGGCCTTCTGTTTGAAGTAATGCAGCACCTAAGCCTATGTCACTAGGAACTCTAACCAGCGTAAAAGGTTTAGAAAAAACTGGGTACCTAAGGACAGGTGACGAGATCATGGCTGCCTTGAGTTTTTGGAATGACTGTTCCTGGGCCTCTCCCCAAACAAAGGGTTCATCTTTTCTTTGCAACTTGTAAAGTGGAGCGACTATATTAGAGAATCCAGCAATAAACGAACGATAAAATCCTACAAGACCTGTGAACTGTCTTCTGTGGTACGAGGCGTTGGAAAATCACAGGCAGCAATAATTTTTTTATTCATTCAATGTAATGCCTGAAGGTGTAACTGTATGAACTGGGAAATTAATCTTCTCCTTTAAAAATTAACATTTTGCAAGTTTTATTTTAAAATTAGTTTCTGCGAGCTTTGCAAGTACTTTCTCAAGATTCTGGAAATGAGTCTGAACATCTTGCGACATGATTATGAGATCATCAAGGTATACTAGAAGAGTACTTCCTATCAATCTACGAAATAGATTCGTCATAAGCCGTAAAAAGGTTATTGGACTACTACGCAAACCAAATGGCATTCTTCTGAAATGAAAATGACCATTGGGAGTACTAAAAGCTGTTAATTTTTTACTTTCCTTATCAAGGGGGATTTGCCAGAATCCCTGCAACAAATCTAATGTTGAGAATAATTTGTTCCGTCCTATACTTTGCAACAAACATTTAGGACTGGAAGTGGAAAACAGTCAGGTATAGTTACTCTGTTAAGCTTCTGATAATCGATTACAGGTCTCCAAGTACCACCTTGCTTTGGTATAAGAATCAATGGGGCGTTCCATGGCGAATTACTCGACTCAATTACGTCACTCTGTAACATTTCCTCTATGAGTCTATCGGCTTTGGCTCTCTGAGAATAGGGTAAACAGTACGGTAGCTGGTACATAAATAGGCATAGTTCTTTACTCAAGAGGAATTTTATGTGTAATAAGAGGAGTGTGACCTAACTTTTCTCCTGTTAGAGCAACAACGGCTCTATTCCTGTTTAAAATTTCCAAAAGCTGAACCATAGAGTCAGGGAAGTCAGTAGGACTGAAGTGTTGCGCTTGCACCTCTGGCTGAGATTCATGTTCTCTTGGTGTGAGAGTATAAACAGTATGTTTCGTGGAGACATCATCCACCACTCGCACTGGTAATGAGTAATGGGCAAAATCTACATCATGGGTGCCAGACTGGAGATGGATGTCAGCATTACTAGTGTTTGCAACATACAATGTAACGATACCATCCTGCACTGTGTGCCAGGAGGGTTCAACAAACGTACTGTTCACTTTTCACGTATCACTTTCTGCAATGACATCCAATAACTCAGGCACTCCCTGAACTTTAACTCTTACTCTGGTGAGAGAATGAGAGTGCAGCAGTGTCAGTAGATGTGGAATCACTGACTTCAGAGATGGAAGCTGCCAGGCGAGCGAGACAACGAAAATCCGTTAGGGCGTCCCCATCCAGAAAGTCTCGATACTCACTCTCCTTAACAACTGCACAACTACGATACCTCAATCGAGTGCCTGTTTTCTCGGATATACTACTGCGACAAGGATCTGACAAACCTATGCTAGCGAGTCGGGCGTCGACAAAATTAACATAATCTGATTGAAGGTTGAACTCATGGCCCTGTCAATACATGCTACACAAGGGTATGACGTGGTCTTTGATACTTATGTTCCAACGATGGGAAAACAATTCAATATTTTCATCAATCATGGTGTACAGACCTAAGAGGATGTCACCAGGAAAATGCATATAGTCAACAACTAAACAGGTTATAGAAAGTGTGATGTCATCTAACTTGAATGAAAGGTCAATTTCTCCCTGAACTTTTACTGTGTTTCCTGAAACACCACTTAGAAAAAGTATGGGTGACTTTCTTACTGGAGTAGGGTGCTTACTTACAATGTTTCTGAGGACTTGACAATATTAATTTTTGCACCAGAGTCAAGAAAAACTTTTAAAACTCTACCATGTACAATGGCTGACACAAGGGGGCCATCACTTAAGACTGGATATGTTACTACTTTTGATTTATGGTGCCTAGGAAATCTGCGTCTCATCTGCGTCAAATACACTGCGGTTCTGTCAACATCTACAACCGGTCGAGAGTCAGTGTCCTCCTCTGTCAAGTGTCCAAATCTATTTTGGGTAGCGACTGAGTACACAGGGAGGGCACTAGGACTGGCTAACTTGAATTGGTTAGCGGATTGCTTTGGGAGTTTCCCAACGACATGGAACGAACATTTTGAGTTCCAGCATTCTGTGATTGATTATTATAATTGGGTATTATGGCTTGGCTGGGAGTTGTAATTATGAGAGTTCTTATAATATATCAGACGCTGTGCGCCTCGCCAAGACTGACCGTGGGAATTACGAGGTGGGGATGCCCTTTGCCTAGCTCTACAATCTGCAGTGTGGTGACTGACTTGTTTATGATATTTGCAATATGGGATCCTAGAATTATTGGATTGACTAAGAGAGCAAGAGAACTGTCTAGGGGGTGATGATCGAGGAATGGACCAACAGTCCCTTGCGAGGTGATTAGTCTTACCACAATGCCAACATGAGAGAGTGCATGGTTGTGGGCTTTGGTGTTTCGGCAACTTATGAGGAGGGAAATCTGACTGTGGGCTACGAGCATCGGTGCGGTTCTGCGACCAAGAGTTTTGAGAGTTTGTGGGAGGATGCTGAGGGCTTGTTACTACATTCACAGGTTCAGAGGATGGCAACAGTTGAGCACTTAGGGGAGCTAGTTTATTGGCGGCATTATTGATAGCCTCAAACACTTCACTTATTTCATTTTTAACTCCAAAATTTTGTTGCTCGATGATCGGTTTAGTATGCTCGGGAGCAAAATTGATTAAAGTTCCAAATGCAATCATTTTGGCCATGGCTTGGGAGGGGTCAATGTCTTGTTGGGATCAACCCATGAGGAACTAAGCATGGCAGTCTTCAAGGCATACAGATACTGATCGAGTCGGTTCGTAAATGCATTAAACGATTCACCAGGCTGCATGGTGGCATTGGCAATTTTCTTTACTAACCTATACGGGTCGAGGTCTCCTTTATTAACAAAGTGCCGGCGAAAGAAATCCTTAAATTCCGACCATGACTGTAGGCTAACACTGGTTTTCTCGTCTACAACAAAACGAGCATCATCTCTGGTTGTGTCAACGGCTGACCGAGCAATTGCCAAATATTCGGCATCAGTAGGCTCAGAAAAACGGGCCTTGGTTTTTGCTTCAACCTTGCTAAACCAGGACTCTAACAAACGGGATTCACCAGCAAAAAGAGGAATAGCCATTTCCTGAGCTGACCTCTGGACAGGAGCACAAGCAATTGCTCCATTGGAGGCAGCACAAGTCGCATCAGTGGAAGGCATTGTCACAGCTGTAGAAGTAATGTTTGAACGCAGGTTATAATTAAGTGCAAGGGAGAGCGTAGGAGAAAGGGAGAGTGAGGCTGAGCGATGGATGGATATGGGGGAGATGGATGGATGGATAGGGGGGAGGGGGTTGGATGGATGGAGGAAGAGGGAGGGAGAGAGGAGAGGATGGGAGGAAGGGAGATGGGAGAGAGGGAGAGGGGGGGGTGCTGTGCTAATGGGGAGATGGGGAGTGTGTGTGTGGGGTGGTTCAGAGTTGGGGAGGGATATGAGAGGGTGTGGGCAATAAGGCTGGTAGTCTCTGTGTGTATTGCATTGTTGGAAGTGCTATGATAAGAGGGGGGGTGGGGGTGAGAGAAGGTTGGGGGTTATTCGCTGTAGGGCATAATGTTTTTCACATGTGGGTGCCAGAAAATGGTTCCAAAGTCAGCCGTATATTGTCTCTTGCGGTTCATTTATATCCAAGACTAACTATTATATTGCAATAACACTGTACATTATATGGTTGACTGACATATTGAGAGGCCTTACCACCAATTCGACATCCCACAGCACAAATAAGTGTTAGAAGTACTGCTGACGTCTTGTTTATGTCCCCCGTAGGCCAGTCGATGTCCATGCCGCTGCCAGGCGTTGGTCACTCCAACTTCTCGCTATATATCACTAGTAATCAGCTTCTTGTTCACCTTAGCACCGGTATAGCTCTAATGCTACACGTTTAGACTCACTTCTTCACTATTCTATTCACTATTTGCTTTGATCTTCACTATCACATAAGTTATGTACACTCTTACATAACAACGTGCATGTCTTGGCATTGATGTCATACCCTTGAAAATGCACTATCGTACCCCTCTGCACTATAGGACACAATCCATGAAATTGCTATTTTCTAATAGGTGTGTTGCACTTCATATTATCACTAGGTAACGATTTTCCCACGTATCCCTCTGATGTCCCGAATAATGAAGCCTTTCCGACGAGTGCAGCGCACATGTTCCTGCCTTCCCAAGACCCTTGACTGTATTCACCTAGTACTCGCCTAGTTGTGTTTGCGGGGGTTGAGCTTTGTTCTTTCGGCCCGCCTCTCAACTGTCAATCAACTGTTTACTACTATTTTTTTTCTCCAGACCACACACACACACCAGAAAGCAGCCCGTGACAGCTGACTAACTCCCAGGTACCTATTTACTGCTAGGTAACAGGGGGCATTCAGGGTGAAAGAAACTTTTGCCCATTTGTTTCTGCCTGGTGTGGAAATCGAACCCGCGCCTCAGAATTACGAGTCCTGCACGCTATCCACCAGGCTACCAGGCCCCAAACTGTGTTTACTAGTTGTGTTTTTATGGGGGTTGAGCTTTGCTCTTTCGGCCCGCCTCTCAACTGTCAATCAACTGTTTACTAACTACTATTTTTTTTTTTTTTTTTTTTTTTCCCACACCACACACACACACACCCACCCCAGGAAGCAGCCCGTGACAGCTGACTAACTCCCAGGTACCTATTTACTGCTAGGTAACAGGGGCATTCAGGGTGAAAGAAACTTTTGCCCATTTGTTTCTGCCTGGTGTGGGAATCGATCCCGCGCCTCAGAATTACGAGTCCTGCACGCTATCCACCAGGCTACCAGGCCCCAAACTGTGTTATTGTTTGAATGCATGTGAAGCAAATCTCTGTTATTCTTTGAGTGTATGTGAAGCAGATATCTGTTATGGTGTGACTGCATATGAAGACGAACTTTGTTTTTGAGTGAGTGCATGAGAAGCAGAACTGTGTTATTGTGTGAGAGCATGCCAAGCAAATCTCTGTCATTGAATCATTGTATGTGAAGCAAATCTCTGTTATTAAGTGAGTGCATGTGAAGCAGATTTTTTTTTATTGTGTGAGTGTACGTGAAGAAGAACTGCGTTATTGTGTGAGTGTACGTGAAGAAGAACTGCGTTATTGTGTGAGTGCAATTGAAGAAGAAGAACTGCGTTATTGTGTGAAGCATGTGAAGCAAATCTCTGTTATTGAGTGAGTGCATGTGAAGTTGAAATGTGGTTTTGTGTGAGTGCATGTAAAGCAGATCTCTGTTATCGAGTGAGTGCACGTGAAGCAGAGCTCAATTATTGTATGAGATCATGTGAAGAACTGTGTTATTGTGTGAATGTATGTGAATCAAATCTCTGTTATTGTGTAAGAGAATGTGAAGCAGATTCCATTTACTGAATGAGTGCATGTGAAACAGATCTCAGTTATTCAGTGAGTGCATGTGAAGCAGATCCCTGTTATTGAGTGAGTTCATGTGAAGTAGATCTAAGTTATTGTGTGAGTTTATTTGAACAATTAATATGTTATTATATGAGTGCATGTGAAGGAAGGTCTCTGTTGTTGTGTGATTACATGTGAAGCAGAATCTCTTCGTTAATGCATTTCTTTGTTGTGTTCTTTCAGAGTGTAAAATCTATTTCAACTGCTTAACAAGCAGTTAAAATATCGCCTGGTTACGTCCCCGGAGAACGACTCTGCCATGATCAGCTGGCTCAGGGTAAATACTTCTATAGTTCCAAGCTGGAAATATTGATTTATTTGAGGGTAATGCAAGTCTTCCATGATTTTGGTTTTGTTCTCTTACAGTTTTGTAAAATTATATTTAATTAACTATTTTAACTTCAGTTTTATATTTTTCACACTTCAATTCTTGATATAGACTGATGATGCATCTATCGCAGGTGGTGCCTGTTGTGTCAGTCTACTGGCTTTCTTCAACAGATCGGCAGGACAGTACTACTGTGTGTAGTTGGGATGACGGCGTTGCTGGTACTGGTGAACCCCTGGCTGGAGCCGGGAGGTGTCGGTAGTGCCGTCCCCGGCCTCCTGTGGTCGCGGTCCTCCTCACCTGAGAGTCACCACCCTCCAGGTGAGCTGTGGTTATAACGTGCAAGTGTGCCTGAGAAAGCCTACCTCGTCACATTTTGTTAAGCTTCTGCCGACTTGGTGCCATGCAACTATTTGGCTAGAATTAAACGGGAAAAAAAAAATCTTGTAATAGGAGTCATATACAGGCCGCCAAACTTAGACAGAATGGAAGCAAAGCACATATGAGATGAAATATCTAGAGCATCTAGGTCTAACAGTATTTGTCATGGGTGACTAATTTTAGTGGAATAAACTGGTTTAACGGAACAGGGAATAATGAAGCAGAGATTTCATAGAATTAATTGACGATTGTTTCTTACGCAACACATTTAGGAACCAACACAGGAAAATAACAATTTAGATTTAGTGTTAACTAACAGGGAAACAGAAATTGATGACATTGAAATAGGGAGTAAGCTAGGGAACAGTGATCACAAAGAAATCAGATTTAGCATAGAATGGAATAGATCTATAGGAGAAAATTCTGTTAGAGTGCCTAGATTTTTGAAAAGCTGATTTTAAGTAGCCTAAGATTTATTTTGGATGACATTGATTGAAAAGTCTTGGGCATAGGATTAGGATTACGTGATGCTATAAAATCCCCATCACACAGGATGGTTAGCCTCTGTATGACTAACCATCCTGTGTGATGGGGATTTTATAGCATCACGTAGTTAGCTTTTTTGACACACTGTACTCCACTTCATATAGTCTAGGGTAGCTGCACTAATGCAGATGTACCTAATGTATTAATGAAAAAAAAAACTTGGGCATAGGGGGTGGGCCGGTCTTGGAGCCAGACGTGAAGTCAGCGATGGGTGATGGAAAAAGGGATTTCGATGTGGATTCACAATATAACTTATTTAAAAATATTCTAAGCAAAGCACAGGAACGTAGTATACTATACGAATTGAATAGATCGAATACTAATGACCCGAAATGCGATAACAAAGGATCTGAAGAACCTTATAGGTAGAGAGAGAGCATGGTATAAAAGGATTTAGAATGGGGAAGTATGTTTAGAACAAGAATTCGTACAACTGGTTAGAAATTAAAAAAAAAAAAGAGATTAAGAGGGCAAAAAGAAACTATGAAGTTTGCATAGCAGGGCAAGCAAAGGCAAATCCTAAAGGCTTTTTTTCAGTTATATCGAACAAAGATTAGGGAAAGGATAGGTCAATTAAAACTGGGACAGGTCAGATAACGGATAATGACGAAGAGGTGTATAGTATTTTTAATAAATATTTTATCTCTGTATTTACTAAAGAAAAACTTAACACTATGCCTTCAGTTGAACAAGTTTATGTGGGTGGAGATTAGGATAGGTTGACTAGTTTAGGTGTTACCATAGGGAGGATGTTATTAAACAAATAGTGAAACTCAAACCAAACAAATCCCCAGGGCCGGGACGAAGTGTTTGCCAGGGTGCTTAAAGAATGCTAAGAGGAGTTTTACGATCCATTGTCTACCATTTTTAATAAAGCATATGAGTCAGGCAGTGTCAAAGTCGTGGAAGGTTTCTAATGTGGTACCAATTTTTAAGAGAGGAAATTTCTTAAAATGAAGCTATCTTGCACAAATCACTTGCATCAAACTATCGGTCAAGTAGCCAAATGTCTATTGTGGGAAAGTTACTTGAATCGATAATTGCAAATACCATTCGTTTTCACCTTGAAAAGCATAAATTAATAAATGATTGACAACATGATTTTACCAATGACCGTTCGTGTTTAACAAATTTGCTCTCATTTTACTCCGTATAGTTGAGGCAAAATTTGCCGATGATACAAAAACCGGGAGGGAAATAAGCACAGAAAGGGACTCAATATCACTTCATGACGATCTAAATAGAGTTTTGAAATGGGCAAAAGATTGGCAGATGCAGTTTAATGCTGACAAATGTAAGGCTTTGAGGCTTGGTAATGATGATAGAGTTACAAGATATGAGCAAGATGGTGTTGAGATTGCAAAGACGGATTGCGAAAGGGATCTGGGAGTTATGAGTAGTAAGATTTTAAAACCAAAAAACGGTGAATAAATGTTCGTAATAAGGCAAATAGGACACTGTGATTTATTAATCGAAGCGTTAGTAACAAGACACCTGGTGTTGTTCTTCAGCTATATTTTCCTCTGGTTAGGCCCCATTTATATGATGCAGTTCAGTTTTGGTCGCCGTACTATAGAATGGATTTAAATTCACTAGAATGTATCCAGCGTAAGATTACAAAGTTAATGCCCACATTAGAAACCTGTCATATGCAGAAAGATTAACAAAGCTTAAATTACATTCTCTAGAAAGACAATGAATTAGGGGTGACATGATAGAGGTGTATAAGTGGATGAATGGGCATAACAAAGGGGATATTTAAAGGGTATTAAAAGTATCAACACAAGACAGAACACGAAACAATAGATATAAACTGGAAAAGTTTAGATTTAGGAAAGACCTGGGTAAATACTGGTACTGTAAAAGGGTTGTTGATTTGTGGAACCAATTGACACGCAACGTGGTGGAGGTGGGGTCCCTTCATTGTTTCAAACCAGGGTTGGACATGTATATGAGTGGTGGAGGTGGGGTCCCTTGATTGTTTCAGACCAGGGTTGGACATGTATATGAGTGGGATTGGCTGCATATAAAGAGGAGGTGCATTGTGTGGGCCAATAGGCCTTCTGCAGTTACCTTTATTCTTATGTTCTTATGGTCTTAAACGAATAAATAATGGTCACCAGAACCTTATGTGTAAAAAGAAAGCTTCGTGCAAAAATAATTAAGTATGGGGAAATCAGTCTAGAAAATTTGTCAATTTGTTTAGGAAATGTTAAAATTGAGATTTGGAAAGCAAAACGAAACTAGAAGTTCTTGAAGCAGGCCAACCAAAGACATATCCGTAAGGTATCTTTTCAGTTATATCGAACAAAGATTTGGGAAAAGGCAGGAATATTAAACACTGAGACTTGTCAGATAACTGATAATGACAAAGAGATGAGAAGTATTATAAATACATATTTTGTTGCTGTATTTAAGAAATGACCAATTAAGCTACATGTGTTCTGTGATGCCTCAAGAAAGACTTATGGCACAGCAGCATACTTGGTAACAAATGAGCAAACAAATTTGCTTACAACAAAAGCCAGGGTGGCACTGTTGAACGGTCGAAGGGTGAAGGGTGAAGTTGAAGTTGAAGGGTGGCACTGTTGTGGCACGGTCATTGCCACAACTGGAGTTAACAGCTCTACTGCTAGGAGTAAGATTGGCTCATTATCTAACCAAAACCAAATAACATGCACTTTGAAGAAATAGTGGTATGGTCAGATAATGAGGCAATACGACAGTGGGTGCAAAATAACAACAGCAAAATGCCTTTCAAACTCCGATATGTACCCACAAAAGAGAATCCTGCTATCTCTCCAGAGGCCTGGCGTTGAAACAATGATCCAAAACTGAGATGTGGTTCTATGGACCTCAGTGGCTAGTCAGTAACCAGTGGCCTGAACAAAAACCACAAGTAATTGTAACCAATGTCACTGCTCCCACTGAGATTCCAGAACCACCCTGGACTTGGTAATTGATCCTACTCAGTACTCTGATCTAAATAAATTAATCAGAGTCACTCAAAGGGTGTTTTGAGTTCTTAAGAAAAATAGGAATCAAACATAAATACACTCATGTTCTGATATTTTGGGTAAAGCAAGTCCAAATCTAGACTTACGGGGGAAGACTTTGTGAATCTCCCTGATAGGACCAGTAATGATCTGGGTCTCTGGATTGACTTTAACCATTACAACATTTTTCAATGCGATGGGTGCATACACCATGCAAATGTTGATTTAGAAGTAAACCATCCATGGTTTCTCATCCGCAACCACTGGATAAGCAATCGTTCAGCACTCTACATGGTGGGGTACTAGATGCCCTCAGTTACATTGCCGACAACAGTAGCTGGCTTCCTCAAGAGCGCCAGACTGTAAAGTCAATTCTCAA
Source organism: Procambarus clarkii (assembly GCF_040958095.1). NCBI lineage: Eukaryota > Metazoa > Arthropoda > Malacostraca > Decapoda > Cambaridae > Procambarus > Procambarus clarkii. The sequence continues at coordinate 7,855,303 of NC_091161.1, read as the reverse complement.
ATCCTGTGTAGTCTGCCAGAGGTACGACTGCTCTGGTGTGTCCCTATCCTGGACCTCAACCACTCCCTAAGGAACAAGATGTTCACCTTCGTCCTTTTAAGGGGGCCGCGTCCTTTTAAGGGGGCCGGGTGCTTGTGTACCAAAACTTCCTCAAACATACTAAATTGCTTGGTGAATAATATCTTCATGGTAAATGTTCCAACTTTTCCTAATGTATCAACATCATACCATGAACAGAAAAAAAGTTAAAACAAAAATCACAATTTAAAATTTGCTTTAAAAATATTAAAATGTCACCAATTTTTTTATTCATTATGATCTCAGAATTGCAGATAACCTTTATGTTCCTAATTGAAAAGCAGTGGACTCTGACCCATGTTTCCCCCCCCCCCCCCAGAATTATGTAGTAAACTACTACATGAAATATGCAAACTCTAATGTAATAGCAATAAAATATTATTAATTTGCATTAGTTAGTCATAGAAAAGGTACAGAAAATGAAATGAAGTGCCTAAGGTCGATTACACAATCGTTCAGCCAACGTTTTGGCTAATTTAATATAAAATCTACTTGTCTTAGAGCTGGTTACACAATAAAATGAATCACTAAATTAATTATATAGTAAATAGTTAGATTTGGCCTCAAACCCATTCTCCTCCCAAATCTCAAATATATACAAATGGTGCTGGAGCAGAGAGAGAGAGAGAGAGAGAGGGAAGGAGGCATCCATATTAAGAGTGTGGTGAATGAGAGTCTGAGAAGTGGGCCTCCCACAACACAAATTTCCTCCTGCAAGTTCTAGAAAGCAGCGTGACTTTCAACAAAGGAATATAGTTACAAAATGTTGATGCAATTTGCAAGACATAAGGAAAGTGCCACAGTTCGGTTAGTCTATTAGCTCAGATAAATTGGGCAATTATTTCTGTGCCTAGGATTAATCGCTAAGGTAAAGTAAAACAACACCTACGACGGTCTCGCTTCATGCAGGTCGTCGTTCAATCCCCGACCGTCCAAGTGATTGGGCACCATTCCTTTCCCCCCCCCCCCCGTCCCATTCCAAATCCTTATCCTGACCCCTTCCAAGTGCTATATAGTCGTAATGCCTTGACGCTTTCCACTGATAGTTACACACACAGAGATCACACTAACGTGAAGCATCAAATGAACAAATCATTAAGGCAGTGTCTAGGATGCTCCCGGACGCAGGTTCGAATCCTCGTCACGGCCCTTGTGGATTTGTTCCCTGATAGTTCCTTCCTTCCTCTATGGGGAGGAAGAAGTGTTGCAGCTGGCTTGGCGGATTGTTAATGACTCCTGACGCACTAATGTTTGCCTACTTTTCCACCTTATGAAATTGCTTTCTCCTGTATCCACATGGCATGTGTGGATCATCAAAGACTTCAAACAGTGGTTTGCAGAATTCAACACGGACATGGATCGCGTCATTGAGATCACCCGCTATATATCGAATCTCTACGATCTTTGGAAGTCAAATGATGAGCTGAAAGAGATTCAAGGATTGCTCCAGAAAATGTGTAGACCTAAATCTTCCCAAAATGTGTTAAGGGAAGTTTACTGGTGGCAATAAATTATAAAATAAAGTCTGCTTAAAAGTAATAAATACAATTAAATAGAATTTCTTGGATTAATTATCAAATCAATCACCGGTAGATTTCCCCACATTCCCCAATCTCAATTTTTGGATTTTATCCTTTACATGCAACTTTTTTTTTAATGAATTTATAGAAAAAGCCTGGATCTATTTTACATTTGTCTACTATGCCTTTCTCAAAGTTCCTTTCTGCCTCTCTCTTCACTGGTGTGTGTAATTGATTCTTGCTTGCTTGTAGTGCTGGTGTGTTTGTGGGTTAGGCCTCTTCCTATACTGAACCCATTTTCTTGTCTTTTCCTTTTCCTTGTCCTCTCCGGCTCTCTCACAATATCTGTTGAACCAATCCTGTTTTCTGGTACTGTATCTCTGTTTTGGTATGAATGTTTGTGCGCCTTCATTGTATATTTCGCAAAATTTAGCATACATCTCATTTACTTCCTTGCTTAGCAACAAGTCTGTCCAATTAAACTCTTTAAAGAATTTTATAAGTTCCTTATAGTGTTCTCTCTTGAAATCGAGTTTATCAACTGTTTCAATGTCCCCATTCTTTTCTAGGTTATATCGCAAAGCACACTTAATATCCAGCAGGACATAAACAGTTTTTCCCAAGGGAGGAAAGTACTGGATGTCTTATATCTCTTCTTCTTTCCTGGTAAATATGCAACCCGTTCTCGCAAATTTAATAAGTCAATATTGACTTATTAAATATGTGCATAGGTGACATACTTAACATAATAGTTTCCCTTGAAAAGCTTCATAGAAAACACCGACCTTACCTAACCTACTTAGTATGTTAAGATAAGCATCTTATTGCTTCGTAATTACAATTATTACCTAACCTATACCTATAATAGGTTAAGTAACAATTGTAATTACGAAGCTATAAGATGCTTATTTTAACATACTAAGTAGGTTAGGTAAGGTCGGTGTTTTCTATGAAGCTTTTCAAGGGAAACTATTATGTTTAGTATGTCACCTATGCACGCAACTAATAAGTCAATATTGACTTATTAAATTTGCGAGAACGGGTTGGAATATGAGAGCCAGTACTGACGGAACATCCACTTCCCTCATTCTTGAGACCTGCTTGACGTGTTGATACATGAATGTCTCAAAATGAGGTTTACCAATCAACCTGTTCAAATTTCCTCCATTCCTTCTTCGTAGGCCTCCCAGTCTACTGCTATCAAGCTGAAGTCCCCCAGTACCAACAATCGTGATTTATTTTTATTTTGTCTTTTACTATAATCTTTCTTATGACCATTATGAGGTCCCTCTCATTTCTCATCCAGTTCCTCCTTTGTCCATGTGTTGCTTACTGGTGGGCTGTAGAGATTTACAGTTATCAGTTTATCATCCTGATTCCAAACTTGCAATGCTATTATATCAACTTCTCGAGGATTTTTGGTTACTAACACTCTTACCTTCCAGTGTTCTTTCGCCAGCACAGTCACTCCTACCCACTTCCTGACTTTCCCTGTCACGCCTCCAAACTGAATAGCCCCTTGGGAATTCGACGTCATATAAAGTATTTTCCTTAAGTTTCATCTCTGTTAGTGCTACAATATCTGGGATCTTAAGTTGAATTATATCTTTCATCTCCAGTATGTTATCGCACCCCATCTATGTTGGTATATCCCTTTCAGGAAATGTTCCATTTCCCTTTTTCTTTTACTACCCCATCCTTTAATGATTTTTTCATGCACCATTTCACCAGCTTTCCAGTCCCTAATACTTTGTAGAAAAAATATTTCTTTCTGCTTCATTTCTATTCCCATTTAGAAGTGTCGCTTCATTGAGTTTCATTTTCTCAACTGTCAATCAATCAACTGTTACTCACTACCTTTTTTTTCACACTCACACACACCCAGGAAGCAGCCCGTAGCAGCTGTCTAACTGCCAGATACCTATTTACTCCTAGGTAACAGGGGCATCAGGATGAAAGAAACGCTGCCCATTTGCTTCCGCCGGCTGCAGGGATCGAAACCCGGACCCTAGGTCCACGAGACTAGAGTGCTGTCAACTCAGTCACCAGAACCTGTTGCGAGGAAGGGTTACAAAGAATGGCTGTATGCATGTATGCATGTGTGTGTGTGTGTACTCACCTAGTTCACGTAGTTGTGTTTGCGGGGGTTGAGCTCTGGCTCTTTGGTCCCGCCTCTCAACCGTCAATCAACAGGTGTACAGATTCCTGAGCCTATTGGGCTCTATCATATCTACATTTGAAACTGTGTATGGAGTCAGCCTCCACCACATCACCCCCTAATGCATTCCATTTGTCAACCACTCTGACACTAAAAAAAGTTCTTTCTAATATCTCTGTGGCTCATTTGGGCACTCAGTTTCCACCTGTGTCCCCTTGTGCGTGTTGCCCTTGTGTTAAATAGACTGTCTTTATCTACCCTATCAATTCCCTTCAGAATCTTGAATGTGGTGATCATGTCCCCCCTAACTCTTCTGTCTTCCAGCGAAGTGAGGTTTAATTCCCGTAGTCTCTCCTCGTAGCTCATACCTCTCAGCTCGGGTACTAGTCTGGTGGCAAACCTTTGAACCTTTTCCAGTTTTGTCTTATCCTTGACTAGATATGGACTCCATGCTGGGGCTGCATACTCCAGGATTTGCCTGACATATGTGGTATACAAAGTTCTGAATGATTCTTTACACAAGTTTCTGAATGCCGTTCGTATGTTGGCCAGCCTGGCATATGCCGCTGGTGTTATCCGCTTGATATGTGCTGCAGGAGACAGGTCTGGCGTGATATCAACCCCCAAGTCTTTTTCCTTCTCTGACTCCTGAAGAATTTCCTCTCCCAGATGATACCTTGTATCTGGCTTCCTGCTCCCTACACCTATCTTCATTACATTACATTTGGTTGGGTTAAACTCTAACAACCATTTGTTCGACCATTCCTTCAGCTTGTCTAGGTCTTCTTGAAGCCTCAAACAGTCCTCTTCTGTTTTAATCCTTCTCATAATATTAGCATCGTCCGCAAACATTGAGAGAAATGAATCGATACCCTCCGGGAGATCATTTACATACATCAGAAACAAGATAGGACCGAGTACAGAGCCCTGTGGGACTCCACTGGTGACTTCACGCCAATCGGAGGTCTCACTCCTCACCATAACTCTCTGCTTCCTATTGCTTAGGTATTCCCTTATCCACTGGAGCACCTTACCAGCTACACCTGCCTGTCTCTCCAGCTTATGTACCAGCCTCTTATGCAGTACTGTGTCAAAGGCTTTCCGACAATCCAAGAAAATGCAGTCCGCCCGGCCCTCTCTTTCTTGCTTAATCTTTGTCACCTGATCGTAGAATTCTATGAAGCCTGTAAGGCAAGATTTACCCTCCCTGAACCCATGTTGGCGATTTGTCACGAAGTCCCTTCTATCCAGATGTGTTACCAGGTTTTTTCTCACGATCTTCTCCATCACCTTGCATGGTATACAAGTCAAGGACACTGGCCTGTAGTTCAGTGCCTCTTGCCTGTAGCCCTTTTTGTATATTGGGACCACATTCGCCGTCTTCCATATTTCTGGTAGGTCTCCCGTCTCCAGTGACTTACTATACACTATGGAGAGTGGCAAGCAAAGTGCCTCTGCACACTCTTTCAGTATCCATGGTGAGATCCCATCTGGACCAACAGCCTTTCTAACATCCAGATCCAGCAGGTGTCTCTTGACCTCCTCTCTTGTAATTTCGAACTCTTCCAAGGCCACCTGGTTTACCTTCCTTTCTCCTAGCACAGTGACCTCACCTTGTTCTATTGTGAAGACCTCCTGGAACCTCTTGTTGAGTTCTTCACACACTTCTCTGTCATTTTCAGTATACCTGTCCTCGCCTGTTCGAAGTTTCAATACCTGTTCTTTCACTGTTGTTTTCCTTCTGATGTGACTGTGGAGTAGCTTTGGTTCGGTCTTGGCTTTGTTTGCTATATCATTTTCAAAACTTTTCTCTGCTTCTCTTCTCACCCTGACGTACTCATTCCTGGTTCTCTGGTATCTCTCTCTGCTTTCTGGTGTTCTGTTATTCCGGAAGTTCCTCCACGCCCTTTTGTTCAGTTTCTTTGCTTCCATACATGCCCTATTATACCATGGATTCTTCTGTTGCTTCTCGGATTTTTCCCTTTGGGCCGGGATGAACCTGTTTACTGCCTCCTGACACTTTTGGGTAACATAGTCCATCATACCCTGTACAGACTTATCTCTGAGGACTGTGTCCCAAGGTATTTCACTTATGAAACTTCTCATCTGTTCATAATTTCCCTTTCGGTATGCCAGCCTTTTGATTCCTAGTTCTTTTTTGGGGGAGATAAGTCCTAGCTCTACCAGGTACTCAAAGTTCAATACACTGTGGTCACTCATTCCCAAGGGCACTTCCATCTTAACTTCTCTTATATCCCACTCATTTAGGGTAAATATCAAATCAAGCATTGCTGGTTCATCTTCTCCTCTCATTCTTGTTGGTTCTTTGATGTGCTGGCTTAGAAAGTTTCTTGTTGCCACGTCCAGCAGCTTAGCCCTCCATGTTTCTGGTTCTCCATGCGGGTCTCTGTTCTTCCAATCTATCTTCCCATGGTTGAAGTCTCCCATAATTAGTAGTCCAGATCCATTCCTGCTAGCAACAGAAGCTGCTCTTTCTATTATGTTAATGGTGGCCATGTTGTTTCTATCATATTCTTGTCTAGGTCTTCTGTCATTTGGTGGTGGATTATATATGACTACGACTATAATTTTTTTCCCTCCATTTGTTACGGTACCTGCTATGTAGTCACTGAAACCTTCACAGCCCTGAATATCCATCTCCTCAAAATCCCAGCCTTTTCTTACCAGCAGAGCTACACCACCCCCACCTCTTCCTTCCCTCTCTTTCCTCATAACATAATAGTCCTGTGGGAACACTGCGTTTGTTATCGTTTTCGTGATCTTTGTTTCTGTGAGGGCTATTATGTCTGGGTTTTCCTCTAGTACCCGTTCTCCAAGCTCATATGCTTTATTTGTAATTCCATCTATATTAGTGTACATCGCTTTGAGGCTCACTTTCTTCTGTCCCTTCTCAAATCGCCTCCTTGGTGAGTGTTCTGCTGGTGGGGGAGGCTGTTCCATGGGTGTGAGGACCTGTGAGGTGGATAACAGGGTCTCAGAGGATACTGGGATAAGGGGCGGGGGATCCACTGAAGGGGGAGGGTATGGGGTGAAAGGGGAGGGAGGACGGGAAGGAAAGGGGGGGGAGGGAGGACTCGGGAGGAGGGGAGGGGTAGAAGGGTGGGGATTGGGTGTGGGGGGAGGGAGATTTGGCTGAACATTTGAGTGGGGGCAGGGAAGGTTTGGGGTAGGGGGGTTTTCTATGTGTGTGTGTGTGTGTGTGTGTGTGTGTGTGTGTGTGTGTGTGTGTGTGTGTGTGTGTGAGCGTGTGCACAAAGAGGGGGGGGGAGTAGGAGAGGCGAAGAGAGGGAGGGGAGGGAGAGCGAGGGAGGAGAGGGAGAGAGGAGGAGAGAGGGAGATCGGGAAAGAAGGAGAGGGAGAGAGAGAGAGAGAGAGAGAGAGAGAGAGAGAGAGAGAGAGAGAGAGAGAGAGAGAGAGAGAGAGAGAGAGAGAGAGAGAGAGAGAGAGAGAGAAGGGAGGGGTGAGAGACAGAGAGGGGGAGAGTGTGTGTATGGGGGATGTGTGGGTAACTGGGGGGTGGGAGGGGAAGAGAGGGGGAGAGAGGGGGATAGAGGAGGGAGGGGGTGAGAGAGAGAGAGAGGGAGAGAGTGTGTGTATGGGGGATGTGTGGGTAACTGGGGGGTGGGAGGGGAAGAGAGGGTGAGAGAAGGGGAGAGAGGAGGGAGGGGGTGAGAGAGAGAGAGGGAGAGAGTGTGTGTATGGGGGATGTGTGGGTAACTGGGGGGTGGGAGGGGGCGGAGATGGTCACTTCTGGTCAGGTGTGTGTGTGTGTGCGTGTGTATTTGCGGTCAGTCATGGAGGGGGTGTGTGGGAGTGGGGGGGGGGGAGTGTATTGGGTTAGTGAGATTGGGGATAAGAGAGGGGGTGGAGTATGAGTGAGGTCTTATCCCATTTCCACATGTTACGACCCTGGGTTCTTCAGTGGAAACAAGAGGTCAAATTGAGCTAAATAAACTACTTTGTATTATGTGGGATGCTTGCCGATGTGTCTCTGTTCGATATCTTCCTTGCCAGACGTAAGACGAATCTTGTTTCTCACAGAGCATTTAAAGACTGAGCTTGTGGTTGATTATTAGTTAATAAAATAGGCATCAACTGTGTTTACAAATGATTAGAAAGTATTAGTAAAGTAGATCTGAGTAAACTTGGATATAGGGCTGCTGTACGATTAGCTGAGTAGTCGGCTGGCAGCGAGTCAGCTGGAGGAAGCTGAAACTGGAGATGCTTCTCCTTCTCTGGCTGGCGTCGTGGTGAAAACAACCTTCTCCTCTTCCTCCTGCTTCTCTCCATTACCTATTTCTGTGTCTAATTTACCAAGATAAGTACTGTGTTGTGTTCACATTTTCTGGCATAAGTGTGTTCTGTGTGTAGAGTATTAATGTGTATTAATTAATTAGGTGATCACTAGTGTTTATATTGCTAAGTTACTCTAAGGGGGGTCCCACTGGAACCACGTGGGCTCCAGTAGTACCAGTAAGCTACCTAGAGTCCTTGCTAGTGTTTCTTGCCTAGTAGACTTTGCCCTAGCTTGTGCTCATTGTGAAACCTTGTATCCTGCTTATGTTGACCAAGGCTTTTAACATAAGATAGTGTGGTAAAGTAATTATTGTTATTGGTGTGAATGTATATGGGGGTTGTTAAGAGGGTTTAATAAATAAGTTAGTTTTAAAGGAGTATCCATTCTTCCTGTGTAGGAGATCTATGATCTACCTCCAGGCTAACATTTTCAGTAAGCCACTATAAGTATAACTCTTATATTTTTATTGGGGGCCGGGTCTTTATGATCTCCAATACTTGGGATACATCTTAATTCTAACTGCTGACCCTACTCCATAATACTAGACCCCCACATAGCAGACACATAATCCTTAACACCACACAAGGTGTGGTGTTAATCCTTTCTACCCTGACTGAGCGTTTGTGTGTGTGTGTGTGTGCACATATATGTTTTTGTGTGTGCATGCGTGTGTGCGTGCATACGTACGTGCACGTGCGTGCGTGTGTCACGAGGGTCCCGTAAGTGTCAACCTCTAGCCAAAATGAGCTACTTTGATATTTTAAATATATATATGATATACTGAACAAGAATTTGATAATATTTTACCTACCTACCTACCAGTCAGTAGGTACCTACCAGTCAGCCTCCCGCTCGCACAACTAGATGAATTAGGACGATGTCTGGATGATGAATTGATCCGTCGTCGCCTCCCACGTGATGATTCACTAAGTTCCAGTAGATTGATGATGGCGGTTCTTCTCTATCTAACACAAAACTAGGGAGTCAGTCACTGTATCGTTGTATCTGTTGTGTTACAGTTCACTAATTTACTGTACCACTGATTTTTGGAGCCCAAATGTAAACAAAGCCTCGTGGCCCGCCCACATGGCCTGTCTGGTGAATTCACTGTTTAACACAAAGTTCTAGTGATAACATGGTATTTTTCTTTCCTATTCACGGTGGTTATACACTTTGTGATACCCTAGATCTGTAATCTGTCACTGTAGCCTTAATTAACCCAAAAATATTGGCATTTATCGTAGAGCGTGACCCCGCAACCCTCCCTCGACAGCTGACTCCCCTCGACAGCGCTGACTGACTCGACTGTGTGTGTGTGTGTGTGAGTGTGTGTACTAGTTGTGCTTGCGGGGGTTGAGCACTGGCTGTTTGGTCGCGCCTCTCTATTGTCAATCAACTGGTGTACCGGTTCCTGAGCCTCTGGGCTATATCATATCTACATTTTACACTGTGTATGGAGTCAGTCTCCTCCACATCACTTCCTATTGCATTCCATTCGTCTACTACTCTGACACTGAAAAAAATCTTTCTAATGTCTCTATGGCTCATTTGGGCACTCAATTTCCACCTGGGTTCCATAGTGCATGTGCCCCTTGTGTTAAATAGCGTGTATGAATACGTACATGATAAATTGAACGAATATTATATAGAATAATACTCTCTTTTTTCAGATTTAAATCATGATTCCCGCTTAGATGATCAACCAAAAATTGATTTGTCTCTCACCTTGTGCGATGGTAAGATAATTCTCTTATAAATTCTCGGAATTAGCATTAACATCCTCCGATTTTATATATATATATATATATATATATATATATATATATATATATATATATATATGAATACATATATGTATGTATATATATATATATATATATATATATATATATATATATATATATATATATATATATATATACTGAAAACTCACACCCCAGAAGTGACTCGAACTCATACTCCCAGGAGCAACGCAACTGGTATGTACAAGACGCCTTAATCCGCTTGACCATCACGACCGGACAAAATGAGGTGATAGCCGAGGCTATTTGAACCACCCCACCGCCGGCACTCGGATAGTATTCTTGGGCATAGCATTTTACCAAAAAAAATTAAATGGTAAAATGGTAAAATTTTACCATTTTACCATTTTATCACCTCTTTTGTCCGGTCGTGATGGTCAAGTGGATTAAGGCGTCTTGTACATACCAGTTGCGTTGCTCCTGGGAGTATGGGTTCGAGTCACTTCTGGGGTGTGAGTTTTCAGTTGCATTTTGTCCTGGGGACCATTCTGGTTTGTTCGCATATATATATATATATATATATATATATATATATATATATATATATATATATATATATATATATATATATATATATATGTATATATATATATATATATATATGTCGTACCTAGTAGCCAGAACGCACTTCTCAGCCTACTATGCAAGGCCCGATTTGCCTAATAAGCCAAGTTTTCCTGAATTAATATATTTTCTCTATTTTTTTTCTTATGAAATGATAAAGCTACCCATTTCATTATGCATGAGGTCAATTTTTTTTATTTGAGTTAAAATTAACATAGATATACGACCAAACCTAACCAACCCTACCTAACCTAACCTAACCTATCTTTATAGGTTAGGTTAGGTTAGGTTAGGTAGCCGAAAAAGTTAGGTTAGGTTAGGTTAGGTAGGTTAGGTAGTCGAAAAACAATTATTTCATGAAAACTTGGCTTATTAGGCAAATCAGGCCTTGCATAGTAGGCTGAGAAGTGCGTTCTGGCTACTAGGTACGACATGTATATATATATATATATATATATATATATATATATATATATATATATATATATATATATATATATATATGTCGTACATATATATATATATATATATATATATATATATATATATATATATATGTATACATATATATATATATATATATATATATATATATATATATATATAAATATATATATATATATGTCGTACCTAGTAGCCAGAACGCACTTCTCGGCCTACTATTCAAGGCCCGATTTGCCTAATAAGCCAAGTTTTCATGAATTAATTGGTTTTCGACTACCTAACCTACCTAACCTAACCTAACCTAACTTTTTTGGCTACCTAACCTAACCTAACCTATAAAGATAGGTTAGGTTAGGTTAGGTAGGGTTGGTTAGGTTCGGTCATATATCTATGTTAATTTTAACGCCAATAAAAAAAATTTACCTCATACATAATGAAATGGGTAGATTTATCATTTCATAAGAAAAAAATTAGAGAAAATATATTAATTCATGAAAACTTGGCTTATTAGGCAAATCGGGCCTTGAATAGTAGGCTGAGAAGTGCGTTCTGGCTACTAGGTACGACATACATATATATATATATATATATATATATGTCGTACCTAGTAGCCAGAACTCACTTCTCAGCCTACTATGCAAGACCCGATTTGCCTAATAAGCCAAGTTTTCATGAATTAATTATTTTTCGACTACCTAACCTACCTAACCTAACCTAACCTAACTTTTTCGGCTACCTAACCCAACCTAACCTTTAGAGATAGGTTAGGTTAGGTTAGGTAGGGTTGGTTAGGTTCGGTCATATATCTACGTTAATTTTAACTCCAATAAAATAAAATTGACCTCATACATAAGGAAATGGGTAGCTTTATCATTTCATAAGAAAAAAATAGAGAAAATATATTAATTCAGGAAAACTTGGCTTATTAGGCAAATCGGGCCTTGCATAGTAAGCTGAGAAGTGCGTTCTGGCTACTAGGTACGACATATATATATATATATATATATATATATATATATATATATATATATATATATATATATATATATATATACATATATACATATACCAGAAAACTCCTCACCCCAAAAGGATTTGAACCAGACAGCCAAGGACTTCATGCGCCTTAGTGTGTCTGGTATTTTCACCGCTAGTACACAACGACTGTTAAAATAATTGAAAGTCGTAAGACATTTAACCCAATTCCCAACAGCTCTCGATGACTTTTTTGGGCATAGATATTTCATCAAATCATCTCACTTGCAGGGGGCCACATGAGTATCATTTGTGTGAAGAAGCTTGAATGGTCCCCAAGCCAATATGCAACAGAAAACTCATCACCCCAGAAGGAATTGAACCCAGACAGCCAGGGGGACTCTATGCACCTTTGTATATCCAGTACTTTCACCACTAAGCCACAACAACTGTTAAAAGAATTGAAAGTCATACGACACTTAATCCAATTCACAACATCACTCGGTGACCTTTTCGGGCACAGATATTTCATATTCATGTAAAGTGACTCGATGAAATATCTGTGCCCAAAATTGTCGCCGAGTGATGTTGGGAATTGGGTTATGGTTCTGACGACTTTTGAATTCTTTTAACAGTCGTTGTGGCCTAGTGGTGAAAATTCTGAACACGATTATTCAAACATCCAGGTGCATGGAGCACCTGGATGTCTGGGTTTGAATCCTAATAGGGTGTGGAGTTTTCTGTTGCATATTGGCTTTGGGACCATGATTTCTGTCCTTGGATTACTATGATGTCATTAAGCCTCCACTCTCTGTAACTCTCCCACTTATTTTATATTCAGCTAGTTAGGGTTCAGACCACGCTACTTAACATTGTCTCCAATCCAAGGTGGTCAAGACAGGGACAATAATATTTAATATGATTTTTCAAAAATTTACTTTGAATATTATATATAATTATAATTCGATTTGCAGCTCTTCACCTTCAATAGTCACTAGTAAATATATTCTAAGATTAAGATGATGATGAGATTAAGCCACTTCTGGGTGGCTTAATCTTCATCAATTAATCACTTCTCCGTCCTCACTCATTATTGCTCTGATGAAGGCGAATTAAGCCGATAACACATTCAGCATTCTCAAATTTTTTAAATGTGTTTTTTTTCTGCAGTAACAGTTGCCTGTTACTAAATCTTCCTTACACCTTGTACAGCCACTTCAGCTGTCCCTGGGAACAGTGCCTTCAGCTTGTCTCGACACCTGCGGCAGATAAGGGTCTTGTTGAAGTCAGCCGCGGCTCTCACCTCCACCACACTCAGGTGGGTCATAAAATATGATTAGAAGGAAGGACTGATAACATAAGAGAGAAAGGGTGATGGTGAGATCAAACAGACTCAGGATTAAGTGTTGATGAGTGAATGGTGAAAGGTTTAGCTGGATGATTACTACGTGATGATGAGCTTTTGGTGATTTATGTTTCTTGGTTAGTGGTAACTAGGTTGGTAACTAGCTGTGGGGGACGTGTTGTTATGGCTTATGCTTACAAAGCCTTACAAAGGAAGTCAAACGTTTGCAAACACTGACATCCATATTGAGTTCTATGTTTATGAAATGGTTATTGTGGAAGAGAACAGAGTAAGGCGCATTTCTGTGTGGTTACCTATGAGAGACAACAGTGAATGGCGAGTATTTGAATTGTTATGGTGAGAGACAACGATGTTAGGCGTTTATCTGAATGGTTATGGAAGGGGACAACAATGTTAGGGCGTTTATCTGAATGATTTCTTTGTGGGAGACAGCAATTTTTGTTATCAATCTGAATGGTTATGGTTGGAGACAACAATATAAGACTTGATCTAAATGACAATGGAAGTTAAGAACAATGAAAGGTCTGTATCTGAATGGTTTTATTGGGAGAAAACTTATATAAGGCGTAGTATCTGAATAGGTTATTGTGATAGACAACAGATAGATAGATTTTTGGGACTGGGGGTGACTGTTAACTAAATGAAAGCCCTTAAAAAGATAAAACCATCACCAGAAAAGGTCTTCATCTGACATAACTAAAGTAAATAACTCTGAGAAGCCCAAACATCAGAAGCCACAATTTAAGTGGCAGGAAGGCAGCAAGGCAGCAAGGCAGCAAGGCTGCAAGGCTGCAAGGCAGCAAGGCAGCAAGGCAGCAAGGCCGCAAGGCAGCAAGGCAGCAAGGCAGCAAGGCAGCAAGCAAACTTGTGATATTTATCCAGTAAAACCCGTTGTAAATGAAGCTCCTGATAAGAAAGATGCTACATAAGCTCCAACAAGATTTAAATATTGTTTGCTCTGTTATGAAGAACATTCGATATATCAATGCACTAAGTATCTTGACCTTTGTTAGTAGCGTTAGTCGTTTGCAACATTTCCAACGTTGTACGAGCTATGGAAGCTCTATCCACACTGCAACGAATACTCCAACAGCCACGATGACTCTAAACAATGGGAGGAATAAACTCCAGGTTAGAGGGCAGTTTGATGAAGGATTGCAGAAAAGTTTTGTTACTCAAAAAGTAGCAACTGCATTAACGCTTTAAGCCAGTAATACAGGTCACCCTTAACAAAAACAGTGGACAATGTGGTTAAGCCATGTATTCGTTTGAGCAATAACATTAAACCTGTCTTCACTATCGTTGTATAAACTACTCCGTCAGATCTACGAGTATATCAGGGGCCAGACGCCGGCTCTCAGGAAGAGCAAAAGGGCTGGCTTCTGGCCCCTAATTTGTTATCAGAAGGTCAGCGACGGCCGGCTTGCGGCCCCTTAATATTTTACTTGAATTTCGGCGGCCAGCTTCCGTCATCTGGAATTAGTCGATGAAAGACGTTAATAGCCAGTCATAATCTCCTTTAGTTTATATTGTACTTCTATCTCAAAAAGTTAACGATAATATTCAAGCAAGTCCAAAAATATTGCTACTACCCTACTAAACACACACCAAATTGATCGCTAATCTCTAAGCTAATATATTAATAATGTGTTTAAATATCCTTGTAGCTTCACTAAGTTATTATTATAGTGAGAGTTAAACCAAGGTGTTTAATACATTGAAATAAAATTAGCTTAAGTAATAATTACTAATTTAAGATAAAAGGTATACTAATTTATTATAATTTATGACCATTCAGACTTTAGCAGTCTGCACACTAATACACAAAGTGACAAACTTATAAAAGAAACTATAAATATACACAATCGATCACGCAGCATAAATTACAAATATTTGCAACAAATATTTTTTTGCAAACAAAGCAAAGACATTTATGCAAAATATCACATAATGTTCAAGTATGACATTTACACAAACTTTCACATTTAGATGCAAAGTAAGATTTTTACATGAATATCATATTTACACACAAAGTACGTTTTTATGTGAATATTGCATTTACACACAAAGCATTACATTTACACAAAATATTACATTTACACACAAAGCATTACATTTACACAAAATATCACATTTACACACAAAGCATGACATTTACACACACAAAGCATGACATTTACACAAAATATCACATTTACCTACACTGTATGACATTTACATACAATATTACATTTACACACAAAACATAACTTTACACGAAAAACAACATTTGCACAAATATAAAAAATTGCACATACACCTGTATAAATCAAAATGCACTTTCACAAAAAATACTAAATTTTATAATGTACATCACTTGCACAAAATCCTTACACAGTCACTAAACAAATTCACTTTCACACATGGTCCATTTTTTCACAAAAAACAACACATGCAGAACCTGCACAAATATTACCACGCACAACTTGCACAGACTCACTCACACAGTTTGCACAGAAACAGTCAATTCAAAACTTGTACAAATGCAATCATTATTCAACTTTAAACAAATACATTTATAATACAATGTGCACCTATACAATCACTGCACAACTTGCAGAAATAGATACAATACTCGAACGAAATCATTACACAACTTGCACAAATGGCATCAATGCACAATTTGCACAATCAATACTCAATTAGGATAAACATCCTCCTCGATATCAAGTCAATTATAGCATGATGTTGCTATGTTTGACCCAAAATAGCTTCCCTAAACGTCATTCTCATAGTGTCACAGATATGTATCATGCATCTAGCATCCAATCCACAAAATGGCTCAATCCACACAAACAAATATATTTATGCATATATATTTTCAGTATTATTTATGCTGAACTGTTCTCTCACCAATATTTCTTAACCTCATTCAATTTATATCCGTTGTTTTAATATATTAAAATACATCAATTATATCCTCTTGTTACACTCATTCTCTCACACCCAGTCATGTCACTAATATATATTTAACAAATCGTCCAGTAGTCTTATTGGATTTAGCTTTAGTTGTCTTAGGTTAAGGTAGGTTAGGTTAGATTAGGTGGGGTTAGAATGGGTTAAGTTGGGTTAGGTTAGGTTAGGTTAGGATGGGTCAAGTTGGGTTAGGTTAGGTTAGGTGGGGTCAAGTTGGGTTAGGTTAGGTTAGGTTAGGATGGGTCAAGTTGGGTTAGGTTAGGTTAGGTGGGGTCAAGTTGGGTTAGGTTAGGATGGGTCAAGTTGGGTTAGGTTAGGTTAGGTGAGGTTAGGATGGGTCAAGATGAGTTAGGTTAGGTGAAGTTAGGATGGGTCTAGTTGGGTTAGGTTAGGTGAGGTTAGGATGGGTCAAGTTGGGTTAGGTTAGGTTAGGTTGGGTTATGTTAGGTTAGGTTAGGTTTGGATGGGTCAACTTGGGTTAGGTTAGGTTACTTCAAGTTAGTTTAGGACAGGTTTCCAACCCGCATGAACCGAGACCGTCACTCTGCCATCCCTGGCCCCACACTCCTCCCCCCTTCAGAGAAAAAAAAATGTGGCTACTAGAATAGTAGTCATATTTTTTTGTAAGAGTATACAGAGAAAAAAAGGAAAATCTATGACATAAAAGAAAATCAATCAAAAACAACAATTTCTCTGCAAGAAAAGTAAGTACAAAGGAATTCTCTGAAAGAAAAACACATACACAAAAAAAAACAGGGAAGTAAATAAATTGGACATGGAATATTTAATGTCACAGGAGAACCTACCAAAAAAAAATATATATATAACTAAAGCATGATAGTTGGTAAATGGCTTCCTGTGGCCCAGATGAATGTTACTCAGGCAACCGGGACAGAGCGTCAGCTATCACGTTGAGCTGGCCCGGTAGGTGGATAATGGAAAGATTGAAGTCCTGTAGGTACAATGCCCACCTGAGGATGCGTTTATTTTTTTTCTTCATTTGATTCATGAAGACTAGTGGGTTATGGTCCGTGTACACTTCCACTATATTACCTGTGAGGTAGACTTCGATTTTTTTACATGTTAACACTAGCACCAATGCCTCTTTTTCTACCACTGAATAATTGCGTTGCGCCTTGTCAAATTTCACAGAGTAATAATATACTGGGTGTTCCACTTGATCATCCCCAGTTTGCAACAACACTGCACCAGCACCCGAGTCAGACACGTCAACATGAATTTTAAATGGTCGATCGAACCTTGGACTAGCGAGCACTGGGGCGGAAGCTAAGATCAATTTCAAATTTTTAAATTCCTCTGCACAGTCTAATGACCACTTAAATTTAACGGCCTTCCGCAACAAGTCTGTGAGAGGAGTGGCAACACTGGAAAAGTTCTGACAAAAGCGTCGATAGTACTTTCTGACAAAAGCTGCGAGCAGCCGCGTCTAACAGCCTGGTTGATCAGTCCAGCAACCAGGAGGCCTGGTCGACGACCGGGCCGCGGGGACACTAAGCCCCGGAAGCACCTCAAGGTAGCCTCAAGGTAGTACGCACACATACCGATAAACCTTTAAATGTCCTTTTTAGACTGAAGCACGGGATACTCCAGAATGACACTGATTTTATCTTGCCGAGGTAACACTTTTCCTTGGCCCACTTCATATTTTGGCCAAAATGACACTTTTTTGCATTTAAGGTCAGATTTGCATTTTTCAAAACTGTGAACAACTGGCGTAACCTAGCTATGTGGTCAGCCCAATTACTATCAAAAATCACAATGTCATCTAAATACCCCCGACAATTTGGCACATTAGCGAGCAAAGAGTTCATTAGCCTCTGGAACGTGGCAGGGGCATTACGCAAGCCGAACGGTAACACTTGATACTCAAAAACACCCTCGGGTGTCACGAATGCAGTTAGTTGTTTAGCACGTTCAGTGAGCAGCATTTGATAATACCCCCTCGAGAGGTCAAATTTCGAGACGTACTTGGCGTTTCCCAGCTCGTCGATGCAGTCCTCGAGGAGGGGCAGCGGGTAGGCATCCACAATGGTCACCTTGTTGAGCTGCCGATAGTCGGTGCATAATCGCCAGGAGCTGTCTGGTTTGGGGACCAAAAGGCAGGGCGAGCAACAAGAGCCCTGGCTCGGCCAGATGAGGCCATGCTGGAGCAGGAAGTCGACCTCTTTCCGTACGATGGCCTTCTTTTCCGGACTCATCCGGTAGGGTTGAAGGCGAATGGTGGTGTAGTCCATCAACTTGACATCATGGTAAATGGCATCAGTCTGGGTCGGGACCTCCCCGAACAGACTGTAGAATTCGTCAAGCAACGACTGCACCTCTTCACGTTGGGCCATCTGCAAATGGGACAGTCCCTTCTCCACAGCATTCACAGAACTAGAAGTATTGAGAATGAGATTAGTTGGGTTCCCAGAACAATCATCCCCTCCCTCACTGGAAATGGAAACATTGGTTAGTGCAATGGGCCTGGGGCCCTGGAACTTCTTCAGCCGATTCAAGTGTACCAGCATTACCTGGTTACGCTTGTCAGGGTGCCTCACTTTGTACATGAGGTCCCCAGTCTTTTCTGTCACAATGTTGGGGCCTTCGTACTTGTGGGACATAGTGTTCCCTAGTCGAGGCTTTAATACCAGGACAGGGTCACCAGCCTTAGCATCGTTTTGTAACGTACGTTTATGCTACATTGTTGAGTAGATTAGATACACAGTGTTTAGTGTTTCATATTTATTTAGTAGTCCTGGATACAGCAGTGTCGTAGACGTTGAGACGAAGCCTGGAGCAGAGAGCTGAGTGAAGCCGGAGTCGCGGAGCTCTATGTGGGAGAGCGTTGTAGCTGGATGAGGTCGTAGTCTGCTGCCTGCTCTGTGTCGAAGCTGTAGCGTCTTGGGTCGATTAGAACTGCCTACACCGAGTACTACATTCTTGACTGGAGATTGTACTGTTTGATATTCATCAAATTGCTTGAATATATGGTGATTACACCTCAGCTCCCTCCAACAAGGTGAGAAGAGTATTACCTGTAATTGGGGAAAGGATTGTAGCTTCTGTAATTAGTGCTAATTAGTTATGCTATTAAGATAATGAGATAATGGAGCGAGTATAAGGATTACTCGCTACAGTTTCGTTCTTTCATATTTTCTTGGGCCTTCCCAAGATACTTTAGTGCAGCCGTTTTGCAGTCCTTGAGTCTCGGGTGGTGTTGCGCAAAGAAAGCTGAACCTTCGGTTAACGTTACGTTCCCTAATAGATTCTCCTGTAACATTTGCAAGGGTCCACGAACTTTATGGCCAAAGACTAGCTCAAAAGGAGAACAACCCAGGGAACTTTGTAACCCCTCTCTAGCAGCAAACAAAACATACGGCAAGTTCTCATCCCAGAAGGTGTGGGAACTCTCACACGATGTCTTCAACATCTGCTTCAGAGTTAGATGGAACCTCTCAATTACCCCCTGACTCGGTGGATGGTATGGGCTGAAAACCTTATGAGTTATTCCATGGTCCTTACAAAATTGTTAAAAAATATCAGACTTCAAGTTAGTACCATTGTCAGTTTGCACGACCCGAGGCAGTCCAAAAGTGGAAAAAAATTGCAACATATGAGCAACAACAGTCTTTGCTCAGATGTTCCTTACAGCAAAAGCCTCTGGGTAATGGGTCGTGATACACATCATTATGATTAGGTAAATATTACCAGACTTAGTTCTAGGTAATGGACCAACACAGTCCATTACCACATGAGTAAATGGACGGCACAGCATGACAATAGGCCTTAGAGGAGATTTAGGTGGTGTCTGGTTTGGTTTCCCAACAAGTTGACAAGCAATACATGCATTACAAAATTTTGCCACATCGCTTTTGAGCTTGGGCCAGAAAAAATACTTTAAGATTTTGTGATAAGTAATATTAATACCCTGATGTCCCCCCATAGAATCATCATGAGCAGCTGACAAAACTCTTTCTCTATAGCAGGTCGGCAACATAACCTGGTGGACTACCTCCCACTCATTTGAAAAGGGAGCACTCTGTGGTCTCCATTTTCTCATCAAAATCCGATCATTGTAGTAGTACCCAGTTGCTGCGTCTGCAATTTCCTCCTTAGAGATGGCTACCTCATGGCATTCTGCAAGACTGGGGTCAGCTTTCTGTAACTCACTCAAGGAGGCGTCCAGGCCTTGGTCAGATGCCATTGGCCAAGGCTCAAGAGTGTTCTCCTCCACCTCCTCACTACTCTCGGTAGGCGGCGGTGGCAGGCTCTCCGCAATGTCCTCGGCCACGTCATTGAGTCGGGCCATGAATGTGTCCGCAAGGTCCACTTGGCTTTCACCACTCGGAAAGTTCCTCATGTCCTCGTGATTTACCACCTTGGCAAGCACAGGGCTGCCCTTACATTTAAGTCCCATAGACCTGGTCACTGCACATGCAGGGTACACAACATTATCCTCTGCGGCGGGTGGATCCAGGGAAACCTTAGGGGTAGGCAACATAATAGGCAGTCTGGAGTCCCCTACCTTATCCCCTGCTAAATCATTACCCAATATTACATCAACATTAAAGAAAGGTAGGTACGAAGTGACTCCGACTGTACAAACACCCTTGTAAAAATCAGATTCCAGGGTAACCTTACGGAGGGGTACTGCTCGAGTATCACAAGTGACACCCTCGACCAGTACCACCTCTCCAGTGTTGAGAGTGTTGGCACCTTGCAAAGCACTCTCTAAAATTGAAGTCTGGATGGCACCGATGTCTCGGAAGATCACCATGTCCTTCCAGGAAGAACCCTCAGACAAAAGTAGTCTCCCTTTCGATAAGAATGAGGTAAGCAGTTCCAACCACTGTGGGTTGGAGGTCTTACTCCCTAACCCTTCCGAAGGCCTCAAGCCCTGTGTCACAACTAGAGCATTGGGTCTTTTTTCCGGGTACAGTTGCCAACAACGGCTAGTAATGTGGTTTGGACATTTACAGTGACCACAGATACGTCGGGGAGAAGAGACATTACTAACAGGATTACCCTTCGGTTCACTCTTATCTGCCGTGGGGCTAGACACTTTAACAGGGTTTGTTATGTGTGAAACAGAAGGTGCATTAGTTAAAGGGTTAGAATGAGCTGGTCTGGACTGGCTGTGGGTATAAGTTTTGCTACTCTGTGGGATATAATTATTTTTATTGGGCCT
The DNA here is from genome assembly GCF_040958095.1 of Procambarus clarkii. NCBI lineage: Eukaryota > Metazoa > Arthropoda > Malacostraca > Decapoda > Cambaridae > Procambarus > Procambarus clarkii. The sequence continues at coordinate 7,833,932 of NC_091161.1, read as the reverse complement.
TTTGCCCGCCAACTGGTAGTTTTCTGCCATCTTGGCCAAATTTCCTATTTTAGAATCTACCTCTATCCTTCCTCTAATGTAATGTGCTACATTTTCTGGCATATTATCTATAAAGTGTTTCATTAAAACTAAATTCCTCAGTGCCTCGTATGTTTCGGCTTTAGCAGAGCGAATCCATTTTTCAAACAATCTAATTTGATCATTAGCAAATTCAGTGAGCAGTTGGTTGTGAGTAGGCCTAAGGTTGCGATAAGCTTGGCGGTGAGCTTCAGGAGTAATTTCATATGCCCTCAAAATTCGTTCCCTGACTTTATCATATTCAAAACACTAGTCGTCAGGCATGTTTATAAAAATACCTCGGGCCTTACCCCTAAGTCTTCCCTGTAGGATTTTTACCCACTCTTCCTTTGGCCAGTTCATGGACACGGTCAATCTCTGAAAATGGTTGAAAAACCATTCAGGGTCCGACTCTGAAAATTCAGGCACGTTATGCTTTTTCTCATAATGCCTGGGGTTTGAATCCCCGGCAGGTGGAGGTCCAGTGGCATTCGCTCTAATTTTAGCCTCCTCGGTTTTGAGTTTTTGCTCCTCTAGTCTTATTTTTGCTAACTCTAGAGCTATCTCTCTGTCCCTATGAGCTGCACTTTCCGCTTGGCTAGGTTGGCATAAAGGTGTATCATCTGGCAATAGTTCTTGATCCATACAATGTTGTAATATTTCATTCACCGAAGTCCACTTTTTATCCGCGTCATTTAACTCGAGGCCAAATTCCTTGCCTAACAATACTAAATTAGACTTGGTAAGCTTCTTGATCTCTACCACTGAAGGATCCCCTGCCAGTTCCTGCATTTTAGCCTCCATCACTAATTAACTTAGCTCCTAGCCAAGGAAAAAATTAAAAAATAAAAATTGGAAAAAACAAAAATTTGCACGGCCCCTTAACACAAGGCCCACACTTACCTCAATCATGAAGGGATCCAGCTGGGTGTCCAGCCAGTATAAGCTATCCTTTGCTAGATGAGCTGAGCCATAGGCTAACACACAACCGTTCTGCGGAAAACAAGAATTTTTAGTTTTGGCACTCAAAAATAAAATTTTTTACAATTACTGTTCCTCCCGGTCTGGCCAACCACTTGTTATAACTTAAAAGGTGCTGCTATGGGGGATCTATTATTATTATGGAGTAGGGTCAGTAGTTAGCATCAAGATGCACCCAAAGTAATGGAGATCTTAAAGGCCCAGGCCCCCAGTAAGATAAAACCCGTGATAATTAATTGGCTACAAGACAATGTCAGTCTAGAGGTAGATCATAGATCTCTTACACAGGAAGAATGGATACTCCTTTAACTAGCTTACTTATTTATTAACCCCTTAACAACCCCCCCATATACATTCACACCAATAACAATAATTACTTTACCACACTATCTTACGTTAAAAGCCTTGGTCCACATAGGCAGGATACAAGGTTTTACAAATGAGCACAAGCTAGGGTAAAGTTTACTAGGTAAGGGACACTAGCAAGGACTCTAGGTAGCTTACTGGTACTACTGGAACCCACGTGGTTCCACTGGGACCCCCTTAGAGTAACATAGTAATATAAACACTAGTGATCACCTACTTAATGCACAATAATACTCTACACAGTACTACTTTACACACAGAACATGTTTATGCCAGAAAATGAGGTTACAATACAGTATACTTATCTTGGTAAACTAGACACAGAAAAAGGAAGGGTGAGAAGCAAGAGGAAGGGGAGAGGTTCTTTTCACCACAATGACACCAGCTCAGAGAAGGGAGACCGTCTCCAGTCTCCTTCCTCAGCTGACTCGCTGCCGGCAGACTACTCAGCTAATCGTACAGCAGCCCTATAGTCCAAGTTTACTCAGATCTAATTTACTAATACTTTCTAATCATTTGTAAATATAGTTGATGCCTATTTTATTACTTAATAATCAACCCCAAGCTCAGTCTTTAAATGCTCTTTGAGAAACAAGAATCATCTTACGTCTGGCATGGAAGATACAAACAAAGACACCTCACCATGCGTCCCACTAATATAAAGTAGTTTATTTAGCTCAATTTGACCTCTGGTTTCCAGCTGAGGAACGCAGGGTCGTAACATTTTACACAAATAATTTTTTCTACACACAACATAAATTTACAGCACAGACACTCTGACTAGCATCTATACAGTTAACAGCCCAGACACTCTGGCCAGCACCACTGCAGTAAACAACACAATGTGACCACCACTACACTTCTAACCTACATTACCCTCCATTCCAGATTCAACATCGTGACGGACACCAACAAGACGTACCAACACATCGTCAACATGACCCTCTCCTGGCCGCCAGAGTATCGCTCGCGCTATTGTCTTAGTGCACCACCAGGTCTACTATCCACCAAAGACAGAGAATTTGCTGAAAATGTTCAGGCACTGCTCCACAGAGAAGCTCTTCCTTCCGTAATCTTTACAAGGAGAAGGACATTCTTATCTCCCTAGACACGGACCTCATCTTCATGCAACCTCCTGAAGATTTGTGGACGGAATTTGAGAATTTCGAAGATCGTCACATAGTGGGGATGGCCCCAGTTCACTGGTTATACGGCCCAGGATTCAAGGCGGTATGATGTGTTCCTGTCTTAGTCTTATGTTTCTAAGTGATTCACGAAGTGAAATTCGAGTACATAAGTTGGCAGAGTAAATGCGAGCTGGAACCATAGGTGATGCGCAGGGGATTGGGTTTAGGTGTGGAGAGCAGGAGATGTAAGTTAGAGTAGCATTATTTATATACTAGCTGTACCCAGCCACGCGTTGTTGTGGCTCAGCAACGCACGTGTGTTGCTGAGCCACAACAACCTTCCACTGTCTCCCACTCCCCTCCCTACCATTCCTCCCCTCCCCTGTCCCCCTCATCATCCCAGCCATTCCTCACTCCTGTCACCTCGTCCTCCCAACCATTCCCCACTCCCCTGTCCTCTCATCCTCCCCTTCCCTGGTCACTTTGTCCTCCCCCACCATCCTCCATTCCAGTGTCCCATTATCCTCCTAATTATTCCCCACTCCACCATCCCCTCGTCCTCCCCATCATCTCCCTCTCCCCCGTCCCCTCGTCCTCCCTACCATTCCCCTCTCCTCCCAGCCCTCATCCTCCCCACCATCCCCCACTCCCCTGTCCCCGTGTCCCTCCCCACCATTACCCTTCTCCTGTCCCCTCGTCCTCCCATCCATCCCCCACTCCCATCCCCTAGTCCTCCCTACAATTCCCCACTCCATCGTCTGATGCATTCCCAAATGATCTGATGTTTCTATCAGAAAATTGGGAACATCAAATGACTTCTTTTTTTTGCAGGGTAATTCCTGCACGGATCAAATGATCTGATGTTTCCATCACTGAAATATAAGAAAAAACAGTTTAAAAAAACAAAATGAAGAACAATGAAAAAATAAGGAAATAAGCTATACTCACGAAATGAACGGTATGGTAAACAACACAGCTCAATTCCAACGATATGTCAAACAAAATAATTATATCATATGAAAATAAATTGAAATCTATGAAAATTCAATTTATCAATGAAATCAGAAATATTGAAATGCAAATCTTAACATATTTAGTATAGCGTGTGTTTCTCTTATGTGCAACAGATGGTGCTGTTAAAAAAAAAAATGTTTTTACCTGTCACAGATGTGGCATCTATACTTATACTCACAAAATGAATGGTATGGTAAAAAACACAGGTCAATTCCAACGCAATGTCACACAAAGTAATTAAATCAAAATGAAAATTAATCGAAATCTATGAAAATTCAATTTATCAATGCAATTGGAAATATTGAAATGGAATTGTAACATATTTAGTATAGTGTGTGTTGCTATTATGTGCAACAGATGGCGCTGTTTTTCAATAAAAGCATGTCACAGATGTTGCATCTATATTGTAGGTATATGAAAACACACGCATATATGAATGGAATGTTGTGTGAAAATTTCAAAGCAATCGGTGAAGAACTTTTGGAGATTACAGCTTGTGTTGCTCTTTCATCCAACAGATGTCGCTGTTTAAAAAAAAAAAAATGTTTTTACCTGTCACAGGTGAGGCATGTATATAATAGATATATAAAAACACGCATCTATTCGAATGCAACATTGTGTCAAAATTTCAAAGCAATCGGTGAAGAGGTTTCGAAGATTTCCCTCACATGAAAAAACATGAAAATCAAAGTTAAAAAAACATGTTTTTTCCCATCACAGACGTGACATCTATATAGTATGTGTATAAAAACCTGCACGGATGTGAATGGAACGTTGTGTGAAAATTTGAAAGCAATCAGTGAAGAACTTTCGGAGATTTAATAGCCTCGGAACCGAGGCTATTTGAACCACCTCCCTAACGGCACTTTGTTCGCATTTGTGTTGCTCACGTGCCCCACAAAAAGGAGGTGATTTGATAAAACAACCATGACCAAGATTACCATCAAAGTGCCGTTGGGGAGGTGGTTCAAATAGCCTCGGCTATCACCTCTTTTTGTATGGACCCTGATGGTCGAGTGGTTAAGGCCTCCTGTACACCAGTTGCATAGTACTCCTGGCAGTATGGGTTTGAGTCACTTCTGGGGGATGGAGTTTTCAGTTGAATATACGCCTAGAGACCATTCAGGCTTGTTCGCATTTGTGTTGCTCACGTGGCCCTACAAAAAGGAGGTGATTTGATAAAACAACCATGCCCAAGTTGCCATGCCATCAGAGTGCTGTCGGGGCGGTGGTTCAAATAGACTCGGCTATCACCTCTTTTTGTACGGTCACTGATGGTCGAGTGGGTAAGGCCTCATGTACACCAGTTGCATAGTGGTGCTCCTGATAGTATGGGTTCAAGTCACTTCTGGGATGTGGAGTTTTCAGTTATATATATGTATATATATATATATATATATATATATATATATATATATATATATATATATATATATATATATATATATATATATATATATATATATATATATATATATATGTTTCATTGAATATGACCGCATATTCTGTATTTATTATTTTCTGGTTTAGGGCTTCTATCCCTCTAACTATTTTCTTAGCATCAGGGCTTAATTGAAATAGGAGTTCTCCAAAACTCATTTTCGTACTTTTAAGGTGAAGAAAAGAAGTGATTTACTATAGAGTGTATTACACTTATTTGTATAATTTGCACGACGTTTCGAACCTCCATGGTTCATTCTCAAGTGAACAGATCTTACAATACTAGTTGATTTTATACCCGCATTAGGTCAGGTGATAATATAATGAAGGTGAAAACATGGGGGGATACATAAGGGATAAACATAGGGGCTGCAGAAGGCTTATTGGCCCATACGAGGCATCTCCTATCTAAACACAAAGATTAATCCAGTGTAATTGGCCTGTTATGTTGGACATTGTCTTCTGTGTTGGCATCGATATGTTCTTGTCTTGTCCTTACTCTCATGGTGGGTAGAGTAAATAGTTCCGTGATTTGGGTGTTCATGGTAGGTCGCTCTATTCTTATGTGAATTGCCTCAAGAATTTGTAATCTTCTTGAATCTTGGGTTTTGTCTATTATGCAAGTATTCTTGTTCAACATTTCTCTTGTTAGAGTAATATCATGGGCTTGTCTCATGTGATTCCTAGGGGCACCAGATTGAAGATGGCATGTCAAACGCCTCGTCAGCTTGGTCGACGTCATACCTATGTACTTACATTGAAGGTTACATCCTTCGTGGGGGCAAGTGTACATGTATACAACGCTTGACTGCTGTAGAGGGTTCTCCGTCGGCTTCGGGCTGTTTTTGATAAGGAGTTCGGAAGTCTTCTTGGTTTTGTAGAATATTATCAGGTTTATGTTTTGGTTAGGAGTAGTGCTTTTTACTCCTTTACGGATTATTTCTTTCATTATTCTTTCCTCTTTTATATGTTCACTGTGCATGGTTGATTTGTAATATAATTTTATTGGGGGTGTTGTGGTTTCTGTTCTAGGTTCTGAATTATACCAACGGTCCAAGTGTCTTCTTATAGCAGCGTTTATTTCCGCGTTGCTATATCCGTTGTTCACCAATACCTGAGTTACTCTTTCAAACTCTCTACTCACGTTGCTCCATTCAGAGCAGTGGGTAAGCGCTCGACGAATATAAGCATTGAGAACACTGGCTTTGTATCTTTGGGGGCACTCACTTCTACCGTTCAGGCATAATCCTATGTTGGTGGGCTTGGTATATACGTTGGTGCTTAAAGAGGTTCCTGTTTTTGTTATTAGTACATCCAAGAATGGCAGACTGTTATTTTCACTATTTTCATGTGTAAATCGGAGTACTGACTCTCTCTCTAGGTGTCTTTTTAGGTCAATTAGTTCATCTGAGTCTTTTACTATTACGAATATGTCATCTACATAACGGCAGTATACAGTTGGTTTTTGTCTGCTACTGAAGACCCTATCTTCGATGGTTCCCATATAAAAAAATTAGCAAATAAAACTCCTAAGGGGGAGCCCATTGCTACTCCGTCTATTTGTAAATACATGTCTCCTTGTGGACTGATGAAAGGGGCTTCCTTTGTACATGCTTCGAGAAGACTTTTCAAGTGTGGCTCAGGTATGTCTAATTTGGGGGTGCTCTCGTCTCTGTATACTCTGTCCAGTATCATTCCTATGGTTGTGTCGACTGGGACGTTGGTAAAAAGGGATTCAACGTCTAGGGAAGCGATGATTCCATCGGGCTGGGTAGATTTGATCAATTCTAGGAAATCTGCTGATGATTGTAGACTAAACTTACTTGGAGTGTATGGAGTTAGGAGTTCATTGAGTTTCTTTGCCAGGTGATAAGTTGGGGTTGGTATTTGGCTGATTATAGGGCGTAGTGGGTTACCTGGTTTATGCGTCTTAACATTGCCGTAGGCATATCCTAAGCCATAGTCGCCTTGAAGTTTAATATTCTACAAAACCAAGAAGACTTCCGAACTCCTTATCAAAAACAGCCCGAAGCCGACGGAGAACCCTCTACAGCAGTCAAGCGTTGTATACATGTACACTTGCCCCCACGAAGGATGTAACCTTCAATGTAAGTACATAGGTATGACGTCGACCAAGCTGACGAGGCGTTTGACATGCCATCTTCAATCTGGTGCCCCTAGGAATCACATGAGACAAGCCCATGATATTACTCTAACAAGAGAAATGTTGAACAAGAATACTTGCATAATAGACAAAACCCAAGATTCAAGAAGATCACAAATTCTTGAGGCAATTCACATAAGAATAGAGCGACCTACCATGAACACCCAAATCACGGAACTATTTACTCTACCCACCATGAGAGTAAGGACAAGACAAGAACATATCGATGCCAACACAGAAGACAATGTCCAACATAACAGGCCAATTACACTGGATTAATCTTTGTGTTTAGATAGGAGATGCCTCGTATGGGCCAATAAGCCTTCTGCAGCCCCTATGTTTATCCCTTATGTATCCCCCCATGTTTTCACCTTCATTGTATTATCACCTGACCTAATGCGGTAATAAAATCAACTAGTATTGTAAGATCTGTTCACTTGAGAATGAACCATGGCGGTTCGAAACGTCGTGCAAATTATACAAATAAGTGTAATACACTCTATAGTAAATCACTTCTTTTCTTCACCTTAACAGCACGAAAATGAGTTTTGGAGAACTCCAATTTTATATAAACCCTGACGCGAAGAAAATAGTTAGAGGGAAAGAAGCCCTAAACCAGAAAATAATAAATACAGAATATGCGGTCATATTCAATGAAACATGTTTGAAAGAAAACCTGCTGCCAGTATACACCAATATATATATATATATATATATATATATATATATATATATATATATATATATATATATATATATATATATATATATATATATATATATATATATATATATATATATATGTCGTACCTAGTAGCCAGAACGCACTTATCAGCCTACTATGCAAGGCCAAATTTGCCTAATAAGCCAAGTTTTCCTGAATTAATATATTTTCTCTAATTTTTTTCTTATGAAATGATAAAGCTACCCATTTCATTATGTATGATTTCAATTTTTTTTCATTGGAGTTAGAATTAACGTAGATATATGACCGAACCTAACCAACCCTACCTAACCTAACCTAACCTATCTTTATAGGCTAGGTTAGGTTAGGTAGCCGAAAAAGTTAGGTTAGGTTAGGTTAGGTAGGTTAGGTAGTCGAAAAACAATTAATTCATGAAAACTTGGCTTATTAGGCAAATCGTGCCTTGCATAGTAGGCTGATAAGTGCGTTCTGGCTATTAGGTACGACATATATATATATACATATATACATATATATATATATATATATATATATATATATATATATATATATATATATATATAAATATATATAAATATATATAAATATATATAAATATATATAAATATATATAAATATATAAAAATATATATATATATATATATATATATATATATATATATATAAATATATATATTAGTATATTTTGGTAGCAGTCTTTCCTGTAGACATATATTATTAAATATGACCGAAAAAGTAAGATTAATAATTCTAACACGAATTTTCTCAATCTTTCGTACATTACGCTTCACTGTTGGAGGTAAATCAAAAATCACTTCTCCAAAATTCATTTTTATTTCTAGTCTGACGCGACACGGGCGCGTTTCGTAAAACTTATTACATTTTCAAAGACTTCACAAATACACAACTGATTAGAACGTATCTCTGATTTTATATCTACATTTGAGTGAGGTGGGAGGGGTGATGTGGCATTAACACAAGACAGAACAAGAGGGGATATTAATAGGGTATTAAAAGTATCAACACAAGCACAGAACAGAAACAATGGGTATTGAATAGAAGTGTTTGTAGAAAGCCTATTGGTCCATATTTCTTGATGCTTCAATATTGGAGCGGAGTCTTGAGGTGGGTAGAATATAGTTGTGCAATAATTGGCTGTTGATTGCTGGTGTTGACTTCTTGATGTGTAGTGCCTCGCAAACGTCAAGCCGCCTGCTATCGCTGTATCTATCGATGATTTCTGTGTTGTTTACTAGGATTTCTCTGGCGATGGTTTGGTTATGGGAAGAGATTATATGTTCCTTAATGGAGCCCTGTTGCTTATGCATCGTAAAACGCCTAGAAAGAGATGTTGTTGTCTTGCCTATATACTGGGTTTTTTGGAGCTTACAGTCCCCAAGTGGGCATTTGAAGGCATAGACGACATTAGTCTCTTTTAAAGCGTTCTGTTTTGTGTCTGGAGAGTTTCTCATGAGTAGGCTGGCCGTTTTTCTGGTTTTATAGTAAATCGTCAGTTGTATCCTCTGATTTTTGTCTGTAGGGATAACGTTTCTATTAACAATATCTTTCAGGACCCTTTCCTCCGTTTTATGAGCTGTGGAAAAGAAGTTCCTGTAAAATAGTCTAATAGGGGGTATAGGTGTTGTGTTAGTTGTCTCTTCAGAGGTTGCATGGCTTTTCACTTTCCTTCTTATGATGTCTTCGATGAAACCATTGGAGAAGCCGTTATTGACTAGGACCTGCCTTACCCTACAGAGTTCTTCGTCGACTTGCTTCCATTCTGAGCTGTGGCTGAGAGCACGGTCGACGTATGCGTTAACAACACTCCTCTTGTACCTGTCAGGGCAGTCGCTGTTGGCATTTAGGCACATTCCTATGTTTGTCACTTCTGTCACACGAGTCACTTCAGGGGTGTGAGTTTTCAGTTGCATATTGTCCTGGGGACCATTCAGGCTTGTTCGCATTTGTGTTCCTCACGTGTGCCCCAAAGAATGAGGTGATTTGGTAAAATGCTATGCCCAAGATTACTATCCGAGTGCCGGCGGTGGGGTGGTTCAAATAGCCTCGGCTATCACCTCATTATGTCCGGTCGTGATGGTCAAGTGGATTAAGGCGTCTTGTACATACCAGTTGCGTTGCTCCTGGGAGTATGGGTTCGAGTCATTTCTGGGGTGTGAGTTTTCAGTTGCATATTGTCCTGGGGACCATTCAGGCTTGTTCGCATTTGTGTTCCTCACGTGTGCCCCAAAGAATGAGGTGATTTGGTAAAATGCTATGCCCAAGATTACTATCCGAGTGCCGGCGGTGGGGTGGTTCAAATAGCCTCGGCTATCACCTCATTATGTCCGGTCGTGATGGTCTAGTGGATTAAGGCGTCTTGTACATACCAGTTGCGTTGCTCCTGGGAGTATGGGTTCGAGTCACTTCTGGGGTGTGAGTTTTCAGTTGCATATTGTCCTGGGGACCATTCAGGCTTGTTCGCATTTGTGTTCCTCACGTGTGCCCCAAAGAATGAGGTGATTTGGTAAAATGCTATGCCCAAGATTACTATCCGAGTGCCGGCGGTGGGGTGGTTCAAATAGCCTCGGCTATCACCTCATTATGTCCGGTCGTGATGGTCAAGTGGATTAAGGCGTCTTGTACATACCAGTTGCGTTGCTCCTGGGAGTATGGGTTCGAGTCACTTCTGGGGTGTGAGTTTTCAGTTGCATATTGTCCTGGGGACCATTCAGGCTTGTTCGCATTTGTGTTCCTCACGTGTGCCCCAAAGAATGAGGTGATTTGGTAAAATGCTATGCCCAAGATTACTATCCGAGTGCCGGCGGTGGGGTGGTTCAAATAGCCTCGGCTATCACCTCATTATGTCCGGTCGTGATGGTCAAGTGGATTAAGGCGTCTTGTACATACCAGTTGCGTTGCTCCTGGGAGTATGGGTTCGAGTCACTTCTGGGGTGTGTTTTCAGTTGCATATTGTCCTGGGGACCATTCAGGCTTGTTCGCATTTGTGTTCCTCACGTGTGCCCCAAAGAATGAGGTGATTTGGTAAAATGCTATGCCCAAGATTACTATCCGAGTGCCGGCGGTGGGGTGGTTCAAATAGCCTCGGCTATCACCTCATTATGTCCGGTCGTGATGGTCAAGTGGATTAAGGCGTCTTGTACATACCAGTTGCGTTGCTCCGGGGAGTATGGGTTCGAGTCACTTCTGGGGTGTGAGTTTTCAGTTGCATATTGTCCTGGGGACCATTCAGGCTTGTTCGCATTTGTGTTCCTCACGTGTGCCCCAAAGAATGAGGTGATTTGGTAAAATGCTATGCCCAAGATTACTATCCGAGTGCCGGCGGTGGGGTGGTTCAAATAGGCTCAGCTATCACCTCATTATGTCCGGTCGTGATGGTCAAGTGGATTAAGGCGTCTTGTACATACCAGTTGCGTTGCTCCTGGGAGTATGGGTTCGAGTCACTTCTGGGGTGTGAGTTTTCAGTTGCATATTGTCCTGGGGACCATTCAGGCTTGTTCGCATTTGTGTTCCTCACGTGTGCCCCAAAGAATGAGGTGATTTGGTAAAATGCTATGCCCAAGATTACTATCCGAGTGCCGGCGGTGGGGTGGTTCAAATAGCCTCGGCTATCACCTCATTATGTCCGGTCGTGATGGTCAAGTGGATTAAGGCGTCTTGTACATACCAGTTGCGTTGCTCCTGGGAGTATGGGTTCGAGTCACTTCTGGGGTGTGAGTTTTCAGTTGCATATTGTCCTGGGGACCATTCAGGCTTGTTCGCATTTGTGTTCCTCACGTGTGCCCCAAAGAATGAGGTGATTTGGTAAAATGCTATGCCCAAGATTACTATCCGAGTGCCGGCGGTGGGGTGGTTCAAATAGCCTCGGCTATCACCTCATTATGTCCGGTCGTGATGGTCAAGTGGATTAAGGCGTCTTGTACATACCAGTTGCGTTGCTCCTGGGAGTATGGGTTCGAGTCACTTCTGGGGTGTGAGTTTTCAGTTGCATATTGTCCTGGGGACCATTCAGGCTTGTTCGCATTTGTGTTCCTCACGTGTGCCCCAAAGAATGAGGTGATTTGGTAAAATGCTATGCCCAAGATTACTATCCGAGTGCCGGCGGTGGGGTGGTTCAAATAGCCTCGGCTATCACCTCATTATGTCCGGTCGTGATGGTCAAGTGGATTAAGGCGTCTTGTACATACCAGTTGCGTTGCTCCTGGGAGTATGGGTTCGAGTCACTTCTGGGGTGTGTTTTCAGTTGCATATTGTCCTGGGGACCATTCAGGCTTGTTCGCATTTGTGTTCCTCACGTGTGCCCCAAAGAATGAGGTGATTTGGTAAAATGCTATGCCCAAGATTACTATCCGAGTGCCGGCGGTGGGGTGGTTCAAATAGCCTCGGCTATCACCTCATTATGTCCGGTCGTGATGGTCAAGTGGATTAAGGCGTCTTGTACATACCAGTTGCGTTGCTCCTGGGAGTATGGGTTCGAGTCACTTCTGGGGTGTGAGTTTTCAGTTGCATATTGTCCTGGGGACCATTCAGGCTTGTTCGCATTTGTGTTCCTCACGTGTGCCCCAAAGAATGAGGTGATTTGGTAAAATGCTATGCCCAAGATTACTATCCGAGTGCCGGCGGTGGGGTGGTTCAAATAGGCTCAGCTATCACCTCATTATGTCCGGTCGTGATGGTCAAGTGGATTAAGGCGTCTTGTACATACCAGTTGCGTTGCTCCTGGGAGTATGGGTTCGAGTCACTTCTGGGGTGTGAGTTTTCAGTTGCATATTGTCCTGGGGACCATTCAGGCTTGTTCGCATTTGTGTTCTTCACGTGTGCCCCAAAGAATGAGGTGATTTGGTAAAATGCTATGCCCAAGATTACTATCCGAGTGCCGGCGGTGGGGTGGTTCAAATAGCCTCGGCTATCACCTCATTATGTCCGGTCGTGATGGTCAAGTGGATTAAGGCGTCTTGTACATACCAGTTGCGTTGCTCCTGGGAGTATGGGTTCGAGTCACTTCTGGGGTGTGAGTTTTCAGTTGCATATTGTCCTGGGGACCATTCAGGCTTGTTCGCATTTGTGTTCCTCACGTGTGCCCCAAAGAATGAGGTGATTTGGTAAAATGCTATGCCCAAGATTACTATCCGTGTGCCGGCGGTGGGGTGGTTCAAATAGCCTCGGCTATCACCTCATTATGTCCGGTCGTGATGGTCAAGTGGATTAAGGCGTCTTGTACATACCAGTTGCGTTGCTCCTGGGAGTATGGGTTCGAGTCACTTCTGGGGTGTGAGTTTTCAGTTGCATATTGTCCTGGGGACCATTCAGGCTTGTTCGCATTTGTGTTCCTCACGTGTGCCCCAAAGAATGAGGTGATTTGGTAAAATGCTATGCCCAAGATTACTATCCGAGTGCCGGCGGTGGGGTGGTTCAAATAGCCTCGGCTATCACCTCATTATGTCCGGTCGTGATGGTCAAGTGGATTAAGGCGTCTTGTACATACCAGTTGCGTTGCTCCTGGGAGTATGGGTTCGAGTCACTTCTGGGGTGTGAGTTTTCAGTTGCATATTGTCCTGGGGACCATTCAGGCTTGTTCGCATTTGTGTTCCTCACGTGTGCCCCAAAGAATGAGGTGATTTGGTAAAATGCTATGCCCAAGATTACTATCCGAGTGCCGGCGGTGGGGTGGTTCAAATAGGCTCAGCTATCACCTCATTATGTCCGGTCGTGATGGTCAAGTGGATTAAGGCGTCTTGTACATACCAGTTGCGTTGCTCCTGGGAGTATGGGTTCGAGTCACTTCTGGGGTGTGAGTTTTCAGTTGCATATTGTCCTGGGGACCATTCAGGCTTGTTCGCATTTGTGTTCCTCACGTGTGCCCCAAAGAATGAGGTGATTTGGTAAAATGCTATGCCCAAGATTACTATCCGAGTGCCGGCGGTGGGGTGGTTCAAATAGCCTCGGCTATCACCTCATTATGTCCGGTCGTGATGGTCAAGTGGATTAAGGCGTCTTGTACATACCAGTTGCGTTGCTCCTGGGAGTATGGGTTCGAGTCACTTCTGGGGTGTGAGATTTCAGTTGCATATTGTCCTGGGGACCATTCAGGCTTGTTCGCATTTGTGTTCCTCACGTGTGCCCCAAAGAATGAGGTGATTTGGTAAAATGCTATGCCCAAGATTACTATCCGAGTGCCGGCGGTGGGGTGGTTCAAATAGGCTCAGCTATCACCTCATTATGTCCGGTCGTGATGGTCAAGTGGATTAAGGCGTCTTGTACATACCAGTTGCGTTGCTCCTGGGAGTATGGGTTCGAGTCACTTCTGGGGTGTGAGTTTTCAGTTGCATATTGTCCTGGGGACCATTCAGGCTTGTTCGCATTTGTGTTCCTCACGTGTGCCCCAAAGAATGAGGTGATTTGGTAAAATGCTATGCCCAAGATTACTATCCGAGTGCCGGCGGTGGGGTGGTTCAAATAGCCTCGGCTATCACCTCATTATGTCCGGTCGTGATGGTCAAGTGGATTAAGGCGTCTTGTACATACCAGTTGCGTTGCTCCTGGGAGTATGGGTTCGAGTCACTTCTGGGGTGTGAGTTTTCAGTTGCATATTGTCCTGGGGACCATTCAGGCTTGTTCGCATTTGTGTTCCTCACGTGTGCCCCAAAGAATGAGGTGATTTGGTAAAATGCTATGCCCAAGATTACTATCCGAGTGCCGGCGGTGGGGTGGTTCAAATAGCCTTGGCTATCACCTCATTATGTCCGGTCGTGATGGTCAAGTGGATTAAGGCGTCTTGTACATACCAGTTGCGTTGCTCCTAGGAGTATGGGTTCGAGTCACTTCTGGGGTGTGAGTTTTCAGTTGCATATTGTCCTGGGGACCATTCAGGCTTGTTCGCATTTGTGTTCCTCACGTGTGCCCCAAAGAATGAGGTGATTTGGTAAAATGCTATGCCCAAGATTACTATCCGAGTGCCGGCGGTGGGGTGGTTCAAATAGCCTCGGCTATCACCTCATTATGTCCGGTCGTGATGGTCAAGTGGATTAAGGCGTCTTGTACATACCAGTTGCGTTGCTCCTGGGAGTATGGGTTCGAGTCACTTCTGGGGTGTGAGTTTTCAGTTGCATATTGTCCTGGGGACCATTCAGGCTTGTTCGCATTTGTGTTCCTCACGTGTGCCCCAAAGAATGAGGTGATTTGGTAAAATGCTATGCCCAAGATTACTATCCGAGTGCCGGCGGTGGGGTGGTTCAAATAGCCTCGGCTATCACCTCATTATGTCCGGTCGTGATGGTCAAGTGGATTAAGGCGTCTTGTACATACCAGTTGCGTTGCTCCTGGGAGTATGGGTTCGAGTCACTTCTGGGGTGTGAGTTTTCAGTTGCATATTGTCCTGGGGACCATTCAGGCTTGTTCGCATTTGTGTTCCTCACGTGTGCCCCAAAGAATGAGGTGATTTGGTAAAATGCTATGCCCAAGATTACTATCCGAGTGCCGGCGGTGGGGTGGTTCAAATAGCCTCGGCTATCACCTCATTATGTCCGGTCGTGATGGTCAAGTGGATTAAGGCGTCTTGTACATACCAGTTGCGTTGCTCCTGGGAGTATGGGTTCGAGTCACTTCTGGGGTGTGAGTTTTCAGTTGCATATTGTCCTGGGGACCATTCAGGCTTGTTCGCATTTGTGTTCCTCACGTGTGCCCCAAAGAATGAGGTGATTTGGTAAAATGCTATGCCCAAGATTACTATCCGAGTGCCGGCGGTGGGGTGGTTCAAATAGCCTCGGCTATCACCTCATTATGTCCGGTCGTGATGGTCAAGTGGATTAAGGCGTCTTGTACATACCAGTTGCGTTGCTCCTGGGAGTATGGGTTCGAGTCACTTCTGGGGTGTGAGTTTTCAGTTGCATATTGTCCTGTGGACCATTCAGGCTTGTTCGCATTTGTGTTCCTCACGTGTGCCCCAAAGAATGAGGTGATTTGGTAAAATGCTATGCCCAAGATTACTATCCGAGTGCCGGCGGTGGGGTGGTTCAAATAGCCTCGGCTATCACCTCATTATGTCCGGTCGTGATGGTCAAGTGGATTAAGGCGTCTTGTACATACCAGTTGCGTTGCTCCTGGGAGTATGGGTTCGAGTCACTTCTGGGGTGTGTTTTCAGTTGCATATTGTCCTGGGGACCATTCAGGCTTGTTCGCATTTGTGTTCCTCACGTGTGCCCCAAAGAATGAGGTGATTTGGTAAAATGCTATGCCCAAGATTACTATCCGAGTGCCGGCGGTGGGGTGGTTCAAATAGGCTCAGCTATCACCTCATTATGTCCGGTCGTGATGGTCAAGTGGATTAAGGCGTCTTGTACATACCAGTTGCGTTGCTCCTGGGAGTATGGGTTCGAGTCACTTCTGGGGTGTGAGTTTTCAGTTGCATATTGTCCTGGGGGACCATTCAGGCTTGTTCGCATTTGTGTTCCTCACGTGTGCCCCAAAGAATGAGGTGATTTGGTAAAATGCTATGCCCAAGATTACTATCCGAGTGCCGGCGGTGGGGTGGTTCAAATAGCCTCGGCTATCACCTCATTATGTCCGGTCGTGATGGTCAAGTGGATTAAGGCGTCTTGTACATACCAGTTGCGTTGCTCCTGGGAGTATGGGTTCGAGTCACTTCTGGGGTGTGAGTTTTCAGTTGCATATTGTCCTGGGGACCATTCAGGCTTGTTCGCATTTGTGTTCCTCACGTGTGCCCCAAAGAATGAGGTGATTTGGTAAAATGCTATGCCCAAGATTACTATCCGAGTGCCGGCGGTGGGGTGGTTCAAATAGGCTCAGCTATCACCTCATTATGTCCGGTCGTGATGGTCAAGTGGATTAAGGCGTCTTGTACATACCAGTTGCGTTGCTCCTGGGAGTATGGGTTCGAGTCACTTCTGGGGTGTGAGTTTTCAGTTGCATATTGTCCTGGGGACCATTCAGGCTTGTTCGCATTTGTGTTCCTCACGTGTGCCCCAAAGAATGAGGTGATTTGGTAAAATGCTATGCCCAAGATTACTATCCGAGTGCCGGCGGTGGGGTGGTTCAAATAGCCTCGGCTATCACCTCATTATGTCCGGTCGTGATGGTCAAGTGGATTAAGGCGTCTTGTACATACCAGTTGCGTTGCTCCTGGGAGTATGGGTTCGAGTCACTTCTGGGGTGTGAGTTTTCAGTTGCATATTGTCCTGGGGACCATTCAGGCTTGTTCGCATTTGTGTTCCTCACGTGTGCCCCAAAGAATGAGGTGATTTGGTAAAATGCTATGCCCAAGATTACTATCCGAGTGCCGGCGGTGGGGTGGTTCAAATAGCCTCGGCTATCACCTCATTATGTCCGGTCGTGATGGTCAAGTGGATTAAGGCGTCTTGTACATACCAGTTGCGTTGCTCCTGGGAGTATGGGTTCGAGTCACTTCTGGGGTGTGAGTTTTCAGTTGCATATTGTCCTGGGGACCATTCAGGCTTGTTCGCATTTGTGTTCCTCACGTGTGCCCCAAAGAATGAGGTGATTTGGTAAAATGCTATGCCCAAGATTACTATCCGAGTGCCGGCGGTGGGGTGGTTCAAATAGCCTCGGCTATCACCTCATTATGTCTGGTCGTGATGGTCAAGTGGATTAAGGCGTCTTGTACATACCAGTTGCGTTGCTCCTGGGAGTATGGGTTCGAGTCACTTCTGGGGTGTGAGTTTTCAGTTGCATATTGTCCTGGGGACCATTCAGGCTTGTTCGCATTTGTGTTCCTCACGTGTGCCCCAAAGAATGAGGTGATTTGGTAAAATGCTATGCCCAAGATTACTATCCGAGTGCCGGCGGTGGGGTGGTTCAAATAGCCTCGGCTATCACCTCATTATGTCCAGTCGTGATGGTCAAGTGGAATAAGGCGTCTTGTACATACCAGTTGCGTTGCTCCTGGGAGTATGGGTTCGAGTCACTTCTGGGGTGTGAGTTTTCAGTTGCATATTGTCCTGGGGACCATTCAGGCTTGTTCGCATTTGTGTTCCTCATGTGTGCCCCAAAGAATGAGGTGATTTGGTAAAATGCTATGCCCAAGATTACTATCCGAGTGCCGGCGGTGGGGTGGTTCAAATAGGCTCAGCTATCACCTCATTATGTCCGGTCGTGATGGTCAAGTGGATTAAGGCGTCTTGTACATACCAGTTGCGTTGCTCCTGGGAGTATGGGTTCGAGTCACTTCTGGGGTGTGAGTTTTCAGTTGCATATTGTCCTGGGGACCATTCAGGCTTGTTCGCATTTGTGTTCCTCACGTGTGCCCCAAAGAATGAGGTGATTTGGTAAAATGCTATGCCCAAGATTACTATCCGAGTGCCGGCGGTGGGGTGGTTCAAATAGCCTCGGCTATCACCTCATTATGTCCGGTCGTGATGGTCAAGTGGATTAAGGCGTCTTGTACATACCAGTTGCGTTGCTCCTGGGAGTATGGGTTCGAGTCACTTCTGGGGTGTGAGTTTTCAGTTGCATATTGTCCTGGGGACCATTCAGGCTTGTTCGCATTTGTGTTCCTCACGTGTGCCCCAAAGAATGAGGTGATTTGGTAAAATGCTATGCCCAAGATTACTATCCGAGTGCCGGCGGTGGGGTGGTTCAAATAGCCTCGGCTATCACCTCATTATGTCCGGTCGTGATGGTCAAGTGGATTAAGGCGTCTTGTACATACCAGTTGCGTTGCTCCTGGGAGTATGGGTTCGAGTCACTTCTGGGGTGTGAGTTTTCAGTTGCATATTGTCCTGGGGACCATTCAGGCTTGTTCGCATTTGTGTTCCTCACGTGTGCCCCAAAGAATGAGGTGATTTGGTAAAATGCTATGCCCAAGATTACTATCCGAGTGCCGGCGGTGGGGTGGTTCAAATAGCCTCGGCTATCACCTCATTATGTCCGGTCGTGATGGTCAAGTGGATTAAGGCGTCTTGTACATACCAGTTGCGTTGCTCCTGGGAGTATGGGTTCGAGTCACTTCTGGGGTGTGAGTTTTCAGTTGCATATTGTCCTGGGGACCATTCAGGCTTGTTCGCATTTGTGTTCCTCACGTGTGCCCCAAAGAATGAGGTGATTTGGTAAAATGCTATGCCCAAGATTACTATCCGAGTGCCGGCGGTGGGGTGGTTCAAATAGCCTCGGCTATCACCTCATTATGTCCGGTCGTGATGGTCAAGTGGATTAAGGCGTCTTGTACATACCAGTTGCGTTGCTCCTGGGAGTATGGGTTCGAGTCACTTCTGGGGTGTGAGTTTTCAGTTGCATATTGTCCTGGGGACCATTCAGGCTTGTTCGCATTTGTGTTCCTCACGTGTGCCCCAAAGAATGAGGTGATTTGGTAAAATGCTATGCCCAAGATTACTATCCGAGTGCCGGCGGTGGGGTGGTTCAAATAGCCTCGGCTATCACCTCATTATGTCCGGTCGTGATGGTCAAGTAGATTAAGGCGTCTTGTACATACCAGTTGCGTTGCTCCTGGGAGTATGGGTTCGAGTCACTTCTGGGGTGTGAGTTTTCAGTTGCATATTGTCCTGGGGACCATTCAGGCTTGTTCGCATTTGTGTTCCTCACGTGTGCCCCAAAGAATGAGGTGATTTGGTAAAATGCTATGCCCAAGATTACTATCCGAGTGCCGGCGGTGGGGTGGTTCAAATAGCCTCGGCTATCACCTCATTATGTCCGGTCGTGATGGTCAAGTGGATTAAGGCGTCTTGTACATACCAGTTGCGTTGCTCCTGGGAGTATGGGTTCGAGTCACTTCTGGGGTGTGAGTTTTCAGTTGCATATTGTCCTGGGGACCATTCAGGCTTGTTCGCATTTGTGTTCCTCACGTGTGCCCCAAAGAATGAGGTGATTTGGTAAAATGCTATGCCCAAGATTACTATCCGAGTGCCGGCGGTGGGGTGGTTCAAATAGCCTCGGCTATCACCTCATTATGTCCGGTCGTGATGGTCAAGTGGATTAAGGCGTCTTGTACATACCAGTTGCGTTGCTCCTGGGAGTATGGGTTCGAGTCACTTCTGGGGTGTGAGTTTTCAGTTGCATATTGTCCTGGGGACCATTCAGGCTTGTTCGCATTTGTGTTCCTCACGTGTGCCCCAAAGAATGAGGTGATTTGGTAAAATGCTATGCCCAAGATTACTATCCGAGTGCCGGCGGTGGGGTGGTTCAAATAGCCTCGGCTATCACCTCATTATGTCTGGTCGTGATGGTCAAGTGGATTAAGGCGTCTTGTACATACCAGTTGCGTTGCTCCTGGGAGTATGGGTTCGAGTCACTTCTGGGGTGTGAGTTTTCAGTTGCATATTGTCCTGGGGACCATTCAGGCTTGTTCGCATTTGTGTTCCTCACGTGTGCCCCAAAGAATGAGGTGATTTGGTAAAATGCTATGCCCAAGATTACTATCCGAGTGCCGGCGGTGGGGTGGTTCAAATAGCCTCGGCTATCACCTCATTATGTCCGGTCGTGATGGTCAAGTGGATTAAGGCGTCTTGTACATACCAGTTGCGTTGCTCCTGGGAGTATGGGTTCGAGTCACTTCTGGGGTGTGAGTTTTCAGTTGCATATTGTCCTGGGGACCATTCAGGCTTGTTCGCATTTGTGTTCCTCACGTGTGCCCCAAAGAATGAGGTGATTTGGTAAAATGCTATGCCCAAGATTACTATCCAAGTGCCGGCGGTGGGGTGGTTCAAATAGCCTCGGCTATCACCTCATTATGTCCGGTCGTGATGGTCAAGTGGATTAAGGCGTCTTGTACATACCAGTTGCGTTGCTCCTGGGAGTATGGGTTCGAGTCACTTCTGGGGTGTGAGTTTTCAGTTGCATATTGTCCTGGGGACCATTCAGGCTTGTTCGCATTTGTGTTCCTCACGTGTGCCCCAAAGAATGAGGTGATTTGGTAAAATGCTATGCCCAAGATTACTATCCGAGTGCCGGCGGTGGGGTGGTTCAAATAGCCTCGGCTATCACCTCATTATGTCCGGTCGTGATGGTCAAGTGGATTAAGGCGTCTTGTACATACCAGTTGCGTTGCTCCTGGGAGTATGGGTTCGAGTCACTTCTGGGGTGTGAGTTTTCAGTTGCATATTGTCCTGGGGACCATTCAGGCTTGTTCGCATTTGTGTTCCTCACGTGTGCCCCAAAGAATGAGGTGATTTGGTAAAATGCTATGCCCAAGATTACTATCCGAGTGCCGGCGGTGGGGTGGTTCAAATAGCCTCGGCTATCACCTCATTATGTCCGGTCGTGATGGTCAAGTGGATTAAGGCGTCTTGTACATACCAGTTGCGTTGCTCCTGGGAGTATGGGTTCGAGTCACTTCTGGGGTGTGAGTTTTCAGTTATATATATATATATATATATATATATATATATATATATATATATATATATATATATATATATATATATATATATATATATATATATATATATTTATATATATATATGCATTATATATATATAATGCATATATATATATGCAATTGTCGATCACAAAATACTGATCATTTTATGCGGAAAATCTACAAAGAAATATGAAATGAGGTGAACGTTTCGGCTTGTTAAAGCCTTTGTCAACACCAGACTGACTCAGTCTGGTGTTAACAAAGGCTTTAACAAGCCGAAATGTTCACCTCATTTCATATTTCTCTGTGGATTTTCCGCATGTATATATATTTTATTTATTTATTTATTTATATATATACAAGAAGGTACATTGGGTTTGTGAGAATACATTGGATAGTACAGTATTTACATTCTTGTAAAGCCACTAGTACGCACAGCGTTTCGGGCAGGTCCTTAATCTAGCAGATAATTTTAAGTAGGTAATTTCAATCAGAATTGATAAATGATAATGATACATTACAAGAGAAAAATGAGATGAGAGAGATAAGTAGGTATATTAAAGCATATTGTTATATTAAAGCTCTGATTGATTACATTGACAGCTTTATTAGTAATTTAAACAAAGTTAATAGACACCATACAGCAGATTGACAGCACATATAAGACAGCAATGATCACAATGGTAAAGATGTTCAGATTGGGTACATAAAGATTGGGAGACTGGGTAGCAAAAGATACAGATAAACAAGATTTATAAACACCATACAACAGATTGGCAGCACATATAAGAAAACAGCAATGATCACAATGGTAAAGATGTTCAAATTGGGAACATAAAGGTTGGGAGATTGGGTAGCAATTGATACAGTGCAATTTTAAGGCAAAAAGTGAAAAACTATAAAGATGAAATTAGGTACTTTTTAGTATTGATTTTGAATGATGTAAAAGTTGGACAGCTTTTCAATTCAGTAGGGAGTGAGTTCCATAAACTGGGTCCCTTTATTTGCATAGAGTGTTTACACAGATTAAGTTTAACTCTGGGGATATCAAAGAGATATTTATTTCTGGTGTGGTGATAATGGGTCCTATTACATCTGTCCAAGAAGAGTTTCAGACAAGGATTTGCATTTAAGAACAGGGTTTTGTAAATGTAGTTCACACAAGAGAATTTGTGGAGTGAGATTATGTTTAGCATGTTTAGGGAGTTAAACAAGGGGGCTGTGTGTTGTCTGAAAGCAGAATTTGATATTATTCTGATAGCAGATTTTTGCTGGGTGATGATAGATTTGAGGTGGTTTGCAGTGGTTGAACCCCATGCACAGATACCATAGTTGAGATAGGGATAGATTAGTGCATAATATAGGGAGATGAGAGCAGAGTTAGGAACATAATATCTGACTTTGGAGAGTATACCAACTGTTTTAGAGACTTTCTTAGTTATGTGTTGTATGTGGGTACTGAAGTTGAGTCTCTTGTCTAGGAATATGCCAAGAAACTTTCCATCATTTTTATTGCTAATGTTTACATTGTCAATCTGAAGTTGAATTGCATTTGTAGATTTGCTTCCGAATAGGATGTAGTTGGTCTTTTCTATGTTAAGTGTTAGTTTGTTGGTTGACATCCATAAGTGGACTTTTTTTTAGTTCATTATTAACAACACCATTTAGTGTATGTGGGTTGGGGTTGGAGTAGATGAGGGTAGTATCATCAGCAAACAAAATAGGTTTCAGAATGTTAGAGACGTTAGGCAGATCATTAATGTATATAAGAAAAAGAAGAGGTCCCAAGATGCTGCCCTGTGGCACTTCAACAGTTATTGGTAGAATGGGAGAGATTATATTATTGATGGCTACACATTGGTGTCTATCACTAAGATAGGATTGGATATAGTCCAGTGCATGGCCTCGGATTCCATAATGATGGAGTTTACTTAAGAGGTAATCGTGATTAACAGTATCAAAGGCCTTTCTCAGGTCAATGAAGAGTCCAATTTGAAACTCATTTTTGTCAAGAGCTGAGTAAATTATATCAAGGAGACTAATAATTGCATCGTTGGTACTCTTTTGGGAGCGGAAGCCAAACTGACAGGGGCTAAGAATGTCGAATTTTACGAGATAGGAGTAGAGCTGTTTGTAGATAATTTTTTCAAATATTTTTGATAGTATGGGTAGGTTCGATATTGGTCTATAGTTGTTTATGTCTGACGGATTACCTCCTTTATGAACTGGCGTTACTCTTGCTTTTTTAAGGATATCAGGGAAGGTATGACACTCAAGGGATTTGTTGAACAGCAGAGCTATAGGTGGCGCAAGGGCATGGGAGGCGCTCTTGTATACAATGGATGGGATTTCACTGATGTTCCCAGCTTTGGTTTTTAGTGAGTGTATGATGGACACAACATCTGACGGGCTGACTGGTGAGAGGAGAAGAGAGTTTGGATAGCTGCCTGAGAGATATGTGTTGATATGTGTCTGAGTCTGTGGGATTTTACTTGCAAGGTTAGCACCAATCGATGAAAAGAAGCTATTAAATTCATTCGCCATTTCTAAGTCAGATGACAGTGTAAGGCCATCCTTAGAGAGTGTTATCTGGTTGTGGGAGTGTTGTTTAGTTCCCAGGATGTTAGAGATGGTATTCCATGTGCTTTTCATGTTGCCTTTTGTTTCTTTGAATCTAGTCTCATAATATGAAAATTTTGCTTCTCTTATGATACTGGTAAGCACTGATGAGTACCTTTTAACTACTTCCATTGAAACTAGGCCACTCCTAAATTTCTTTTCGTATTCATGTTTTTTGTTGATTGATTTAGTTATGCCACTTGTGAGCCACGGGTTATTTTTTCTTTTATCAGTTACTTGTTTGGTAAGGAGGGGACAGTGAGTGTTGTAGAGGCTTAGAGTTTTGGAGAGAAAGAGGTTAGTTGATGAGTTTATATCCTGTGAATTATTAAATTCAGATTCCCAGTTAATATTGTGGAGTGCATTAGAGAGATTGCCTAAAGCTGATTCACTATGTAGCCTGAATGAAAGTTTTTTGGTTTCTGGTGGTGATGTGTCAATGTTTGCTATGAGGAAAGTAGGATAGTGGTCAGTTGTTCTGTCATAAATTACCCCAGATGTAAGGGGAGCTGTTATATTAGTCCATATAGTTATATATATATATATATATATATATATATATATATATATATATATATATATATATATATATATATATATATATATATATATATATATATATATTATTAAATATGACCGAAAAAGTAAGATTAATAATTCTACCACGAATTTTCTCAATCGTTCGTACATTTCTTTTCACTGTTGGAGGTAAATCAAAAATCAATTCTCCAAAATTCATTTTTATTTCTAGTCTGACGCGACACGAGCGCGTTTCGTAAAACTTATTACATTTTCAAAGACTTTAGTTCACAAAAACACAACTGAATAGAACTTACGCATCTCCGATTTTATATCTACATTTGAGTGGGGTGGAAGGGGTGATGTGGCATTAACACAAGACAGAACAAGATGTGGCATTAATAGGGTATTAATTTCATCAACACAAGACAGAACAAAAGGTGGTATTAATAGGGTATTAATTTCATCAACACAAGACAGAACACGAAACAATGGATATTGAATAGAAGTGTTTGTAGAAAGCCTATTGGTCCATATTTCTTGATGCTTCTTTATTGGAGCGGAGTCTTGAGGTGGGTAGAATATAGTTGTGCAATAATTGGCTATTGATTGCTGGTGTTGACTTCTTGATGTGTAGTGCCTCGCAAACGTCAAGCCGCTTGCTATCGCTGTATCTATCGATGATTTCTGTGTTGTTTACTAGGATTTCTCTGGCGATGGTTTGGTTGTGGGAAGAGATTATATGTTCCTTAATGGAGCCCTGTTGCTTATGCATTGTTAAACGCCTAGAAAGAGATGTTGTTGTCTTGCCTATATACTGGGTTTTTTGGAGCTTACAGTCCCCAAGAGGGCATTTGAAGGCATAGAAGACGTTAGTCTCTTTTAAAGCGTTCTGTTTTGTGTCTGGAGAGTTTCTCATGAGTAGGCTGGCCGTTTTTCTGGTTTTATAGTAAATCGTCAGTTGTATCCTCTGATTTTTGTCTGTAGGGATAACGTTTCTATTAACAATATCTTTCAGGACCCTTTCCTCCGTTTTATGAGCTGTGGAAAAGAAGTTCCTGTAAAATAGTCTAATAGGGGGTATAGGTGTTGTGTTAGTTGTCTCTTCAGAGGTTGCATGGCTTTTCACTTTCCTTCTTATGATGTCTTCGACGAAACCATTGGAGAAGCCGTTATTGACTAGGACCTGCCTTACCCTACAGAGTTCTTCGTCGACTTGCTTCCATTCTGAGCTGTGGCTGAGAGCACGGTCGACATATGCGTTAACAACACTCCTCTTGTACCTGTCTGGGCAGTTGCTGTTGGCATTTAGGCACATTCCTATGTTTGTTTCCTTAGTGTAGACTGCAGTGTGGAAACCTCCGCCCTTTTTCATGACTGTTACATCTAGAAAGGGCAGCTTCCCATCCTTTTCCATCTCGTAAGTGAAATGCAGCACAGAACTCTGCTCAAATGCCTCCTTCAGCTCCTGCAGATGTCTGACATCAGGTACCTGTGTAAAAATGTCGTCAACATACCTGCAGTATATGGCCGGTTTCAAGTTCATGTCGACTAAGACTTTATGCTCGATGGTACCCATGTAGAAGTTTGCAAACAGGACACCTAGGGGAGAACCCATGGCGAGCCCATCTACTTGCTTATACATGTGCCCATCTGGGCTCAAGAAGGGTGCCTCTTTAGTGCAAGCTTGGAGTAGTTTCCTCAGAATATTTTCTGGTATGTCAAGAGGAGTACAGGCTGGATCACGATACACTCTGTCGGCTATCATTCCGATTGTCTCGTCCACAGGTACGTTGGTAAACAGCGATTCTACGTCCAACGAGGCTCTTATCCCTGTGACCCGTGTGCCCCACAGTAAGTCAACAAATTCCTTTGGAGACTTCAGGCTGAAGGCGCAAGGAACATAAGGAGTCAGCAGGCCGTTGAGTCGCTTCGCCAGTCTGTACGTGGGTGTGGGTATCTGGCTAATGATTGGCCGAAGTGGGTTTCCAGGCTTGTGTGTCTTGACATTTCCATACGCATATCCAGGTTTATATTCCCCAATGATCTTTGGCAGGTGGAGTCCGGATTTCTTGGCGTTCACAGTTTCGATCAGTTTGTTGACCTTTGCTTTTAATTCGGCTGTAGTGTCCTTCGTTACCCTTTGGAACTTAGTTTGGTCAGAGAGTATGATGTTCATTTTCGCCAGATATTCGTCTTTTTTAAGAATGACATATATTGGCGACTTGTCACCTCTCCTGACAACTATCTCCTTGTTCTCACGAAGGCTTTTAGCAGCCGCTTTAAGCTCGGGGGACAGTATGGTGCTTCTGTAATGGGCACATGTATAAGCAAGTAGATGAGGTCGCCATGGGTTCTCCCCTAGGTGTCCTGTTTGCAAACTTCTACATGGGTACCATCGAGCATAAAGTCTTAGTCGACATGAACTTGAAACCGGCCATATACTGCAGGTATGTTGACGACATTTTTACACAGGTACCTGATGTCAGACATCTGCAGGAACTGAAGGAGGCATTTGAGCAGAGTTCTGTGCTGCGTTTCACTTACGAGATGGAAAAGGATGGGAAGCTGCCCTATCTAGATGTAACAGTCATGGAAAAGGGCGGAGGTTTCCACACTGCAGTCTACACTAAGGAAACAAACATAGGAATGTGCCTAAATGCCAACAGCAACTGCCCAGACAGGTACAAGAGGAGTGTTGTTAACGCATATGTCGACCGTGCTCTCAGCCACAGCTCAGAATGGAAGCAAGTCGACGAAGAACTCTGTAGGGTAAGGCAGGTCCTAGTCAATAACGGCTTCTCCAATGGTTTCGTCGAAGACATCATAAGAAGGAAAGTGAAAAGCCATGCAACCTCTGAAGATACAACTAACACAACACCTATACCCCCTATTAGACTATTTTACAGGAACTTCTTTTCCACAGCTCATAAAACGGAGGAAAGGGTCCTGAAAGATATTGTTAATAGAAACGTTATCCCTACAGACAAAAATCAGAGGATACAACTGACGATTTACTATAAAACCAGAAAAACGGCCAGCCTACTCATGAGAAACTCTCCAGACACAAAACAGAACGCTTTAAAAGAGACTAACGTCGTCTATGCCTTCAAATGCCCTCTTGGGGACTGTAAGCTCCAAAAAACCCAGTATATAGGCAAGACAACAACATCTCTTTCTAGGCGTTGTGACGGTAACGCGTTGGTGTTCGGCTGTTCAAAAGCTAGGGGTATGGCCTTGTCACATAGAATAAAAAAAAAATAGAAAATCTGGAACTTCGTCTGTGGTAAGGTAAGGAGAAGACACACAAAACACAAGTAAATTTTAACAATGAAATTTTAATTACGTTAAAGAAAGCAAAACATAAATAAAATGGACACACAAATTCGTATAATAAAATCAATCAATCAAAATAATAAGAATAATTAAATGACAAATGAAAAGTTACGTTAAGACAAGTGAGCAATAGCAAGCTGTGCAATATACAATAAAATGAGAGGTGCAGGAATATTGGCTTTAAGCTATCACCTCTCTTAGTACACGTAAGCCACAGCTCAGTCTACCAAGAAGACGTGTTAACCATATGAAAGCACTGAATATTCTGAAGACTGAGGTCGTGGCGGCCCCAGACATCAAGTAGTATGGTGGGTGGAGTGCAGTTGCAGCTAGACCGGCGGCCATTCAGCGAGGAGCCGGCAACAAGACAGGTAGTTTGGCGGTTTGAGGTGGAGCAGGTGTTCCTGGCTGCATACGTTTTGCTCTCTGGCAAACCTTGGAGATGTTGTTGTCGTTGTTGGACATTTCTTCCATAGTAGTTTTATATATTTGTAGCGACGTATTTTTGGAGGGAAGAGCAGGCTCAATCTCTTGAAGGAGATTATCGTCACAACTCTCCCCCGAAGCCTGCGGTTCTGGAAGAAGTACGTCGTTATGTGGTGGAGTAATGGATGGAGTCGCTTCTACTTCATAAACTCTGGAGAGATCATTGGCTAAGATGTTGTCGGAATCTTGGTATAGTGTGTCTCCAGGTTGAATTTCTGCAGTTATCAAGCCCATAGTAGAAGACGTTGAGGTGAGAAGTGGGCGTGCTGCAGGAGGTGTAGGGTGGTGTGGTCCGTGTTGATGGTGGACCGAGCACTTTTCAGGTGTGGAGTGAAGTGCTGGAGCTTCAGGATGATGAAGAGTAGTTCCTTGCCAATTGTTCCGTAGTTCCTTGTAGCAGTAGTCGCTGACAGGTGTGTTCTCCTCGCCTCGTTGCTGCATCACGACACCACCAACGTCGGTACCACTGGCGTCGACATGGAGGATGAAGGGCTTATCTGACGAGGTGAGAGTGGAATTAGAATATGGCAAAGGAGCACTATTATTATCCTGAAAGTATTTGGGAAGATCATTAAGGAATTCGGAATTAGAAAGCGCTGACTCCTTGTCAGTGCTTTCGGGAGGAGAAGCTGGGAAGGTCTCACTGTGGATGTAGGGTTCTGTGGAGGTAGAACAGTTAATCAGGACAGTGGGAGGAGTACCATTATATTGCTTCAGGAGGTTGACGTGGCACAGCTGGGTCTTCCGCCGCCTATCTGGAGTCTCTATAACGTAGTTGTTGTTATTTCTGCACTCTTTGACGCGGTAGGGTCCTGAAAACCTGTTTTGTAAAGGTGAACCTGGGATAGGGAAGTATGCAAGCACGAAGTCTCCCGGCTTAAATTTTCGTACTTTGCTGGTCTGGTCGTAATGAGTCTTCATTCTCTCCTGGGCTTTCAATAGATTATCATGG
This sequence comes from Procambarus clarkii, assembly GCF_040958095.1. Taxonomy (NCBI): domain Eukaryota; kingdom Metazoa; phylum Arthropoda; class Malacostraca; order Decapoda; family Cambaridae; genus Procambarus; species Procambarus clarkii. The sequence continues at coordinate 7,804,799 of NC_091161.1, read as the reverse complement.
GCAAAACGGTGGACTCTCTCTAGAATGTGTTGAAGGTTTTGAAGAAACTGGGGCACATTCTGATGCTCACTGAAGGTGGCATCTCGGAGAGAGTCTTTGAAAGCCTTAAGGGGAGTACGGCACTTACGGCCGTAGAGCATCTCATAAGGAGATACTCCTAGGGACTCATTGGGGAGACTTCTGTAAATACACATTATAAGGTCGATTTGCTTATCCCAATCCTTAGAGGTTTCACTACAAAACTTTTTCAAGAGTGCTTTGATAGTCTGATGACTACGTTCAAGAGAACCCTGTGAAGCAGGATGATAGGGGCTGGACAATACCTGTTTGATGTTGAACTCCTCCAGTGTCCTTTTGAAGAGATCACTGGTGAAGTTGGTACCACAGTCGCTCTGAATCTCCCTGGGAAATCCGTATTGAGTGAAGATCTTCAATAGATGTTTTACAACCGTAGCAGCCGTGATGTTCTTCACTGGAACTGCTATGGGAAATCTGGTGGTAGGACACAGGATGGTTAAGATATAGGCGTTACCTGAACTGGTCCGAGGTAAAGGACCAACACAGTCTATTATGAGTCTGTGGAAAGGTTCCGCAGGCACCTGTATGGGAATCAGTGGCCCTCTGGGAATGGAGATGTTCGGTTTGCCTGCCATCTGACATGTATGACACTGTTTTACGTACTGTTTGACGCTATTTACCATACCTGGCCAGTAGTAGTCTTGACGAATTCCATGGTAAGTCTTGTTGAAGCCGTAGTGGGAGAGCGCTCCGTGGGCCAGGAGTAGAATAGTGGGCCGCAGGCTGGTAGGAATCACAAGTTGTTCGATGTTGGCCCAATCGTCCTCCTCCTTCAGTTTACTGGGTCTATATCTGCGGTAGAGCAAGTCGTTCTCTAGGAAGAACCCAGGAATACTGTCGGGTTGAGTCTCAGCCTGGAAAAACAATGGTGTTAAAGTAAGATCTTCCCTCTGCAACTTACGGAACTCCAACTTGGTCAGATTCGGGGGTAGTTTCTGAGGGTCTTGAGGGACAGCGGTAGCAGTAGAGTCAGCTGGCTGTGGACGTGCGGCTTGTGCACGGGTGGTCACGAGAACCGGAGGAGAAACTTCATCACTCTCTTGAACCTCTGCTGGAACATACGCTAGAATAGGGTTACTTGGCACAGAGTTACACACCTGGGGTTTGTCCATGACGATCAGGTTGGTCGGTTGCAGGTCTTCTGCCAAGTCGTTGCCTAGGAGAAGTTGCACTCCAGGCATGGGAAAAGGCTTTTCCCTGACGGCGACTTGGACTTCTCCGTTCACGTAGGGACAATCCAGGTGGACTCTGGCGAGAGGGTATGGAGTGGTAGCAGTGAGGTCAGTGATGAAGACAGTTTCTCCGGTGTAGACGATGTTGGGCACAGCCGACTTCAAGATGATCGATTGAAGAGCCGCTGTGTCCCTCAAGATCTTCAATTTGAAACGTCCCTCCGGATTTGAACCGTTGGCAGAGACAGTTCCAGTATACAGGTGGTTACTAAAAAGAGAAAGATCATTAACATTAACACCAACATTCATCACAGGCTTACCGGACTTAGGAGGAGTTGGTTTGGGTTTCTGTGGGTCAGTGGTTCCCTTGTATTGAGACTTACCACACTTGTCTATGGTATGTCCATAGAGTCTACAATACTTGCAGTACAGTTGCGAACCAGCTTGATCGGGGCTCACTTTCTCGTAACTGTACCACGACTTCTTACTGGAGGATGGTTCGGGTGTCAGCCGGTGGATGAGGCTGTAAGTGTCAGCCGACTTAGCACACTTCAGGTAGTCGGTTTCTTCTTTATCTGCTAAGTAGAGACGGACAGGAGGCGGCACACGCCTCAAGAATTCTTCAACTAGCATCAGGATGACGAGTTCTGTAAAAGTAGAGACGTGCTGCTTCCAGCCATTTCATGAAATATCTCCGTTTTGTGTTAGCAAACTCAAGGAAGGTAGTGGTACTTGCCTTCAGGTGGTCACGGAATTTCCTTCTATAGCTTTCTGTAGAGAGGAGGTAGGCGTCCAACACTGCTTGTTTCAGAGTCTGGTAGTCATTCTCAGACGCCAAAGTACTGAGTGTGACTGCAGCTCTACCTGTAAGATGGACTCTGAGAAGTGTGGCCCATTGGTCGACAGGCCAACTGAGTTGATTAGCAAGGGTTTCAAAGGTGGTGAAAAACACATCAACTTCTGCTTCTACAAAGGATGGCATTAACTTACTTGCATGTGATATATTAAAACTGACGGGAAGATTGGCAGTAGCTTGCTGGCGTTGAGTGAAGTGTGAAGTTTCCAAGGCGATTTCGCGTTGACGACACTCTAGAGCCAGAGTCGCTTGTTGCTTGTCATGTTCGCGTTGCATCTCCAACTCGCGTTGTTTGGTTTCAAGCTGTACTCGTTCACGTTCACGGAGTAATGCGACCTCACGTTCGTGTTCTTCTCTCCTCAAAGCGACCTCGCGTTCTTGTTCTTCTCTTCGTATGGCAGCTGCTTCCCTTTGCTGTTCGCGGGCTTCCCTTTGATGCTCACGTTCAATCTTGGCCAGCTCCAATTTGAGTTTCATCGTTGCCAAATCAGTTTTATCTGCAATATAGTAAGTTTCATGAGTTTCAGAGTCTATCGTACCTTGCTCTAAATAGTGATCCAGCAACAGGTTGTATATGTCATTTTTGTTGGCTTGGTAGGGAACTTCTAGTTGATACTCATGTGCAAGAGTTTGTAATTCAGTCCTCTTGGCACGACTTAAAGTCCCTATTTCACCTGCTGGATCTGCACGGAAAGCTTGGAGACGAAACATGGTGAAGTTAGCAAATAAATGTACACGAATATTCAGTTATAGTGAATGTCAGAAACAGGACAACGTGGCAACTGGTACCTATCCTGTGGGATCTTTAACAATTAAAGTTAAGTACAAGGTGTTAAATGATTAATTTAAATCAAGGGCGCAGGAAATCTTGTACCCGGTACTCATGTAAGAGGATAAGGGCAAGAAAATCCTACTAACAAATGAAACAGAGTTTCGAAAACAAATGAAACAGTCAATTGCCTCAAAAGTAAAATTGGTAGTCCAAGGATGTAGGCATACCTTGCCAAGTCTCTATAGGACATAAAGCAAGTTTTTCCTACTGAAATTAATATGATACTTACAGAATTAGCGAACTTTTGTGCTCTGAAAAAGTAAGCTAATTCCCTACCGTTGTATGTATCATCATCTCTGACTGACGTGTAGGGGTGCGAGGTGTCAACTGGTGACGAGAACTGCTGCTGAGGTCCCAATTCAGCAACTAAAGTTCGAGCTAGAGGAACTATGGCCCTCTTTGTCCTCCTACAGTCAGATTGCAGAGGATTGGGTGCACTTGACCCGGGGCAGACCACAGTACCAGGGTACCAATATGATGATCTGTCAAAAATGAGAAATATCCAAGGGACAAAGATGGTAAACACGAGTAATAACACGGAGGGAGAGATGACCAATTAAGAGTATGACTGAGGCCTACAGTCACCACAAAATCCAAAGTTGTCTCACCTTCACCATATGTTACTCTCGTAATGCACAATACACCGCACCATATAAAAAATGAAATTGAATATAAAAAATAGTAAAAGCTACGTTAACAAAGATAAATACGCTTACCATTAATTACCACTTGGCACCAGTACCTGAGTGAAGCTCCTAGGACAGGCCCCCATATAATATGTGACGGTAACGCGTTGGTGTTCGGCTGTTCAAAAGCTAGGGGTATGGCCTCGTCACATAGAATAAAAAAAAAATAGAAAATCTGGAACTTCGTCTGTGGTAAGGTAAGGAGAAGACACACACAACACAAGTAAATTTTAACAATGAAATTTTAATTACGTTAAAGAAAGCAAAACATAAATAAAATTGACACACAAATTCGTATAATAAAATCAATCAATCAAAATAATAAGAATAATTAAATGACAAAATGAAAAGTTACGTTAAGACAAGTGAGTAATAGCAAGCTGTGCAATATACAATAAAATGAGAGGTGCAGGAATATTGGCTTTAAGCTATCACCTCTCTTAGTACACGTAAGCCACAGCTCAGTCTACCAAGAAGACGTGTTAACCGTATGAAAGCACTGAATATTCTGAAGACTGAGGTCGTGGCGGCCCCAGACATCAAGTAGTATGGTGGATGGAGTGCAGTTGCAGCTAGACCGGCGTCCAATCAGCGAGGAGCCGGCAACAAGACAGGTAGTTTGGCGGTTTGAGGTGGAGCAGGTGTTCCTGGCTGCATACGTTTTGCTCTCTGGCAAACCTTGGAGATGTTGTTGTCGTTGTTGGACATTTCTTCCATAGTAGTTTTATATATTTGTAGCGACGTATTTTTGGAGGGAAGAGCAGGCTCAATCTCTTGAAGGAGATTATCGTCACAGCGTTTAACAATGCATAAGCAACAGGGCTCCATTAAGGAACATATAATCTCTTCCCACAACCAAACCATCGCCAGAGAAATCCTAGTAAACAACACAGAAATCATCGATAGATACAGCGATAGCAGGCGGCTTGACGTTTGCGAGGCACTACACATCAAGAAGTCAACACCAGCAATCAACAGCCAATTATTGCACAACTATATTCTACCCACCTCAAGACTCCGCTCCAATATAGAAGCATCAAGAAATATGGACCAATAGGCTTTCTACAAACACTTCTATTCAATATCCATTGTTTCGTGTTCTGTCTTGTGTTGATGAAATTAATACCCTATTAATACCACCTTTTGTTCTGTCTTGTGTTGATGAAATTAATACGCTATTAATGCCACATCTTGTTCTGTCTTGTGTTAATGCCACATCACCCCTTCCACCCCACTCAAATGTAGATATAAAATCGGAGATGCGTAAGTTCTATTCAGTTGTGTATTTGTGAACTAAAGTCTTTGAAAATGTAATAAGTTTTACGAAACGCGCTCGTGTCGCGTCAGACTAGAAATAAAAATGAATTTTGGAGAATTGATTTTTGATTTACCTCCAACAGTGAAAAGAAATGTACGAAAGATTGAGAAAATTCGTGTTAAAATTATTAATCTTACTTTTTCGGTCATATTTAATAATATATGTCTACAGGAAAGACTGCTACCAAAATATACTAATATATATATATATATATATATATATATATATATATATATATATATATATATATATATATATATATATATATATATATATATATATATATATATATATATATATATATATATATATATATATATATATATATATATATATATATATATATAAATTAGTATATTTTGGTAGCAGTCTTTCCTGTAGACATATTTTATTAAATATGACCGAAAAAGTAAGATTAATAATTCTAACACGAATTTTCTCAATCTTTCGTACATTATGCTTCACTGTTGGAGGTAAATCAAAAATCACTTCTCCAAAATTCATTTTTATTTCTAGTCTGACGCGACACGGGCGCGTTTCGTAAAACTTATTACATTTTCAAAGACTTCACAAATACACAACTGATTAGAACTTGCATTTCCCTGATTTTATATCTACTTTTGAGTGAGGTGGGAAGGGTGATGTGGCATTACATTTGAGTGAGGTGGGAAGGATGATGTGGCATTAGAGGATATTAATAGGGTATTAAAAGTATCAACACAAGACAGAACACGAAACAATGGATATTGAATAGAAGTGTTTGTAGAAAGCCTATTGGTCCATATTTCTTGATGCTTCTATATTGGAGCGGAGTCTTGAGGTGGGTAGAATATAGTTGTGCAATAATTGGCTGTTGATTGCTGGTGTTGACTTCTTGATGTGTAGTGCCTCGCAAATGTCAAGCCGCCTGCTATCGCTGTATCTATCGATGATTTCTGTGTTGTTTACTAGGATTTCTCTGGCGATGGTTTGGTTATGGGAAGAGATTATATGTTCCTTAATGGAGCCCTGTTGTTTATGCATCGTTAAACGCCTAGAAAGAGATGTTGTTGTCTTGCCTATATACTGGGTTTTTTGGAGCTTACAGTCCCCAAGTGGGCATTTGAAGGCATAGACGACGTTAGTCTCTTTTAAAGCGTTCTGTTTCGTGTCTGGAGAGTTTCTCATGAGTAGGCTGGCCGTTTTTCTGGTTTTATAGTAAATCGTCAGTTGTATCCTCTGATTTTTGTCTGTAGGGATAACGTTTCTATTAACAATATCTTTCAGGACCCTTTCCTCTGTTTTATGAGCTGTGGAAAAGAAGTTCCTGTAAAATAGTCTAATAGGGGGTATAGGTGTTGTGTTAGTTGTCTCTTCAGAGGTTGCATGGCTTTTCACTTTCCTTCTTATGATGTCTTCGATGAAACCATTGGAGAAGCCGTTATTGACTAGAACCTGCCTTACCCTACAGAGTTCTTCGTCGACTTGCTTCCATTCTGAGCTGTGGCTGAGAGCACGGTCGACGTATGCGTTAACAACACTCCTCTTGTACCTGTCAGGGCAGTCGCTGTTGGCATTTAGGCACATTCCTATGTTTGTTTCCTTTGTGTAGACTGCAGTGTGGAAACCTCCGCCCTTTTCCATGACTGTTACATCTAGAAAAGGCAGCTTCCCATCCTTTTCCGTCTCGTAAGTGAAACGAAGCACGGAACTCTGCTCAAATGCCTCCTTCAGCTCCTGCAGATGTCTGACATCAGGTACCTGTGTAAAAATGTCGTCAACATACCTGCAGTATATGGCCGGTTTCAAGTTCATGTCGACTAAGACTTTTTGCTCGATGGTACCCATGTAGAAGTTTGCAAACAGGACACCTAGGGGAGAACCCATAGCGACCCCATCTACTTGCTTATACTTATGCCCATCCGGGCTCAAGAAGGGTGCCTCTTTAGTACAAGCTTGGAGTAGTTTCCTCAGAATACTTTCTGGCATGTCAAGAGGAGTACAGGCTGGATCACGATACACTCTGTCGGCTATCATTCCGATTGTCTCGTCCACAGGTACATTGGTAAACAGCGATTCTACGTCCAACGAGGCTCTTATCCCTGTGGCCCGTGCGCCCCGCAGTAAGTCCACAAATTCCTTTGGAGACTTCAGGCTGAAGGCGCAAGGAACATAAGGAGTCAGCAGGCCGTTGAGTCGCTTTGCCAATCTGTACGTGGGTGTGGGTATCTGGCTAATGATTGGCCGAAGTGGGTTTCCAGGCTTGTGCGTCTTGACATTTCCATACGCATATCCAGGTTTATATTCCCCAATGATCTTTGGCAGGTGGAGTCCGGATTTCTTGGCGTTCACAGTTTCGATCAGTTTGTTGACCTTTGCTTTTAATTCGGCTGTAGTGTCCTTCGTTACCCTTTGGAACTTAGTTTGGTCAGAGAGTATGATGTTCATTTTCGCCAGATATTCGTCTTTTTTAAGAATGACATATATTGGCGACTTGTCACCTCTCCTGACAACTATCTCCTTGTTCTCGCGAAGGCTTTTAGCTGCCGCTCTAAGCTCGGGGGACAGTATGGTGCTTCTGTAGTTGCCTCGATTCTTTCCTCCTTCTGCAATAAGTTCTGCTTGTAAGGTATCTTTGGTAGTGACCTTCTTTTGTGTCTCGAGGTCGAATATGTCGTCCAACAGAATTTCCAACTCCACTTTCCGGGCCATTTCACTCGGTCTGGACATAACATGACAGTTTATGCCCAGATTTAGGAGAGTGACTTGGTCCTCAGTGAGGTTAATTCCTGCAAGGTTCAGGAAGCCATCTCTTGGTCGTGGAATTGCCATAGGTCCTCCATATAATGTTGTTAGTTTCTTGATAATCCTTGTTTCAGTGCTGAGGTGATGTTGGTCTGTGAGGATGTCGAGGTGTTGTTCAATGCGGGTACGGATACTATGGTCGATGTTGCTATTTCTCCACTCGTTTGTAGCATGAAGTAGTTGCGTTTTTTTGTCTTTGATTTCATTCTCTGCCTTGTATATCTGATCACGAATCAGATCCTGGCGATATTTTATCGTGAAGGCTTGATTCCTTGCTGCTGGGTCGTGCACTTTAACATTAGTATATTTTGGTAGCAGTCTTTCCTGTAGACATATTTTATTAAATATGACCGAAAAAGTAAGATTAATAATTCTAACACGAATTTTCTCAATCTTTCGTACATTATGCTTCACTGTTGGAGGTAAATCAAAAATCACTTCTCCAAAATTCATTTTTATTTCTAGTCTGACGCGACACGGGCGCGTTTCGTAAAACTTATTACATTTTCAAAGACTTCACAAATACACAACTGATTAGAACTTGCATTTCCCTGATTTTATATCTACTTTTGAGTGAGGTGGGAAGGGTGATGTGGCATTACATTTGAGTGAGGTGGGAAGGATGATGTGGCATTAGAGGATATTAATAGGGTATTAAAAGTATCAACACAAGACAGAACACGAAACAATGGATATTGAATAGAAGTGTTTGTAGAAAGCCTATTGGTCCATATTTCTTGATGCTTCTATATTGGAGCGGAGTCTTGAGGTGGGTAGAATATAGTTGTGCAATAATTGGCTGTTGATTGCTGGTGTTGACTTCTTGATGTGTAGTGCCTCGCAAACGTCAAGCCGCCTGCTATCGCTGGCGGCTTGTCAATAACGGCTTCAAGTCAATAACGGCTTCTCCAATGGTTTCATCGAAGACATCATAAGAAGGAAAGTGAAAAGCCATGCAACCTCTGAAGAGACAACTAACACAACACCTATACCCCCTATTAGACTATTTTACAGGAACTTCTTTTCCACAGCTCATAAAACAGAGGAAAGGGTCCTGAAAGATATTGTTAATAGAAACGTTATCCCTACAGACAAAAATCAGAGGATACAACTGACGATTTACTATAAAACCAGAAAAACGGCCAGCCTACTCATGAGAAACTCTCCAGACACGAAACAGAACGCTTTAAAAGAGACTAACGTCGTCTATGCCTTCAAATGCCCACTTGGGGACTGTAAGCTCCAAAAAACCCAGTATATAGGCAAGACAACAACATCTCTTTCTAGGCGTTTAACGATGCATAAACAACAGGGCTCCATTAAGGAACATATAATCTCTTCCCATAACCAAACCATAGCCAGAGAAATCCTAGTAAACAACACAGAAATCATCGATAGATACAGCGATAGCAGGCGGCTTGACGTTTGCGAGGCACTACACATCAAGAAGTCAACACCAGCAATCAACAGCCAATTATTGCACAACTATATTCTACCCACCTCAAGACTCCGCTCCAATATAGAAGCATCAAGAAATATGGACCAATAGGCTTTCTACAAACACTTCTATTCAATATACATTGTTTCGTGTTCTGTCTTGTGTTGATACTTTTAATACCCTATTAATATCCTCTAATGCCACATCATCCTTCCCACCTCACTCAAATGTAATGCCACATCACCCTTCCCACCTCACTCAAAAGTAGATATAAAATCAGGGAAATGCAAGTTCTAATCAGTTGTGTATTTGTGAAGTCTTTGAAAATGTAATAAGTTTTACGAAACGCGCCCGTGTCGCGTCAGACTAGAAATAAAAATGAATTTTGGAGAAGTGATTTTTGATTTACCTCCAACAGTGAAGCATAATGTACGAAAGATTGAGAAAATTCGTGTTAGAATTATTAATCTTACTTTTTCGGTCATATTTAATAAAATATGTCTACAGGAAAGACTGCTACCAAAATATACTAATGTTAAAGTGCACGACCCAGCAGCTAGGAATCAAGCCTTCACGATAAAATATCGCCAGGATCTGATTCGTGATCAGATATACAAGGCAGAGAATGAAATCAAAGACAAAAAAACGCAACTACTTCATGCTACAAACGAGTGGAGAAATAGCAACATCGACCATAGTATCCGTACCCGCATTGAACAACACCTCGACATCCTCACAGACCAACATCACCTCAGCACTGAAACAAGGATTATCAAGAAACTAACAACATTATATGGAGGACCTATGGCAATTCCACGACCAAGAGATGGCTTCCTGAACCTTGCAGGAATTAACCTCACTGAGGACCAAGTCACTCTCCTAAATCTGGGCATAAACTGTCATGTTATGTCCAGACCGAGTGAAATGGCCCGGAAAGTGGAGTTGGAAATTCTGTTGGACGACATATTCGACCTCGAGACACAAAAGAAGGTCACTACCAAAGATACCTTACAAGCAGAACTTATTGCAGAAGGAGGAAAGAATCGAGGCAACTACAGAAGCACCATACTGTCCCCCGAGCTTAGAGCGGCAGCTAAAAGCCTTCGCGAGAACAAGGAGATAGTTGTCAGGAGAGGTGACAAGTCGCCAATATATGTCATTCTTAAAAAAGACGAATATCTGGCGAAAATGAACATCATACTCTCTGACCAAACTAAGTTCCAAAGGGTAACGAAGGACACTACAGCCGAATTAAAAGCAAAGGTCAACAAACTGATCGAAACTGTGAACGCCAAGAAATCCGGACTCCACCTGCCAAAGATCATTGGGGAATATAAACCTGGATATGCGTATGGAAATGTCAAGACGCACAAGCCTGGAAACCCACTTCGGCCAATCATTAGCCAGATACCCACACCCACGTACAGATTGGCAAAGCGACTCAACGGCCTGCTGACTCCTTATGTTCCTTGCGCCTTCAGCCTGAAGTCTCCAAAGGAATTTGTGGACTTACTGCGGGGCGCACGGGCCACAGGGATAAGAGCCTCGTTGGACGTAGAATCGCTGTTTACCAATGTACCTGTGGACGAGACAATCGGAATGATAGCCGACAGAGTGTATCGTGATCCAGCCTGTACTCCTCTTGACATGCCAGAAAGTATTCTGAGGAAACTACTCCAAGCTTGTACTAAAGAGGCACCCTTCTTGAGCCCGGATGGGCATATGTATAAGCAAGTAGATGGGGTCGCTATGGGTTCTCCCCTAGGTGTCCTGTTTGCAAACTTCTACATGGGTACCATCGAGCAAAATGTCGACATGAACTTGAAACCGGCCATATACTGCAGGTATGTTGACGACATTTTTACACAGGTACCTGATGTCAGACATCTGCAGGAGCTGAAGGAGGCATTTGAGCAGAGTTCCGTGCTGCGTTTCACTTACGAGACGGAAAAGGATGGGAAGCTGCCTTTTCTAGATGTAACAGCCATGGAAAAGGGCGGAGGTTTCCACACTGCAGTCTACACAAAGGAAACAAACATAGGAATGTGCCTAAATGCCAACAGCGACTGCCCTGACAGGTACAAGAGGAGTGTTGTTAACGCATACGTCGACCGTGCTCTCAGCCACAGCTCAGAATGGAAGCAAGTCGACGAAGAACTCTGTAGGGTAAGGCAGGTTCTAGTCAATAACGGCTTCTCCAATGGTTTCATCGAAGACATCATAAGAAGGAAAGTGAAAAGCCATGCAACCTCTGAAGAGACAACTAACACAACACCTATACCCCCTATTAGACTATTTTACAGGAACTTCTTTTCCACAGCTCATAAAACAGAGGAAAGGGTCCTGAAAGATATTGTTAATAGAAACGTTATCCCTACAGACAAAAATCAGAGGATACAACTGACGATTTACTATAAAACCAGAAAAACGGCCAGCCTACTCATGAGAAACTCTCCAGACACGAAACAGAACGCTTTAAAAGAGACTAACGTCGTCTATGCCTTCAAATGCCCACTTGGGGACTGTAAGCTCCAAAAAACCCAGTATATAGGCAAGACAACAACATCTCTTTCTAGGCGTTTAACGATGCATAAACAACAGGGCTCCATTAAGGAACATATAATCTCTTCCCATAACCAAACCATCGCCAGAGAAATCCTAGTAAACAACACAGAAATCATCGATAGATACAGCGATAGCAGGCGGCTTGACGTTTGCGAGGCACTACACATCAAGAAGTCAACACCAGCAATCAACAGCCAATTATTGCACAACTATATTCTACCCACCTCAAGACTCCGCTCCAATATAGAAGCATCAAGAAATATGGACCAATAGGCTTTCTACAAACACTTCTATTCAATATCCATTGTTTCGTGTTCTGTCTTGTGTTGATACTTTTAATACCCTATTAATATCCTCTAATGCCACATCATCCTTCCCACCTCACTCAAGTGTAATGCCACATCACCCTTCCCACCTCACTCAAAAGTAGATATAAAATCAGGGAAATGCAAGTTCTAATCAGTTGTGTATTTGTGAAGTCTTTGAAAATGTAATAAGTTTTACGAAACGCGCCCGTGTCGCGTCAGACTAGAAATAAAAATGAATTTTGGAGAAGTGATTTTTGATTTACCTCCAACAGTGAAGCATAATGTACGAAAGATTGAGAAAATTCGTGTTAGAATTATTAATCTTACTTTTTCGGTCATATTTAATAAAATATATATATATATATATATATATATATATATATATATATATATATATATATATATATATATATATATATATATATATATATATATATATATATATATATATATATAGTTATATTAGTAACTATTATATATATTTATATAGTTATATATATAACCATATAGTTATATTAGTCCATATGTTATATTAGTATATATATATATATATATATATATATATATATATATATATATATATATATATATTTGTTAGTTTATTTGTTATATTCCAATATATATTCCTATCGTTCTTTCCCTTGTTATATTCATATGGTGTTATGGTGGTGACTGCATCTGACCCAAGTGACATTTCCTGTGTGGTGTACAGTTTCCAACCTACGGCACCAGCGGGCTCAACGCCGGGGTCATCCTCATGAACTTGACTCGCCTCCGTAACTTCACTGGCGGCTGGATAGAGACTATCCTGGATGTCAAGGAGAAGTACAAGGGCAAGCTGTCCTTGGCCGAACAGGATATCCTCAACATTATCTTCAGCAGGGTGAGTGCATCGTCCCATACTCCTCAAACACTCATTCTCTATATATTTTACAGAGCACAAAGCCTGTTTATACCATTCCTCATCCCTTCCATATGATTCCGCCCTATATGTCGGAAAATCCGACACCAATTACTAATATCATGCAATTGCAGATAATATTGCTGCATTGTATACACAAGTTACCTATAGAAAATGTAGCTTGTAGTGGAATTTTCCGTCAATAGAAAACATGATATCATTGCCACATACTATTACAAATTTACCACCTATTATTGTGGGAATTATTCTTAAATACATTAGTCTTTGGACTTTTTACATCATAAAAACATCTTATTTAAATTAACTTAATTATTAGTATCAAATTAAAGTAAATATGACCCTTCTATCAGTTACTGACATCTGGAAAAAGTAGGACAGTAGCATAAGTGGAGAAGGAGTGGTCAGCCATTGTTGTTAGACCTGAGGCGCAGGGAGCAAATTCGGCTCCTGTTAATTTCTCTTGGACTGAAGTGTTATGGAAACCAAAGGTCTTCCATCATCAACACGATGTCAACATAATCAAGGAAAGTGTTCTACCGAAACCCGTTTATCTAATCATTTTTGGCCATTAATGTCAGTAGATAGAGCGAACCGGTTAGAATGCGAACAGCCTCTTAATAAAAAGTAATTAAGCCTTGGTCCTTATTTTATCAATTATACAGTGTTTTCTCTGATATAGCTGTCATATATTAGGATTCTGGCTTTATAGCTAGCGCCCTCTGACAGGTCAAGAAGAGGAAGCAAGCTTTGTGTATCAGTTACTGGGTGACAGGAAGCTGCCTCACATGAGGAAATTTAGGTGTGTGCATCCTAGTTATATCTGGTGGACTAAGCCTGTTGTATAATAAGATAAGGAACCTCTTCAATGTATACTAATATATGTAGTTTAATACTGTAGTTTCGATTGGCTGCATATATATAAATTCAATATAAACCCCCCCCCCTAATGTGTAGTGGATCGATTTGTAAGATTATTGCAGAAATACAGTCCACTTAACATCATACAAATTGCTATTGAAATATATAAATTAACGTAAATATAAATTCTATATAAATTAATTAAGTATAAATCTCACAGGTCGGTACCCACACTATATACATCAAAACCCCTTTGCACTCCTTTACATGATAATGCACATTTATATGTCATCACTTCACATCAAGCGTGTCCACACTTAATTTCAGGGAAAACTTGTATTTGAAATCTAGCTTTAACCTTGTGAAGTGCACACACATGTAATGTACTTTAGAATGTTGTAGACGTTGGTGTTGTGGTTTTAGATTCAGATACTGGGAACAAATGTTCCAAGTAGCACTGATTATGGTGAGCCTGTACTGGACTTACCTGGAACAGGAGTGGGGCTGTAACTCTGTGTGGAGATGTGGAGGCAAGTTTTCCAAGCTTCTCCACCTTCTACCTCACATACCTCTGAATCAGCCTCTGCTTCTCTCCATATTTTCTTATTTTCCCTCACGCTCTAAATACTTGATAATATAAAGATTGTTTTAAAGAATTTCCGATTAACACTCAATTGGAATTTAATTAGTTTATAGTTAGCAATAGTAATATAAATTACTATTTTTCTAGCACATTTCATTTAAAAATTTCTGAGTGTTCGTATCCTTCGTTTCTGTGTTGTTGTTGTTGTTGTTGTGAATTAAGGGGCGACGATCTTCCAGAGGGTATAGACTTGTTCCTCTCAATGTTTGCTGATGATACAAAAATTATGAGAAGAATCAAGACAGATGAAAATAGATAGAGACTACAGGACGACCTGGAAAAACTGGGGAATGTTCTAGAAAATGGCTACTAAAGTTCAACTCAGGAAAGTGTAAAGTAATGAAATTAGGCGAAGGTAGCAGAAGGCTGAACGCAAGGTACCATCTGGGGGTGAAATCCCACAGGAGTCAAATAGAGAGAAAGACCTGGGGGTTGATATCATACCGAACCTGTCCCCAGAAGCCCACATCAAAAGGATATCATCATTGGAATATGCTAGATTGGCCAACATAAGAACTACTTTTAGAAACTTGTGTAAGGAATCATTCAGGACTTTGTATTCCACTTATGTCAGACCAATCCTGGAAGTTGCAATTCCAGCCTGGAGTCTATACCTAGTTAAAGACGAGACAAAGTTAGAGAAGATTCAGAGTTATGCCACAGACTAGTCCCGGAACTGAGAGGTATGAGCTACGAGGAAAGACTAAATTAAATAAATCTCACATCCCTTGAAAATAGAAGAGTAAGCGGGAGACATGATAACCACCTACAAAATTCTCAGGGTAATTGACAGGGTGGACAAAGACAAACTCTTTAGCACGGTTGGAACATGAACAAAGGGACACAGATGAAAACCTAGTACACAAATGAGCTGCAGAGACATTAGAAAGAATTTTTTCAGTGTGAGAGAAGTTAACAAATTGAATTCATTAAGCAGTGATTTGGTGGAGGCTGACTCCATACACAGTTACAAATGTAGATATGATAGAGCCCAGTAGGCTCATGAATCTGCACACCAATTGATTGACAGTTGAGAGGCAAGATTAAAGAGCCAAAGCTCAACCCCCTGCAAGGACAACTAGGTGAGTACACAGAGAACACCAGGTAGCAAAACCAAAAATTCGGCCCCCAAATATAGTGCAAAAGTCATCCAGTTCCCTCCAGCCGAGCAGAAACCATCCGCCCACCACGGCTGAGGGCACACCAGGAGCCCACCTCGGCTGAGGGCACACCAGGAGCCTGTAACGGCTGATTCTCTCCTTAACCTCCCTCTCTTCCCCCCTTCCCCTTCCTTTCGCCCATTTGTCAAGGGCCAAGAGGTTGACCTGAGGGTGGTCTTGCTAGCTTGGTCCTCTCGGTGCCAATGTTCCCCACTCAGATTCTCTCTCCATCCACCTCTCATTCCCTCTTTCCCCTCTTTCACTGGTTCCTCCTCCATACCAGGCGAGTCAGATGTCCCTACCTTTTATCTGGGAGGAGAGAGGGTTGAACCATATTAAAATATTAAATATTTTACCATATTAATATTGAGGAGACCATATTAAATACTTCATACCAAGACTCTTCTACAAATTAGAGGTATTGTCAGGCAACATCACCATGACAAGATAACTGAGGAAAGGAGGTTAGAAGAACAAATCAGTGAATCTATACGCTGGTAGAACATGGTTGCAGCTGGTAATCCCAATCATTATGGACGAAGAAGAGGTGGCCGCAGGAGAGAATCAGTAATAGCGAGAATCCGTCATGGACAAATTTCCATGGAGATTCGGAATGAAAACAACAGTTGAGCAGCAGAGTTGCAGAATCTGCGGTGAGAGTGATGGACACCGCCATGACCACTATCTATGAGAATGTGAAAATCTGAGAGAAATTAGAAATATGTGTAGAATAATAAACCTCACATTGTTTGAGTTAGGAAAATACCGTTTGTCAAACATCGATACTGGTATTAAAAGATTCCCAGATTCTGCAACCGCAAGATAATGTAAGATTTTAAGGGTTGACAAATGTTAATCTTCTTGTCTGAGAAGGTGTATGCGTGTTAGTACAGCCACTAGCACGCATAACGTTTCGATCAAGTCCTTAATCCTAATTTTCACAGACACACATCCCCAGGAAGCAGCCTGTAGCAACTGTCTAACTCCCAGGTACCTATTTACTGCTAGGAAACAGGAGAATCAGGGTGAAAAAAACTGCCCATTTGTTTCCGCCTTCCGCCGGGGATCGAACCCGGACCCTTAGGACTACGAACCCTATAATCCATCCCAATTCCTAGACTTCATCCCTAGTCTATCCCTAGACTCCAATACCCTATCCCATCCCTAGACACTCCACACATCATTATACCATCCCTAGGCCCCTGCACACAGCATTATACCATCCATAGGCCCCTGCACACAACATTATACCATCCCTAGGCCCCTGCACACAGCATTATACCATCCCTAGGCCCCTGCACACAGCATTATACCATCCCTAGGCCCCTGCACACAGCATTATACCATCCCTAGGCCCCTGCACACAGCATTATACCATCCCTAGGCCCCTGCACACAGCATTATACCATCCCTAGGTCCCTGCACACAACATTATTCCATCCCTAGGCCCCTGCACACAGCATTATACCATCCTAAAGCTCTCCACACAGCATTATACTATCCCTAGACTCTACACACAGCATTATACCACCCCTAGACTCTACACACAGCATTATACCATCTCTAGACTCTTCACACAGCATTATATCATCCCTAGATTCTACACACAACATTATTCCATCAATAGAATCTGCACACAGCATTATACCATCCCTAGACTCTGCACACAGCATTATATCATCCCTAGACTCTACACAAAGCATTATGCCATCCCCAGATTCTACACAAAGCATTATATCATCTATAGACTCTGCACACAGCATTATACCATCAATAGAATCTGCACACAGCATTATACCATCCATGGACTCTGTACTGAGCATTATACCATTCCAATACTCTGCACACAGCATTATACCATCCTTAGGTTCTACACACAGCATTTTACTATCTAAAGACTCTGCATACAACATTATACCATCCCTAGACTCCGCACACACATCATTATATCTTCCCTAGACTCCACATACAGCATTATACCATACTTAGACTCTGCACACAGCATTATATCATCTCTAATCTCCGCACACAGCATTATACCATCCCTAGACATCGCACACAGCATTATATCATTTATAGACTCTGCACTTTGCATCATTATACCTTCCATAGACTGCACTTAGCATCATTATACCATCCCCACAACATTGCTAAAGCCTCCATGCACATACCATAGACATTTTCTACCCGTCCTCATACCCACTGCATCACTAACTTTCTGACTTCCGTCCCGCAGGAAAGATCGCCTCAGATATACGAACTTGGGTGTGAGTGGGACTTCTGGCAGCGGATGTGTTCGGACGGGTATAACAAGTGCCCCGGGGCGGCCTCCAGGGGCGTGGCCATTATCCATGGTTGCGCTCAGACTTTCTTTTTTAATCAAGAAAGAAAGATTCAGGTATGCTTCCTTGTGTTCTGTCTTTCCCTAGACACACATGACTATTATTGTGATTAGTCACCTTGTAGCCAGGTATTCTCCTACATGTATAGTGCTATTACAAAGTGGCGTAATCACATCACTCGTAATCAAATGTCAACAAAGAGTCAGGTGAGGTAATAATTGATCACTAGTAATACGGTGCCTCCAGAGACTCTGGTGAACAAGAACAAGAGTCTTGTGGACAAGGACAAGAGTCTTGTGGACAAGGACAAGAGTCTTGTGGACAAGGACAAGAGTCTGGTGAACAAGAACAAGAGTCTGGTGGACAAGAACAAGAGTCTGATGGACAAGGACAAGAGTCTGGTGAACAAGAACCAGAGTCTTGTGAACAAGGACCAGAGTCTGGTGAACAAGGACAAGAGTCTGGGTGAACAAGAACCAGAGTCTGGTGAACAAGGACAAGAGTCTGGTGAACAAGCACGAGAGTGTCAGGTTGACAAAAAAGGTACGCCAATGATGAAGCGTCAGAAAAACCAAAACGATTCGACATTGGCGTACTTTCCACTACTCTGGGAAACCCTTCCCCCCACACACAGGCTGGGAAATTGTATTTATTTCAAAATCACATGATTTGTGTTTCACAATGTTTACAAACTTTGTAGTCACTACGGTAATTATTTTCAGACAAACTCTTGATATTTATTTGTTGTTTAAAACACCACTTGATTCAAATCCCGTCTTTATTAGCCATCAAATTTAGTAATACGACTCCCTTATAATAATCTGACTTCTGATGAAGTTACTTTAGGGAGTAAAGATTTATGTATGTAAATTATAAATGGTATGAACATGCATAACTGAAAAGTGCCTCACAAACAATTTATTTAGAATATCTATATTTATAACTGTCTGTAGAGAATGACTGTCTGTATGTCCTAATTAAGTTGGAAACCTCTCACTGTGATGAAGCCTCGAGGCTTATGACCAGCTTCATTAAAATATGCTGCCTTGAATGTAATATTATAGAAGTCTCATAGCGGGGTCGGGGTCGGCCTCCATGTCCCCCTTCCCTTGCAGGGGTTTTGGCCGGTAAACCGCTGTCACAAAGTTAGCAGACACGAAATGTGACATCCAAAGTAGGTAATGTATAGCATTCTTTTACATTAGAATGTAAAATATCTATTGCATTCAGATATTTACTCGCAAAATGCATGTTCAGGTGAGAAATTGGCTTTCTGCCCACAAGGTTTCGGTTACAGCTGTAATGAGAGGGCAGAGGAAAAATTATTACAATGATTCGGGGAGACGGGGAGATATGTGGGTAGGTGGTGTCATCGAGGGGGTATGTGAGGGAAGTGGGGAGGATCTGTATGAAAGGTAAAGAGTGTGGGGCAGGGGGGTAAGAGAATGGGCAGTGTTTGTGTAGGGTAAAATGGGAAATGTGTGTGAAGGAAGATCGTGTGGTCTTAGGGGCGATGGGTGGAGAATGTGGTGGGGGTACGTAAGGAGACCAAGAGGACAGTATATGTGCTAGGAGATGGATATGGTGTTGGGAGGGGGGACGAGAATGGTGTGTGGAGTGGAGATGGGGAGGGTGTAAGTGAGAGAGTCAAGGGCAGTGAAAGTGTAGGAGGAAGATGGAGGGCGGTGTCCAACATGAGTGTGGTGGAGGTGGAGGGCGGTGTCCAACATGAGTGTGGTGGAGGTGGAGGGGGTGTCCAATATGAGTGTGGTTGAGGTGAAGGGCGGTGTCCAACATGAGTGTGGAAGGGGGGGGGGTGTCCAACATGAGTGTGGTGGAGGTGGAGGGCGGTGTCCAACATGAGTGTGGTGGAGGTGGAGGGCGGTGTCCAACATGAGTGTGGTTGAGGTGGAAGCGTGAGACAGCGTGAATGTGGTGTAGGTGATGTCCAGCGTGAGTGTGGTGGAGGGGGGGTGTCAAGCGTTGCGCTCTGGTTGTCGGTCTGGAACATAAGAACATACGAACAAAGGCAACTACAGAAGGGCTATTGGCCCATACGAGGCAACTCCTATCTATAACCACCCAATCCCACTCATATACATGTCCAACCTGCGCTTGAAACAATCCAGGGACTCCACCTCCACCATGTTACGCGGTAATTGGTTCCACAAATCAACAACCCTGTTACCGAACCAGTATTTACCCAAGCCTTTCCTAAATCTAAATTTATCCAATTTATACCCATTGTTTCGTGTTCTCTCTTGTGTTGATACTTTTAATACCCTATTAATATCCCCTTTGTTGTGACCATTCATCCACTTGTAAACCTCTATCATGTCACTCCTAACTCTTCGCCTTTCCAGTGAATGCAATTTAGGCTTTGTTAATCTTTCTTAATATGAAAGATTTCTAATTTGGGGAATTAACTTAGTCATCCTACGCTGGACACGTTCAAATGAATTTATATCCATTCTAAAGTATTGCGACCAAAACTGAACTGCATAATCTAAATGGGGCCTAACCAGAGCAAGATATAGCTGAAGAACAACACCAGGTGTCTTGTTACTAACGCTTCGATTAATAAATCCCAGTGTCCTATTCGCCTTATTACGAACATTCATGCATTGATCCTTTTGTTTTAAATTCTTACTAATCATAACTCCCAGATCCCTTTCGCAATCCGACTTCGCAATCTCAACACCATCTAGCTCGTATCTTGTAACTCTATCATCATTACTCAGCCTCAAAACTCTACATTTATCAGCATTAAACTGCATCTGCCAATCTTTTGACCATTCTAAAACCCTATTTAGTCACGAGTCTTCTTTCGTGTTGATTTCCCTACCGATTTTCGTATCATCTGCAAATTTGCAAATGTTGCTACTCAAACCTGAATCTAAATCATTTATATATATTATAAGCAACAGAGGTCCAAGGACAGAGCCCTGAGGTATTCCACTAACATTATCTTGCTCTGACTTAACCCCATTTATACTAACTCTCTGTTTCCTTTGGAATAGCCATGCCCTAATCCAACTTAATATAGCACCCCCAATACCATGAGCTTCTATTTTTTTAATTAGTCTTTCATGTGGCACTGTATCAAAAGCTTTGCTAAAGTCAAGGTACACAACATCACAATCCTTACCACTATCAACTGCTTCAACTATGCTGGAATAAAAAGTTAGCAAATTTGTTAAACATGAACGACCATTTGTAAAACCATGTTGCGTCTCATTTATTAATTTAGGTTTTTCAAGATGGAGACGAATTGTATTTGTAATTATTGATTCAAGTAACTTTCCCACAATAGACGTTAGGTTAATTGGCCGATAGTTTGACGCAAGTGATCTAACTCCTTTCTTAAAAATTGGTACCACATTAGCTACCTTCCATGACTCTGGCACTCTGCCTAACTCTATTGATTTATTTAATATGGTAGACAGTGGCTCGGAAAGCTCCTCTTTGCATTCTTTAAGCACCCTGGCAAACACTTCATCCGGCCCTGGGGATTTGTTTGGTTTGAGTTTTACTAATTGTTTAATTACATCCTCCCTGGTAACTGCTAAACTAGTCAACCTGTCCTCATCCCCACCCACGTAGACTTGTTCGGCTGAAGGCATATTGTTAAGTTCTTCTTTAGTAAATACAGATATAAAATATTTGTTAAAAATACTACTCATCTCCTTATCATTATCCGTCATTTGACCTGTCTCAGAGTTTAATGGACCTATCCTTTCCCTAGTATTAGTTCGATATAACTGAAAAAACCCTTTAGGATTTGACTTTGCTTGCTCTGCGAACTTCATAGTTTCTTTTAGCTTTCCTAATCTCCTTTTTAACATTTCTAACCAGTTGTATGAATTCCTGTTCTAAACTGACTTCCCCATTCTTAATCCTTTTGTACCAAGCTCTCTTTTTACCTATAAGGTTCTTTAAATTATTTGTTATCCACTTTGGGTCATTAGTATTCGATCTATTCAATTTGTATGGTATACTACGTTCCTGTGCTTTGTTTAGAATATTCTATATAAGTTATATATTAAATCCACATCGAAATCCCCTTTTATGTCACCTGTTGCTGGGTTCATGTCTCGCTCCAAGACCGGCCCACACCTAATACCCAAGTCTATCTAATCTATTTGACCCAAAAAATTTCTTAGGCTATTGAAATCAGCTTTTCGAAAATCTGGCACTTTAACAGAATTTTCTCCTGCAGGTCTATTCCATTCTATGCTAAATCTGATAACTTTGTGATCACTGTTCCCTAGCTCACTTCCTATTTTGATGTCATTAATTTGTGTTTCCCTGTTAGTTAACACTAAATCTAAAATATTATTTCCCGCGTTGGTTCCTTAAGGTGTTGCGTAAGAAAGCAATCGTCAATTAATTCTAGAAAATCTTCTGCTTCACTAATCCCTGTTTTGTTCAACCAGTTTATTCCACTAAAGTTAAAGTCACCCATGACATAAATACTGTTAGATCTAGATATTTCATCCCATAGATGCTTTGCTTCCATTCTGTCTAAATTTGGTGGCCTATATATAACTCCTATTATAATATTATTTGCTTTTTCGTTTAATTCTATCCAAATAGTTTCTGTGTGTGGCTCAGTTTTGATTCCCTCTTTGAGACTACATTTCAAATTGTCCCTAACATATATGGCTACTCCCCCTCCTCGTCTTATATATCTATCTGCGTGAAATAGTTTAAATCCATTTATTTGATATTCAGCTAATAGTTCTCTATTTTCTACATTCATCCACGTTTCGGTAAGTGCAATAATATCTATTTTTTCTGTGCAGACAAGAGCATTTAATTCGTTAATTTTATTTCTTAGACTTCTACTGTTAGTGTAATTCACCCTAAGTGAATTGTTATTTTGAGGCCCTTTTCTTTCCCTGATCATTTTGCCAATTCTTTTCTCCCACGAACACATACTTTTATTACCTCCTTCCTCCAAATCAATTCCCATACCACTATCTACTAACAGTTTAAACCCAAACAAACACCTCTAACCACTGGTTCCAACGAGTTCGCAACAGCAACAACCGCAGCCCTCGATAGATGCACCCCATCACGAGCATACATTTCATTTCTTCCATAGAAGTGTTCCCAGTTGTCTATGAAAGATATTGCATTTGATTTGCAATATCTTTCCAGCCAGCAATTGACACCAAGTGCCCTCGACATCCATTCATTACCCACTCCCTTTCTTGGAAGAATGCCACATATGATCGGGATTCCTCCCTTGCTCCTAATTCAATGGCTGTCCTGAATCTCTGTATTAGTTCCTCATTCCTAACTCGTCCAACATCATTACCCCCTGCACTAATACAAATAATGGGTTTGTGCCCATTTCCCGTCATAATATCATTCATGTTTTCAACAATATCACCAATTCCAGCTCCCGGATAGCAAACCCTTAATCTGTTCCCCCTATCTCTGGCACAAAATGTTCTGTCTAAATACCTCACCTGGGAATCTCCCACAACCAAAATTCGCTTCTGTGCCTCCTTAACTTTCTGAGCAGCCTGAGGAGCCTGTGCTCCGCCGCTCCTCGCTGATTTCCGTTCCGAGTGAACTGCAGGCTCACCACAGCACTCGTCCTCCAACACGGCAAATGAATTTGCTGTCCTTAGAGCGTCTGTAGGCGGCCTTGTCAAGGTCTTCTTAAGACCCCTACGACTCTCCACGATGAGGTCCCGTCAACACTGGTCTCCTCCTTCGTTTCCTCCCGAAGTCTCAGCCGTCGTACCTCCTCCCGCAGGAAATCCATCTCTGCTCTCAGAGCTCCAACCAGACTCACCAAATCCTTCACTAATCCTTCCATTATTGCAATAATAATGTTACTACAATCGGAGCTCCAGCTAACACAACCTCTCACTGTGACTGCACCTGACTACTGAGTTATATAGCCACAAGAAACCCACACCTGACACGGGAGACATTTCCCGTCCACGAGGCTAACCATAGCCCGTGCTTCTTGCCCCACTCCTGTGCCAGGTAAGTCACCATAGCCCGTGCTACTTGGAACTTGTTCCGAGTAGCTGAATCTATAACAACACACCTGACTTGATGCAGTCTTAGAGGGTGCATCTCTACCAGTACTCAAAATGTACTACGTTCAAGCAGTTAGGTCACTCATCGACTATGCTGCTCCTGCTCTTACATCCCTCAGTGATAACCAGTGGGAGAAACTGGAAGTGTCTCAAAATGATGCTCTGAGAACAATGCTTGGAGCACCTATATGGACGCGTAGAGAGAACCTTAGAATGGAAACAAATTTACCAGCATTAGAAAACAGGATGAAACAAAGGATAGCCACCATAATA
The DNA here is from genome assembly GCF_040958095.1 of Procambarus clarkii. NCBI lineage: Eukaryota > Metazoa > Arthropoda > Malacostraca > Decapoda > Cambaridae > Procambarus > Procambarus clarkii. The sequence continues at coordinate 7,780,502 of NC_091161.1, read as the reverse complement.
GGAAAACTTACTGGAACAACCGCCAGGCTGTCAATCAAAGACAACATACAGAGATCATTTCAGAAAAACCTACAGTATAGAACACGCTCATGGATGGATAATGTGGTCAAGATTTTAGAGAAAATGGACATGACATGGACCATTAAAAACAAAGGGGAAGAAAGACCATATCAACACTTTCGTCAGCCTCCTACATGGGAAAAATCGAATCTAAAGATAATCATTTAAAGATTACCAGTTAAAAAATCACCATGTGACCCGCAGAGGCTCAAGGAAGTAATAGAGCAACAAATGGAAACTATCTCTAGACCCACAACGACTCACATCTTCACAGACGGATCAGTTGATCAAGAAAAAGGTTCTGCTGGGGCAGCAGTTTACACTACCAACCATGAAGCTTACTGGAGCATGAATAGTGGGTGCTCAACATTGCAAACAGAATTATATGCCCTGAAGGAGGCAATAAACTATACAATTGAGAATAATTTACATGATGTCATCATTCATACCGACTCTAAATCTTCGCTCCAGGCATTGTTATCCAGTCAGCACAGAGATAATATACAACTCCTCACAGAAATTCAACATATAGGAAAAGATGCCCATAATCGAGGGCTGTCAATCACCCTAAATTGGATACCAAGTCACATTGGCATAGATGGTAATGAAAAGGCAGACTCACTAGCAAAAACTGCCACTGCTTTACCTGTTGTACAGGTTCAAATACCTCCAAGTTTCTCACAGATAAAGGAGCAAATCAAGAAGAAAATATTCTCAACTATCAAAAGTCGCCACAGAGCCAAAGTAGCGGAAGGAAGATCCACTGCGATATGGTACGAACAAGCCACTGGTTACTCCTCTTTCAAGCCTGACAAAAAGATATCCAGAGACATTGCAGTAGCCATACACAGACTCAGACTTGGGTACAAGTGCTGCTGGGAGGTAATGAACCCAATAGTTAAAGTGTCACATCTGTGGAACAGAAGCAGAGGCGCCGCTATTGCATTACTTACTGGAATGTGAAGCTACTGAACCCCTGCGCATCGAACTCAACATTAATCCAACGACAGCAGCTGCATTAGATGCACATTCCACCGCGACTACAATGATTAGAAAAGCTGTTGAGGAATGCGACTAATTAGTGAGCATTCTGCATCTACATCCGCCACCAAGATTATGTTAATAAAACAAGATTAAAACCAGTGCACTAAAACAGAAGCGATAAATAAGCAGGGAAAAAGGAGAAGTCTTCTCCTCCATTTTAAACTTAGACCCAAATATCACAGGAAAAAGGTTATAATGTATAACCAAACTCAATTACGGGCTCACCATAGCCCGTGCTACATGGACACTTCGTCCTGAGTAGCTAAATCTTTAACAACAACAACAACACACCTGACTAGTAAGTAGAGATCTGCTACGGTATTTATTTTATTAGAGACTGATCGATGTCTCACAGTGTACCGTGGAAGTCCTTGATGACCCTTGAGGACACGGGATTCACTCTCTAGGGTGATGGTGGTAATGGTGCCACTGTAACACAACCTGACGTCTGAGTGTCCTGGACAAAACTGACTTGGAAGCTTGGAAGCTCTATTTATATCCATCCAATCTCATTCATATATATGTCTAACCTATGCTTGAATCCATTAAGGGATCCTACTTCTATTATGTTATGCGGTAATTGGTTCTACAAATCAACAACCCTGTTACCGAACCAGTGTTTACGAAGATCTTTCCTAAATCTAAACTTATCTAATTTATACCCTAATATATTACTTCGTGCTCTGTCTAGTGTTAATTCCCCAAATTAGAAATCTTTCATATGAAGAAAGATTAACAAAGCTTAAGTTGCATTCACTGGAAAGGCGAAGAGTTAGGGGCGACATGATAGAGGTTTACAAGTGGGTGAATGGACATAACAAGGGGGATATTAATAGGGTATTAAAAGTATCAACACAGGACAGAACACGAAATAATGGGTATAAATTGGATAAGTTTAGATTTAGGAAAGACTTGGGTAAATACTGGTTCAGTAACAGGGTTGTTGATTTGTGGAACCAATTGCCGCGTAACGTGGTGGAGGTGGGGTCCCTCGATTGTTTCAAGCGCGGGTTGGACAAGTATATGAGTGGGATTGGGTGGTTATAGAATAGGAGCTGCCTCGAATGGGCCAATAGGCCTTCTGCAGTTACCTTTGTTCTTATGTTCTTATGTTATGTTTATAATATATATAAATGATTTAGATTCAGGTTTGAGTAGCAACATTTGCAAATTTGCCGATGATACGAAAATCGGTAGGGAAATTAATTCGGAGGAGGACTCACTATCACTTCAAGTTGATCTAGATAGGGTTTTGAAATGGTCAAAGGATTGGCAGATGCAGTTTAATGCTGATAAATGTAAAGTTCTGAGGTTAGGTAATGATGATAGAGTTACAAGATACGAGCTAGATGGTGTTGTGATTGCGAAGTCGGATTGCGAAAGGGATCTAGGAGTTATGATTAGTAAGAATTTAAAACAAAAGGATCAATGCATAAATGTTCGTAATAAGGCAAATCGGACACTTGGATTTATTAATCGCAGCGTTAGTAACAAGACACCTGGTGTGGTTCTCAAGCTATATCTTGCTCTAGTTAGGCCCCATTTAGATTATGCAGTTCAGTTTTGGTCGCCATATTATAGAATGGATATAAATTCACTTGAACGTGTCCAGCGTAGGATGACTAAGTTAATTCCCCAAATTAGAAATCTTTCATATGAAGAAAGATTAACAAAGCTTAAGTTGCATTCACTGGAAAGGCGAAGAGTTAGGGGTGACATGATAGAGGTTTACAAGTGGATGAATGGACATAACCGGGGGGATATTAATGGGGTATTGAAAGTATCAACACGGGACAGAACACGAAACAATGGATATAAATTGGATAAGTTTAGATTTAGGAAAGACTTGGGTAAATACTGGTTCAGTAACAGGGTTGTTGATTTGTGGAACCAATTGCCGCGTAACATTGTGGAGGTGGGGTCCCTCGATTGTTTCAAGCACGGGTTGGACAAGTATATGAGTGGGATTGGGTGGTTATAGAATAGGAGCTGCCTCGTATGGGCCAATAGGCCTTCTGCAGTTACCTTTGTTCTTATGTTCTTATGTTCTTATGTTGATACTTTTAATATCCTATTAATATCCACTTTGTTATGTTCATTCATCCCCTTGTTCACTTCTTTCATGTCACCCCTAATTCTTTGCCTTTCTAGAGAATGTAACTGAAGCTTAGTCAATCTTTCTTCATATGAAAGGTTTCTTATTTGCGGGGTTATCTTCGTCATCCTACTCTGGACGCGTTCAAGTGAATTTATATCCATTCTCTAGTACAGCGACCAAAACTGAACTGCATTATCTAAATGGGGCCTAACAAGAGCAAGATATACCTGAAGAACACCATCAGGTGTCTTGTTACTAACGCTTCGATAAATAAAACCCAGTGTCCCATTTGCCTTATCACGAACATTTATGCATGGATTTTTTTAAATTCTTACTAATCAAAATTCCCAGATCCCTTTTACAGTCCGACCTCTCAATCTCAACACCACCTCGCTCGTATCCTGTAACTCTATCATCATTACCTACCCTCAAAACCTTACATTTGTCAGTATTAAACTGCTCTGCCAATCTTTTGACCATTTCAAAACCCAAAGATCACTGTAAGACAGTTACAGTGAAGAAGGAAGTGTGAACTGGAGACAATTACAGTGATGAAGGAAGTGTGTACTGAAGACAGTTACAGTGATAGGGTAGACGGAGAGGGTATGTGAAGAGAGACAGGAAGGGGGGGGGGGGGGTGATGGGAAAGGTGCGGAGCTTGAGTGGGCGAGACTTGGGTTAGGACGTGTCCGGACGTCGACTTGGGGTCGACCCGGACACCGCCGGATCCCCATATAGTTTACAAAGAAAACAAAGCATAATTTTAATGACGACCAGTTGCACCGTAATATATAAGTTACTCTTACAGGCGGTGTTCGAGGTGTGGGAGAAGTTCCAGCTGGGGCGGCCTCTGTCGGAGCTCCTGGAGATGCTGCAAACCGCCCTGAGCCGCCTAGGATCCGCTCCAGCAGGGTGTGGCTTCCTATCCAACATCGACAACACGCTCACACAGGGAATAAAACGTCTTATTAAACTCCAGCAAGAAAGGAAGTCTTGTGCAACATAAGCCTTTATGGCACGTCGTGCCCCAAAATCAGAGACAGAGAGCGTTGTGTGTTAACATTATTGTGTAGAATATTACATTTTCTCATTATTCACGCAATGAAATAATGAAAAATGATCCTAACGTAACGATTTGTCGTGATTCTGTAAAGGTGTTTCAATATGTGTGATGCTGAATGTGGGTTTGGAGATGGACTTAAGTCCTGCAACCCTCTGGAAGGTTATTAAGGTCACTACAATAGCTCACTGACCAGCCAGCAAATATACGATAGCTCTGAACACAGTATAAAGGTAAACTCTCAGAATATATACGTGAGGGCCATTAACACTAGTGGCCTCGACAAGAACCGGAAGCCGACGGCTTGTCGAAGGCCCCACCCCCCATTTGTCTTCATAAACTTTTCCAGTTTGATTTTGAAATTCAAAAGACTCTTTGCATCTACGGTTTCGGCAGGTAGGCGGTTTCATGGGTTTTTATTTATATAGATATTATATATGTACTCATATCTCAGATCCCAAGAAACTTCCTTAACTCTCAACTCTCAGACCCAAAAGAAAATTTCCTTCCTTGTCAACTCTTGGAATCGGATCCAAAGTTATGAAGGAACTGGCAGAAGAACTATGCCAGCCGCAATAATTACTTGTCACAAAATCTCTGGACCAAGTGATAGTCCCCCTAGATTGGAAACATGCAAATGTCAGCCCATTTTCAAATGTTCGCCGCACACGTCCTCCACTCTCAACTCTCAGACCCACAAAGTACCTCACCTGTCAACTCTCAGACCCACAAACTTCCTCACCTGTCAACTCTCAGACCCACAAACTTCCTCACCTGTCAACTCTCAGACCCACAAAGTACCTCACCTGTCAACTCTCAGACCCACAAACTTCCTCACCTGTCAACTCTCAGACCCACAAAGTACCTCACCTGTCAACTCTCAGACCCACAAAGTACCTCACCTGTCAACTCTCAGACCCACAAAGTACCTCACCTGTCAACTCTCAGACCCACAAAGTACCTCACCTGTCAACTCTCAGACCCACAAAGTACCTCACCTGTCAACTCTCAGACCCACAAAGTACCTCACCTGTCAACTCTCAGACCCACAAACTTCCTCACCTGTCAACTCTCAGACCCACAAACTTCCTCACCTGTCAGCTCTCAGACCCACAAACTTCCTCACCTGTCAACTCTCAGACCCACAAACTTCCTCACCTGTCAGCTCTCAGACCCACAAACTTCCTCACCTGTCAGCTCTCAGACCCACAAACTTCCTCACCTGTCAGCTCTCAGACCCACAAACTTCCTCACCTGTCAGCTCTCAGACCCACAAACTTCCTCACCTGTCAGCTCTCAGACCCACAAACTTCCTCACCTGTCAGCTCTCAGACCCACAAACTTCCTCCACTGTCAACTCTTTGACCTACAAACGTCGTCCCCTGTCAACTCTCAGACCCAACACTTCCTCACCTGTCAACTGTTCTTCCATGCACCTCGGATGATAACGACGCACCACATACGACACTGTTCTTGGCAGCCGAGTCAACATGTTGTTACAGCTGTTCTTGACCAAACGTCTCCAGGGCAAAGGAAGACAACGGGCAAGATTTGTATGTTCAGTAACACTTTTCCTCTGCTGGCGGGTCACAACGGAGGCTGAGAAGTCCATATTATTGATTGACTTTTGCATAATTGAGCTCGTCCATCTGTTTAGAAGTGTAAACTCTGCAAGGAATATATTTGTCTTCCAGGGCTGTTCCTGGTGACCTCGTCCCCCTCGCATACCTCACCCGGCCCTGGGAGGGTTGCCCTCAGTGGTCCCCTAGCTGGCCGTCTGGTGTGTTCCAAGCCTATCATACCTCACCAGGCCCCGGGAGGGTTGCCCTCAGTGGTCCCCTAGCTGGCCGTCTGGTGTGTTCCAAGCCTAACATACCTCACCAGGACCCGGGAGGGCTGCCCTCAGTGGTCCCCTAGCTGGCCGTCTGATGTGTTCCAAGCCTAACATACCTCACCAGGGCCCTGGGAGGGTTGCCCTCAGTGGTCCCCTAGCTGGCCGTCTGGTGTGTTCCAAGCCTAACATACCTCACCAGGCCCTGGGAGGGTTGCCCTCAGTGGTCCTCTGGTTGGCTCCAAAAACAACATAACCCAACAAACATTTATTCATTTTGTCAAGTCTTTATAAGCACTAAATTGAAAACTTGAAAAAGTTTTGATAATGTAAGGTGGTAACATTAAATAAAACGTCCTTTTCAACGTTATGACATAACGCTTCACAGAGAACTTTTTAAAAGTTTATAAATTATTTATTACAGTTAATCATGTGACAAAATAAATATGAACATGATCGAATACTAATGACCCAAAGTGGATAACAAAGAATTTGAAGTACCTTATAGGTAAAAAGAGAGCTTGGTACAAAAGGATTAAAAATGGGGAAGTCACTTTAGAACAGGAATTCGTACAACTGGTTAGAAATGTTAAAAAAGAGATAAGGAAAGCAAAAAGAAACTATGAAGTTCGCATAGCAGGGCAAGCAAAGACAAATCCTAAAGGGTTTTTTCAGTTATATCGTACTAAGACTAGGGAAAGGATAGGTCCATTAAAAACTGAGACAGGTCAAATAACAGATAATGATGAAGAGATGAGTAGTATTTTTAATAAATATTTTGTATCTGTATTTACTAAAGAGGAACTTAACAATATGCCTTCAGCCGAACAAGTCTATGTGGGTGGGGACGAGGACAGGTTGACGAGTTTAGCAGTTACCAGGGAGGATGTTCTTAAACAAATAGTAAAACTCAAACCAAACAAATCCCCAGGGCCGGATGAAGTGTTTGCCAGGGTGCTTAAAGAATGCAAAGAGGAGCTTTGTGACCCACTGTCAACCATATTTAATAAATCAATAGAGTCAGGCAGAGTGCCAGAGTTTTGGAAAGTTGCTAATGTGATACCAGTTTTTAAGAAAGGAGATAGATCACTTGCGTCTAACTATCGACCAATTAGCCTAACGTCTATTGTGGGAAAGTTACTCGAATCTATAATAGCAAATAAAATTCGTCTTCATCTTGAAAAACATAAATTAATAATTGAGAAGCAACATGGTTTTATAAATGGCCGTTCATGTTTAATAAATTTGTTATCTTTTTATTCAAGCATAGTTGAGGCAGTTGATAGTGGTAAGGATTGTGATGTTGTGTACCTTGACTTCAGCAAAGTTTTTGATACAGTGCCACATGAAAGACTGATTAAAAAGATAAGAGTCTCATGGTATTGGGGGTGCTGTATTAAGCTGGATTAGGGCATGGCTATACCAAAGGAAACAGAGTTAGTATAAATGCAATCAAGTCAGAGTGGGAAAATGTTGTAAGTGGAGTGCCTCAAGGCTCTGTCCAGGGAACTCTGTTGTTTATAATATATATAAATGATTTAGATTCAGGTTTGAGTAGCAACATTTGCAAATTTGTCGATGATACGAAAATCGGTAGTTAAATTAATTCGGAGGAGGACTCACTATCACTTCAAGTTGATCTAGATAGGGTTTTGAAATGGTCAAAGGATTGGCAGATGCAGTTTAATGCTGATAAATGTAAAGTTCTGAGGTTAGGTAATGATGATAGAGTTACAAGATACGAGCTAGATGGTGTTGAGATTGCGAAGTCGGATTGCGAAAGGGATCTGGGAGTTATGATTAGTAAGAATTTAAAACAAAAGGATCAATGCATAAATGTTCGTAATAAGGCAAATCGGACACTTGGATTTATTAATCGCAGCGTTAGTAACAAGACACCTTGTGTGGTTCTCAAGCTATATCTTGCTCTAGTTAGGCCCCATTTAGATTATGCAGTTCAGTTTTGGTCGCCATATTATAGAATGGATATAAATTCACTTGAACGTGTCCAGCATAGGATGACTAAGTTAATTCCCCAAATTAGAAATCTTTCATGTGAAGAAAGATTAACAAAGCTTAAGTTGCATTCACTGGAAAGGCGAAGAGTTAGGGGTGACATGATAGAGGTTTACAAGTGGGTGAATGGACATAACAAAGGGGATATTAATAGGGGTATTAAAAGTATCAACACAAGACAGAACACGAAACAATGGGTATAAATTGGATAAGTTTAGATTTAGGAAAGACTTGGGTAAATACTGGTTCAGTAACAGGGTTGTTGATTTGTGGAACCAATTACCGCGTAACGTGCTGGAGGTAGGGTCCCTCGATTGTTTCAAGCGCGGGTTGGACAAGTATATGAGTGGGATTGGGTGGTTATAAATAGGAGCTGCCTCGTGTGGGCCAATAGGCCTTCTGCAGTTGCCTTTGTTCTTATGTTCTTATGTTCTTATGTTATGTTCTTATGTAACAGAAAGAGATAATAATTAGATATAATAATCATCATTATTGAATTAAGATGTATTTACAGCAGAAACAATTATGATTTATATTCACAATAAAATATGACCAATTTATATATAAGTATCATTAACACACATTTAATAAAATCTTCAGCTGAAGTAAGAACAAAGTTTCAGAAAATGTTCATGTGTGTAGCACCAATTTGTCCCTGGACTATGAGACAGAGAGGAAGGGAGACACATACACAGAGAGATATGCAGACAGTGGAAAAAGACAGACAACCATATTTAGTGAGAGGCATATAGACAATGAAACAGAGACGACTGAGACATGAAAGACACAAGGTATATTGACAAAGTGAAAGACAGAGACAGACAGAGACAAATGGAGGGATAAGTAGTCAGAGCAACCGAAAGAAAGAGATAGAGTAGATAGACATTGACAGAGAGAAAGTCATCCAGACCGAGGACTAGATAGACTGACAGAGATACAGAGATAAGGAAAGATCAAGACATCGGCAGAGCTATAGACAGATACACAGAGAGTGACAGACACACATAGAGACTGCTAGGCAGACAGAGAGAAAGAGAGAGCTTCTCTCCATTACTGGTAAAATTCTCGAATCATTAATCTTTGAGCAAATGACTTCATTCTTTGACCATTATCGGCTAATATGTGATCGACAGTATGGTTTTAGAAAAAAAGATCTGTTGCTGATCTCTTGCTAAATATCTCCACTAAGGGGGCAATAGGTTCCAATTTCCCTAAAAATGCAATAAATGAAAACTCGTTCGATTTCAATCAAACTTTTTTGACAAGTTGTATATTAAAAGTGTTTCATCTGGTCCAAGTTTCAGCATCGAGGAATAAAAGGAAGAGATAATAAAAATACTTGATTCAAGTGTCAAATTTGTACCAAAATGGTCAAAAACGATTATCAAACAAAAGTGTCAACTGAAATCATATCTATGACTCTTTGCTATCACAATAGCATATGTTAAAAAATATTATAATTAGTTTAATTGGAAACAAATTTAAGGTAAAAAAAATGTTTTTTTTTATTTTCAATTTTTTTTTTCTTTTTTCTTTTTTTATCGGACGATTTGCATGAAACTATACACCTGACTGCACGTAAGCCTATCTGTAAGGGTGCAAATTTTGGAGAAAATTGGTTAATGTCAACCTCAGCCATAGATTTTAGAACCTTAGACTTTATTATTTGCTTGTTTTTTCAATTAATATAAACGTTCAAATAACTTTTTCATTTTTTATTTAATTTACATGAAACTTACACAGTATATGTAGAGTGCATGTCTCTAAATGTTGTTGATAGCTTTTTTCTCTAAGTTCATTTATTGATTTTATAATAGCAATAAACATGCCATATTTGCAGAATTTTTGGGAGGAACTTTGAAAATTTGTGTTAGGATGTTTTGGAAAATATCTATCTACCAATCCTTTATTATATGTTAATGTGTCAGAAAAGTGTCACAGAATAATTATATCTGAAACGTGTGTTTATTTATTAAGACTTGAAAATGTGTAAAAGTCGTTGAAAAAAAAAATATCCCTTGCTATTTACGCTGAAGTACTGAAACTTGGGACAATTGCAGCCCTTTTCATATACAACTAGTCAAAAAATATTGGTTGACATTGAACAACTTTTCTGCAAGCAACCTATTGGCCCCTAAGTGGCTTCAGCCTCGTGATAATTCCAAGATCAGCTGTGTTGATGTTCTAGACAAAGCAGGTGCCTTTGAACGGGTCTGGCACTCTAAGATTAGTAGTGAAGCTTCAAACACTATTCATCTCAGGCTCTATCTTAGAGTTAATAAAAGACTACCTTCAAGAAAATACTCTAAGATTAGTCCTCATTGGAAGAGAATCCAAAAGCCACTCAATTGGTGCAAGCGTACAAGGCAGTGTACTTGGCCCTCTGCTGTGGAATGTCTATTTCGACGATCTACCTCATCTCATTCCTAAAGCTCAAGCCTAAGATGATTGCTGCACTCTAACCTTTACATACAGAGAGGAAGAAATGCCAACTGCTACAAGACTCATCTATCACAACTTTCAGTGATTTCTACCTAGAAAGGAGATGGCAAGTCCACCATACAGCACAACAACTTGGGCTGTACGATAGAGAGATGGTCTCACTTCATATAGGTCGGCATTCAATCCCCGACCGTCATAATGGTTGGGAACCATTCCATCCCCAATTCCAATCCCAAATCCTTATCCTGACCCCTTCCCAGTGCTATATAGTCGTAATGGCTTGGTGCTTTCCCCTGATGATTCCCCTTTCCCTTCCGACTGAGAAAATACAGGCAATGATGATAATTAGACTGCACATTGTTAATCGGACATGCTAGCAAAGATGTGGCAAAAACATACAGTTACAGATAAAATTGGCCTTTTAGGAATGAAGTTTGACTCTTCAATGAAAATGAAGAGCCACATGCTTAACCAAGCCCAAAAGGCAGCTAGGAAACTTAAAGCCCTACAGCAGATCTCACATCATTTTGACAGCAGGGGCTGCTAAACCTTATATGAAGCACAAGATTGCTCCCAACTGGAGTTTGTATCCCCCTTCTACTGGATTGCCTACTCTTCGTCATTCATCAGACTTTTGGGTAGAGTGGAGAGGTGTAGAAGAAGACTCATCTCTAGTCTTGACTATGTCTGGTGGGAAAGTGTGAACATCAGAGACTGCAACCCCGTCATGACGTTTGGTGGATATACTCTTTTGTACAAGTCTAGCATTCTCAAAGTTACGCACATGTCCCAACATCGTGGGCAAACAGTAGTCTTCACTAGGATCTAGACCAGCACAATTCTCTCAACCTTCAACAGTCTCATGCTAAAGCTGCCTCTCTCCAGAACATTACTATATCAGCGATCATTTATTCCCAGGCTGACTCACATTTGGAACTTGTTTGTTCTACAGGTTGATTCATTGGAGATCAGCTCAACAGATCACGTGGCACACAGTTGGTTACAGGCTCATCTTCTTCCCTTATATGATTGTTACTTACGAGATATATAAAGTGTATTCCTAATGATGCAAATAACAGGTTCATGAAATAAATGGGTCTCTAGGAGCAGGTTTCAACTGAGCTGAGGAAGGATTACAGCTCTTAATTACAGGTTTCACCAGGTTCCTTATATGATAGTTAATTGTGTAATAGTTAATTAATGTAAAGGAACAGTCTCATGGAATAAATGAGTCTCAAGGAGCAAGCATTAGATGAGCTAAAGTAGGATAGCAGTTCTTGATAAGGATAACAGTAGGATAACAGTAGACAGCTGCTATGGGGAGCTTCCTGGGGGATGTGTGTGTGTTCGAGTGAAATACATAATAGACACAATAGAGGAAATATAGATTGGCTAGAAAGGCGGGGTCCTTGAGTTAAATAACTCGATTCTGCACACACAAATAGTAAATACACATAGAAAATACACACACACACACACACACACACACACACACACACACACACACACACACACACACACACACACACACACACACACACACACACACACACACACACACACACACACACACACACACAGCAAGCTAACGTTGGAAAGCAGCTAACGTAGTCCCGATATACAAGAAAGGGGATAGACAGGAGGCACTGAACTACAGGCCAGTGTCCCTAACCTGCATACCATGCAAGCTGATGGAGAAGATTGTGCGAAAAAAACTAGTGGAGCATCTGGAGCGAAGGAACTTTGTAACACAGCATCAACATGGGTTCAGGGATGGCAGGTCCTGCCTCACAGGGTTACTTGAATTCTACGACCAGGCAACAAAAATAAGGCAAGAAAGAGAAGGGTGGGCAGACTGCATATTTTTGGATTGTCAGAAAGCCTTTGATACAGTGCCACACAAGAGGCTAGTGCGAAAGTTGGAGATGCAGGCTGGAGTGAGAGGGAAGGTACTCCGGTGGATAGAGGAATACCTAAGCAACAGGAGACAACGAGTCTGTGTGAGGGGTGAGGTCTCAGATTGGCGAGACGTCACAAGTGGAGTCCCGCAGGGGTCAGTCCTTGGACCTATACTGTTTCTGGTATATGTAAATGATCTCCCAGAGGGTATAGATTCGTTCCTCTCAATGTTTGCCGACGATGCAAAAATTATGAGGAGGATTGAAACAGAGGATGATAGTAGGAGGCTACAAGATGACCTGGATAGACTGAGTGAATGGTCCAACAAATGGCTGTTGAAGTTCAACCCGAGTAAATGCAAAGTAATGAAACTAGGCAGTGGAAACAGGAGGCCAGGCACAGGATACAGAATAGGAGATGAAGTACTTAATGAAACAGACAGAGAGAAAGATCTAGGAGTTGATATCACACCAAACCTGTCTCCTGAAGCCCACATAAAGAGAATAACGTCTGCGGCATATGCGAGGCTGGCTAACATCAGAACGGCGTTCAGGAACCTGTGTAAGGAATCATTCAGAATCTTGTACACCACATATGTAAGACCAATCCTGGAGTATGCGGCCCCAGCATGGAGCCCGTACCTTGTCAAGCACAAGACGAAGCTGGAAAAAGTCCAAAGGTATGCTACTAGACTAGTCCCAGAACTAAGAGGCATGAGTTATGAGGAAAGGCTGCGGGAAATGCACCTCACGACACTGGAAGACAGAAGAGTAAGGGGGGACATGATCACAACCTACAAAATCCTCAGGGGAATCGACCGGGTAAACAAGGATGAACTTTTCAACACTGGTGGGACGCGAACAAGGGGACACAGGTGGAAGCTGAGTACCCAAATGAGCCACAGAGACGTTAGAAAGAACTTTTTCAGTGTCAGAGTAGTTAGCAAATGGAATGCATTAGGAAGTGATGTGGTGGAGGCTGACTCCATTCACAGTTTCAAATGTAGATATGATAGAGCCCAATAGGCTCAGGAATCTGTACACCAGTTGATTGACGGTTGAGAGGCGGGACCAAAGAGCCAGAGCTCAACCCCTGCAAGCACAATTAGGTGAGTACAATTAGGTGAGTACACACACACACACACACACACACACACACACACACACACACACACACACACACACACACACACACACACACACACACACACACACACACACACACACACACCGACCTCTGACCGCGTGACCTCACCTACGGCAGCAACCCTTCTACCACCACGTGGGACGACGATTGGAGATTCACTCACCTATTGTGTTAGCAGATTGTGCAAGGTATTGAGGAGCGCCTTTTTGGCTAGATTGTTACTGCAATGACTAGAAGGGGTTCAAGGTCAATCACCAGCAGGGATGAGGAGGAGGACAGATTTATAGACAAATTAATAGGGAAATTTGTAGAGAGAAGGAGTGATTGGTTGGAGGATCTAATCCAGGGGATTAAAAGTGAGGTATTTCAGCAAATACAGGATGCGGTAGAGAGGCAGAAACAAGAACTTATGCTCTATGTTCAGGAAGAGATTAGGAAGGGAAGAGAGGACTGGGAGAGGGAATGTGTTCGTATCACAAACGAATTAGGAAGGATTAGCAGCATGGCTAAGGATAGAGGATTAGTGGGGGATGGGTTAGTGACTGCGGTTGGGATGGGGAATCCCCAGGGGACAGGCTACCAGCATGACAATGAATTACTGAGGAGACGGTCTATTATAATACATGGATTATTCGAATCTAGGGGCACCAACAAGACAAGAGAGAATAGAAACAGAAAAATACGAATTGCACGAGATATTGAGGTGTATTGGAGCAGAGATGGCAGAACGCGAGGTGGATATCAATCGACGGGTTGGACCTTACAATTGTACCAAGAATAGACCTGTTCTGGTGCAATTCTCCAATGAGGAGGCAGTGGAGTACATAATGAGGACCAAGCATTTACTCAGAGGAAGTGAAACCCATTACAATGTGTTTATAGAGAGGTTTATGACGAAAGATGAGCAAACAGCCCACAAAAATAGATGGCAACAACGACATCGAACTAGCCTCTCAGGTAGTCTCACCTCCCAGGTCACATCCCAGGTCACCTCCCAGGTCACCTCCCAGGTCGCATCCTCCCCAACTCAGCCCTCCTATACATCCCCCCTGCCTCAGCCTCCCAAAACCCCCCTGTCCCTTCCACATTTGCACCTCCACAACGATTCCCCTGCCCCTGCTACATCACACTTGTCAGCGACCCCAGTGGGTCAAGCCATGCCCTCCCCAAACCCACCTTCCCATTCCCCCTCCCCAAATACCCCTTCCTACTCCCCTGCCCCTTCTACCCCATTGACTTCAATTCCATCTACTCCATCCCAGCTTCCACTGCACCCCTCTTCCACTCACCCCCAAACCCCACCCAACCCTCACCCCTCCTATGCACCTCCAGCCCACATTTAACCCCCTCACCTTGTGACCCCCTAACACCTTCCCCCATCTCCCTCTTCCCCTCTTCTACCCCAAAACCCCCACCTACCCCCGATTCCCCCCTAACTAATATACCCTCTCTTCCACTCCCAGCACCCATGCTCCATTCTCATCTCAGCTCTCCGCCCTCAGTATCCCTCTTCCCCCCAACCTCTCAACCTCTATCTGACTCTCAGTCTCACTCTATTTCTCAACCCCCCTATGCTATTCAGACCCCTAACTTTCAGACCCATTATGCCCTTCCTACCCCCCTAGATGCCCAGACCCCATTCGCCTACCAGGCACTCCCAGGCACCCCCCTAGCACCCCCCCACTCACCCCCACAGCCCCCACTTGCCCCCCAGACACCCCCCAGTTCCCCCCAGACCCCTGGTGAAAGGGGGAACTCTGACACCCGAGTTTCCAAGAAGAGTCTCAAGGTTTGGTACACCAATGCTGATGGGGTAGCCAATAAAGCAGAAGAGATAAAAGAAAGAGTTAGTGAGGCAGACCCAGACATAGTGGCAATAGTGGAAACTAAAATAAATGGCATGATCTCGGATGCAATCTTTCCAGAGGGGTACCAGGTGATAAGAAAAGAAAGGACACAGAGACAGGGAGGAGGAGTGGCACTACTAATAAAGCGGAAATGGAAGTTTGATGAGCTGGAAAATCTGGGTACCAATGAAAGCACAAGCTTCATACATGGAACTCTGACAGTGGATGGGAAGAAGATTGTAATCTTGATACTCTACAATCCCCCACCAAACAGTAGAAGGCCCAGGCAGGAGTACGAGGACAGCAACAAGACATGTATGGATGAACTGCAGAGGGCAGCAACTTTAGCGCATAGAATGAGAGCGAAGCTGCTGGTCATGGGGGACCTAAATCACGGAGAGATAAATTGGGAAACGAGGAATCCCCATGGCGGGGAGGAGACCTGGGGAGCGAAGCTGGTAGACGTTATTGACAGGAATTTCCTAACACAGCATGTGAAAGAAGATACTAGGGAAAGAGGAGGGGATACGCCCAGCCTATTAGATCTCATTATCACTCAGAATGTAGAAGACATCGAGCAGTTGGAACATGAAATACCACTAGGAGCTAGTGACCATTGTGTCCTAGTCTTTGACTACATGATGGAGCTTAAAATTGTGACCAAAGGACAAGAGGTCCGGGAAAGGAGACTTGATTACAGAAAAGGGGACTACAGAAGGATAAGGGACTACCTGGGAGAAGTACAGTGGGAGGAAGAACTTAGAGGAAAAACAGTGCAAAGTATGATGAACCAAGTCATATTGAAATGCAAGGAGGCTGAAGGTAGATTTATTCCAACAATAAAGGAAAAAAGCAGGAGGGAATATAATAACCCATGGTTTAATAGACAGTGTCAGGAAGCAAAGGTGAGAAGCAGGAGGGAGTGGAGGAAGTACAGAAGACAAAGGACAGAGGACAACAGGATTAGATGTAACAGAGCTAGGAATGATTACATTAACATAAGACGAGTGTCGGAAAGAAATTATGAGAACGATATTGCAGTCAAAGCGAAAAAGCAACCAAAATTACTACATAGCCATATAAGAAGGAAGATGTCGGTAAATGACCAAGTGACAAGACTGAGGAAAACAGAAGGGGCATATACAGAAAGCGACAAGGAAATCTGCGAGGTACTGAATGCAAAATTCCATGGAGTGTTCACAACCGAGCCTGAGCAGCTCCCATTGTTAGAAGAGATTACCCAAGATGAAAGACTATCAGATATAGAGGTGACAGCAGAGGATGTAATGAAACAGTTGACAACACTGGATGCAAATAAAGCTGTTGGACCAGACAAAGTATCACCGTGGACACTTAAAGAGGCAGCGCAGGCTCTCAGCGTGCCTCTGGCAATGATGTTTAATGAGTCACTTATGTCGGGAGAATTGCCCAGTTGCTGGAAGGAGGCAAATGTCGTACCGATTTTCAAAAAGGGTGATAGGGAGGAGGCACTTAACTACAGACCCGTATCACTGACAAGCATCCCCTGCAAAATACTTGAAAGAATAATTAGGCTAAGACTTGTTGAGCACCTGGAGAGCATTGGGTTGGTAAACAAGCACCAACATGGATTCTGGACAGGGAAATCATGCCTAACAAACCTTTTAGAATTCTATGATAAAGTAACAAGGATAAGGCAGGACAGAGAAGGCTGGGCAGACTGCATATTTCTTGACTGCCAAAAGGCCTTTGATACGGTACCGCACATGAGACTGCTATACAAACTTGAGAGGCAGGCAGGAGTAAGCGGAAAGGCCCTAGTATGGGTGAGGAACTACCTAACAGGAAGGAGCCAGAGGGTAATGGTAAGGGGCGAAAAGTCGGACTGGCGAACAGTAACAAGTGGAGTACCTCAAGGATCGGTGCTGGGACCAATCCTCTTTCTAATTTACGTAAATGATATGTTTAAAGGAGTGGAATCATACATGTCAATGTTTGCAGATGACGCAAAATTAATGAGAAGAGTTGTGACAGACGAGGATTGTAGGATCCTCCAAGAGGACTTAAACAGGCTGCAGAGATGGTCAGGGAAATGGCTACTGGAGTTTAACACCAGTAAATGTAAAGTTATGGAAATGGGATCAGGTGACAGGAGACCAAAGGGACAGTACACAATGAAGGGGAACAGCCTACCTGTAACGATTCGAGAAAGAGACCTGGGAGTGGATGTGACACCTAATCTAACTCCTGAGGCACATATAAATAGGATAACGACAGCAGCGTACTCTACACTGGCGAAAATTAGAACTTCATTCAGAAACCTAAATGAGGAAGCTTTTAGGGCGCTTTACACTGCCTACGTGAGACCCGTCTTAGAGTATGCCGCGCCATCATGGAGCCCCCACCTGAAGAAACACATAAAGAAACTGGAGAAGGTTCAGAGGTTTGCGACGAGGCTTGTCCCAGAGCTACTAGGGATGGGATATGAAGAGCAGCTGAAGGAACTGAACCTTACGACACTAGAGAAAAGAAGGGAGAGAGGAGATATGATAGGGACATATAAAATACTCAGGGGAATTGACAAAGTGGAAATAGATGAAATGTTCACACGTAATAATAACAGAACGAGGGGACATGGGTGGAAACTGGAAACTCAGATGAGTCACAGAGATGTTAGGAAGTTTTCTTTTAGCGTGAGAGTAGTAGAAAAATGGAATGCACTTGGGGAACAGGTTGTGGAAGCAAATACTATTCATACTTTTAAAACCAGGTATGATAGGGAAATGGGACAGGAGTCATTGCTGTAAACAACCGATAGCTAGAAAGGCGGGATCCAAGAGTCAATGCTCGATCCTGCAAGCACATATAGGTGAGTACACACACACACACACACACACACACACACACACACACACACACCCCCATGCCCTCCCTTCTCCCCCTCCCCCCTAAGCCCCCCACTCTCCCCCACCCCACCTAAGTCTTCCCCTCTCCCCCACTCCCCTAAACCCTCCCCTCTTCCTCACCCACCTCAGCCCTCCCTTTTCCCCCACGCCCCCCAAGCCCTCCACCCTTTTCTCTCCCCCCAAGCCCCCCCATCTTCCCTATCCCCCACAGCCTCTCCTCCCCCCATGCTTCCCCAACCCTCCCTCTCTTACCCACCCCCTGTACCCTCCCCCTCTTATCCACCCCCTGTACCCTCCCCCTCTTATCCACCCCCTGTACCCTCCCCCTCTTACCCACCCCCTGTACCCTCCCCCTCTCCCCCACCACCCCAAGCCCTCCCTCCTCCACCAATCCCCCCGTGCCAGGTCCCCCCAGCTCCCACTCACCCCAGATCCCAAAGGTCCCCCCCAGAAAAGAAGCAGAAGAGAGTCAGTTTCAGGGTGATGTACTCGAACATAGATGGGATCACAAGCAAGACAAGTGAACTAAGGGAAAGAGCACAAGAAGTTAACCCAGATGTAATCGGACTCACTGAAACAAAACTCTCTGGAATCATAACGAATGCCGTGTTTCCCCAGGAGTATACAGTAATAAGGAAAGAGAGGGAAGGTAGAGGAGGAGGCGGAGTGGCCCTACTCATGAGAAGGGAATGGAGTTTTAAGGAGATGGCCATCCCGGGCTGTGAGGAGTTCAGAGACTACATAGCAGGCACCATAACAATGGGAGGACCAAGAATAGTAGTAGCAGTAATATACAACCCTCCACCAAATGACAGGAGACCCAGTCAAGAGTATGAAAACAACAACAAGGCAGTTAACACTATAATTGAGAGGGCAGCCTCTGCTGCCTGTAGAAATAGATCCCACCTGCTCATCATGGGCGACTTCAATCACGGAAAGATTGACTGGGAGAACAAGGAACCGCATGGAGGCGAGGATACGTGGAGAGCCAAACTATTGGAGGTGGTGACAAGCAACTTTTTAACGCAGCATGTCGGAGAACCCACAAGGATGAGAGGCAATGACGAACCAGCGAGACTCGACCTAGTCTTCACTCTGAACGACTCCGACATAAGAGAAATCGGTTTTGAGGACCCAGTAGGAATGAGCGACCACAGTGTACTGGTGTTTGAGTACTTGATTGAAGAAGGGTTATTGAACTCGAGGAGGGATACCGAAACCAAAAGGTTAGCATACCGAAAGGGAAACTATGAGGGGATAAGAAAATTCCTAACAGATATAGCATGGGAAACAGAGCTCAGGGGAAAGACGGCCCAAGATATGATGGATTACATCACGCAGAAGTGCAAGGACGCAGCAAACAAGTTTGTCCCAGTCCAAAAGGAAAACAGAGAAATGAAGATGAGAAACCCATGGTTTAATCAAAGATGTAGGCTAGCTAAGCAGCAAAGTAAAAGGGCATGGAGAAACTATAGGAATAACAGGACACTGGAGAGCAGAGAAAGATACCAGAATGCCAGGAATGAATATGTCAGGATGAGAAGAGAGGCAGAAAGACAATACGAAAATGACATCGCAAGCAAGGCAAAGACTCAGCCTAAATTGTTGCATAGCCACATTAGGAGAAAAACAACAGTAAAGGAACAGGTTATGAGATTAAGGATAGGGGCGGAAGGATTCACTACAAATGACAAGGAAGTGTGTGAGGAATTGAATAAGAAATTCCAGGAGGTCTTCACCTTAGAACAAGGAGAAATTCCAGAGGTAAGTGAGGGAATAGCTAACCAGGAACCACTGGAAGAGTTTGAGATTACCAGTGGGGAAGTAAGGAAGTGTTTACTAGAGTTGGACGTGACGAAGGCTATAGGCCCAGATGGAATCTCCCCTTGGGTTCTAAAGGAAGGAGCAAGAGAACTGAGCCTACCACTCTCCATAGTGTATAACAAATCACTGGCAACAGGGGAACTGCCAGATATTTGGAAAGCAGCTAACGTAGTCCCGATATACAAGAAAGGGGATAGACAGGAGGCACTGAACTACAGGCCAGTGTCCCTAACCTGCATACCATGCAAGCTGATGGAGAAGATTGTGCGAAAAAAACTAGTGGAGCATCTGGAGCGAAGGAACTTTGTAACACAGCATCAACATGGGTTCAGGGATGGCAGGTCCTGCCTCACAGGGTTACTTGAATTCTACGACCAGGCAACAAAAATAAGGCAAGAAAGAGAAGGGTGGGCAGACTGCATATTTTTGGATTGTCAGAAAGCCTTTGATACAGTGCCACACAAGAGGCTAGTGCGAAAGTTGGAGATGCAGGCTGGAGTGAGAGGGAAGGTACTCCGGTGGATAGAGGAATACCTAAGCAACAGGAGACAACGAGTCTGTGTGAGGGGTGAGGTCTCAGATTGGCGAGACGTCACAAGTGGAGTCCCGCAGGGGCCAGTCCTTGGACCTATACTGTTTCTGGTATATGTAAATGATCTCCCAGAGGGTATAGATTCGTTCCTCTCAATGTTTGCCGACGATGCAAAAATTATGAGGAGGATTGAAACAGAGGATGATAGTAGGAGGCTACAAGATGACCTGGATAGACTGAGTGAATGGTCCAACAAATGGCTGTTGAGGTTCAACCCGAGTAAATGCAAAGTAATGAAACTAGGCAGTGGAAACAGGAGGCCAGGCACAGGATACAGAATAGGAGATGAAGTACTTAATGAAACAGACAGAGAGAAAGATCTAGGAGTTGATATCACACCAAACCTGTCTCCTGAAGCCCACATAAAGAGAATAACGTCTGCGGCATATGCGAGGCTGGCTAACATCAGAACGGCGTTCAGGAACCTGTGTAAGGAATCATTCAGAATCTTGTACACCACATATGTAAGACCAATCCTGGAGTATGCGGCCCCAGCATGGAGCCCGTACCTTGTCAAGCACAAGACGAAGCTGGAAAAAGTCCAAAGGTATGCTACTAGACTAGTCCCAGAACTAAGAGGCATGAGTTATGAGGAAAGGCTGCGGGAAATGCACCTCACGACACTGGAAGACAGAAGAGTAAGGGGGGACATGATCACAACCTACAAAATCCTCAGGGGAATCGACCGGGTAAACAAGGATGAACTTTTCAACACTGGTGGGACGCGAACAAGGGGACACAGGTGGAAGCTGAGTACCCAAATGAGCCACAGAGACGTTAGAAAGAACTTTTTCAGTGTCAGAGTAGTTAGCAAATGGAATGCATTAGGAAGTGATGTGGTGGAGGCTGACTCCATTCACAGTTTCAAATGTAGATATGATAGAGCCCAATAGGCTCAGGAATCTGTACACCAGTTGATTGACGGTTGAGAGGCGGGACCAAAGAGCCAGAGCTCAACCCCCGCAAGCACAATTAGGTGAGTACAATTAGGTGAGTACACACACACACATGGTCACTTGTCTTGTGACCATCGTGTTGGGTGGACGTGGGTTGGGAGCTCCTGGGTCACTAGTGGAGTGGGAGGGGTAATCAGGCAACTTCGAAGTGAAAAAGACTATAAGTGAATGTACAAGTGAATGAAAAAACCTTGGGTTTTGACCAGAGCCATAAGGTAGTGAAGAAAAACAGTTTAATTAGCGTAATTCAAAATAGTTGAGGAAATACTGTGCAGTGTGGAAGCAGCAGACATCACCGACCTCTAACCGCGTGACCTCACCTCCCGGCAGCAACCCTTCTACCACCACGTGGGACGACGATTGGAGATTCACTCACCTATTGTGTTGGCAGATTGTGCAAGGTATTGAGGAGCGCCTTTTTGGCTAGATTGTTACTGCAATGACTAGAAGGGGTTCAAGGTCAATCACCAGCAGGGATGAGGAGGAGGACAGATTTATAGACAAATTAATAGGGAAATTTGTAGAGAGAAGGAGTGATTGGTTGGAGGATCTAATCCAGGGGATTAAAAGTGAGGTATTTCAGCAAATAAAGGATGCGGTAGAGAGGCAGAAACAAGAATTTATGCTCTATGTTCAGGAAGAGATTAGGAAGGGAAGAGAGGACTGGGAGAGGGAATGTACTCGTATCACAAACGAATTAGGAAGGATTAGCAGCATGGCTAAGGATAGAGGAGTAATTGGGAATGGGTTAGTGACTGCGGTTGGGATGGGGAATCCCCAGGGGACAGGCTACCAGCATGACAATGAATTACTGAGGAGACGGTCTATTATAATACATGGATTATTCGAATCTAGGGGCACCAACAAGACAAGAGAGAATAGAAACAGAAAAATACGAATTGCACGAGATATTGAGGTGTATTGGAGCAGAGATGGCAGAACGCGAGGTGGATATCAATCGACGGGTTGGACCTTACAATTGTACCAAGAATAGACCTGTTCTGGTGCAATTCTCCAATGAGGAGGCAGTGGAGTACATAATGAGGAGCAAGCATTTACTCAGAGGAAGTGAAACCCATTACAATGTGTTTATAGAGAGGTTTATGACGAAAGATGAGCAAACAGCCCACAAAAATAGATGGCAACAACGACACCGAAATAGTCTCTCAGGTAGTCTCACCTCCCAGGTCACATCCCAGGTCACCTCCCAGGGCACCTCCCAGGTCACCTCCCAGGTCGCATCCTCCCCAACTCAGCCCTCCTATACATCCCCCCTGCCTCAGCCTCCCACAACCCCCCTGTCCCTTCCACATTTGCACCTCCACAACGATTCCCCTGCCCCTGCTACATCACACTTGTCAGCGACCCCAGTGGGTCAAGCCATGCCCTCCCCAAACCCACCTTCCCATCCCCCCTCCCCAAATACCCCTTCCCACTCCCCTGCCCCTTCTACCCCATTGACTTCAATTCCATCTACTCCATCCCAGCTTCCACTGCACCCCTCTTCCACTCACCCCCAAACCCCACCCAACCCTCACCCCTCCTATGCACCTCCAGCCCACATTTAACCCCCTCACCTTGTGACCCCCTAACACCTTCCCCCATCTCCCTCTTCCCCTCTTCTACCCCAAAACCCCCACCTACCCCCGATTCCCCCCTAACTAATATACCCTCTCTTCCACTCCCAGCACCCATGCTCCATTCTCATCTCAGCTCTCCGCCCTCAGTATCCCTCTTCCCCCCAACCTCTGAACCTCTATCTGACTCTCAGTCTCACTCTATTTCTCAACCCCCCTATGCTATTCAGACCCCTAACTTTCAGACCCATTATGCCCTTCCTACCCCCCTAGATGCCCAGACCCCATTCGCCTACCAGGCACTCCCAGGCACCCCCCTAGCACCCCCCCACTCACCCCACAGCCCCCACTTGCCCCCCAGACACCCCCCAGTTCCCCCCAGACCCCTGGTGAAAGGGGGAACTCTGACACCCGAGTTTCCAAGAAGAGTCTCAAGGTTTGGTACACCAATGCTGATGGGGTAGCCAATAAAGCAGAAGAGATAAAAGAAAGAGTTAGTGAGGCAGACCCAGACATAGTGGCAATAGTGGAAACTAAAATAAATGGCATGATCTCGGATGCAATCTTTCCAGAGGGGTACCAGGTGATAAGAAAAGAAAGGACACAGAGACAGGGACGAGGAGTGGCACTACTAATAAAGCGGAAATGGAAGTTTGATGAGCTGGAAAATCCGGGTACCAATGAAAGCACAAGCTTCATACATGGAACTCTGACAGTGGATGGGAAGAAGATTGTAATCTTGATACTCTACAATCCCCCACCAAACAGTAGAAGGCCCAGGCAGGAGTACGAGGACAGCAACAAGACATGTATGGATGAACTGCAGAGGGCAGCAACTTTAGCGCATAGAATGAGAGCGAAGCTGCTGGTCATGGGGGACCTAAATCACGGAGAGATAAATTGGGAAACGAGGAATCCCCATGGCGGGGAGGAGACCTGGGGAGCGAAGCTGGTAGACGTTATTGACAGGAATTTCCTAACACAGCATGTGAAAGAAGATACTAGGGAAAGAGGAGGGGATACGCCCAGCCTATTAGATCTCATTATCACTCAGAATGTAGAAGACATCGAGCAGTTGGAACATGAAATACCACTAGGAGCTAGTGACCATTGTGTCCTAGTCTTTGACTACATGATGGAGCTTAAAATTGTGACCAAAGGACAAGAGGTCCGGGAAAGGAGACTTGATTACAGAAAAGGGGACTACAGAAGGATAAGGGACTACCTGGGAGAAGTACAGTGGGAGGAAGAACTTAGAGGAAAAACAGTGCAAGGTATGATGAACCAAGTCATATTGAAATGCAAGGAGGCTGAAGGTAGATTTATTCCAACAATAAAGGAAAAAAGCAGGAGGGAATATAATAACCCATGGTTTAATAGACAGTGTCAGGAAGCAAAGGTGAGAAGCAGGAGGGAGTGGAGGAAGTACAGAAGACAAAGGACAGAGGACAACAGGATTAGATGTAACAGAGCTAGGAATGATTACATTAACATAAGACGAGTGTCGGAAAGAAATTATGAGAACGATATTGCAGTCAAAGCGAAAAAGCAACCAAAATTACTACATAGCCATATAAGAAGGAAGATGTCGGTAAATGACCAAGTGACAAGACTGAGGAAAACAGAAGGGGCATATACAGAAAGCGACAAGGAAATCTGCGAGGTACTGAATGCAAAATTCCATGGAGTGTTCACAACCGAGCCTGAGCAGCTCCCATTGTTAGAAGAGATTACCCAAGATGAAAGACTATCAGATATAGAGGTGACAGCAGAGGATGTAATGAAACAGTTGACAACACTGGATGCAAATAAAGCTGTTGGACCAGACAAAGTATCACCGTGGATACTTAAAGAGGCAGCGCAGGCTCTCAGCGTGCCTCTGGCAATGATGTTTAATGAGTCACTTATGTCGGGAGAATTGCCCAGTTGCTGGAAGGAGGCAAATGTCGTACCGATTTTCAAAAAGGGTGATAGGGAGGAGGCACTTAACTACAGACCCGTATCACTGACAAGCATCCCCTGCAAAATACTTGAAAGAATAATTAGGCTAAGACTTGTTGAGCACCTGGAGAGCATTGGGTTGGTAAACAAGCACCAACATGGATTCTGGACAGGGAAATCATGCCTAACAAACCTTTTAGAATTCTATGATAAAGTAACAAGGATAAGGCAGGACAGAGAAGGCTGGGCAGACTGCATATTTCTTGACTGCCAAAAGGCCTTTGATACGGTACCGCACATGAGACTGCTATACAAACTTGAGAGGCAGGCAGGAGTAAGCGGAAAGGCCCTAGTATGGGTGAGGAACTACCTAACAGGAAGGAGCCAGAGGGTAATGGTAAGGGGCGAAAAGTCGGACTGGCGAACAGTAACAAGTGGAGTACCTCAAGGATCGGTGCTGGGACCAATCCTCTTTCTAATTTACGTAAATGATATGTTTAAAGGAGTGGAATCATACATGTCAATGTTTGCAGATGACGCAAAATTAATGAGAAGAGTTGTGACAGACGAGGATTGTAGGATCCTCCAAGAGGACTTAAACAGGCTGCAGAGATGGTCAGGGAAATGGCTACTGGAGTTTAACACCAGTAAATGTAAAGTTATGGAAATGGGATCAGGTGACAGGAGACCAAAGGGACAGTACACAATGAAGGGGAACAGCCTACCTGTAACGATTCGAGAAAGAGACCTGGGAGTGGATGTGACACCTAATCTAACTCCTGAGGCACATATAAATAGGATAACGACAGCAGCGTACTCTACACTGGCGAAAATTAGAACTTCATTCAGAAACCTAAATGAGGAAGCTTTTAGGGCGCTTTACACTGCCTACGTGAGACCCGTCTTAGAGTATGCCGCGCCATCATGGAGCCCCACCTGAAGAAACACATAAAGAAACTGGAGAAGGTTCAGAGGTTTGCGACGAGGCTTGTCCCAGAGCTACGAGGGATGGGATATGAAGAGCGGCTGAAGGAACTGAACCTTACGACACTAGAGAAAAGAAGGGAGAGAGGAGATATGATAGGGACATATAAAATACTCAGGGGAATTGACAAAGTGGAAATAGATGAAATGTTCACACGTAATAATAACAGAACGAGGGGACATGGGTGGAAACTGGAAACTCAGATGAGTCACAGAGATGTTAGGAAGTTTTCTTTTAGCGTGAGAGTAGTAGAAAAATGGAATGCACTTGGGGAACAGGTTGTGGAAGCAAATACTATTCATACTTTTAAAACCAGGTATGATAGGGAAATGGGACAGGAGTCATTGCTGTAAACAACCGATAGCTAGAAAGGTGGGATCCAAGAGTCAATGCTTGATCCTGCAAGCACATATAGGTGAGTACACACACACACACACACACACACACACACACACACACACACACACACACACACACACATACACACACACACACACACACACACACACACACACACACACACACACACACACACAAGGAAGCAAGGAAGTGTTGTCTAAAAGGTGTAGAGAAGTTCAAGAAAATATTCCTGCAGAGGGATATGACAAGGGAAGAGAGAATACGGACAGCAGACGCGAGGAAGGAGCGCAGGGAGAGAGAAGGAAATCAGAGTACCACAACCCAGAACCCTACAATCCCAGAGGGAAGTGGAGAACCCTCCTCAAACAGTGCAACAGCCACAGGGATTGGGGCACCACCCCCAAATTCTACCCAACAGACACCCAACCTGCCCCATCCCCTGTCAGCCCCCCACTAAGTACCCACCTAGGGCACCCTGCCCCCACCCACCCCCCTCCCCCCACTCACCCCCCCTTCTCCCCCTCACCCCTCTCCCCAGGACCTCCCTTCTCCCCCATCCCCCATGCCCTCCCTTCTCCCACATGCCTTCCCGTCTCTCCCACCCCCATGCCCTCCCTTCTCCCCCTCCCCCCTAAGCCCCCCACTCTCCCCCACCCCACCTAAGTCTTCCCCTCTCCCCCACTCCCCTAAACCCTCCCCTCTTCCTCACCCACCTCAGCCCTCCCTTTTCCCCCACGCCCCCCAAGCCCTCCACCCTTTTCTCTCCCCCCAAGCCCCCCCATCTCCCCTATCCCCCACAGCCTCTCCTCCCCCCATGCTTCCCCAACCCTCCCTCTCTTACCCACCCCCTGTACCCTCCCCCTCTTATCCACCCCCTGTACCCTCCCCCTCTCATCCACCCCCTGTACCCTCCCCCTCTTATCCACCCCCTGTACCCTCCCCCTCTCCCCCACCACCCCAAGCCCTCCCTCCTCCACCAATCCCCCCGTGCCAGATTCCCCCAGCTCCCACTCACCCCAGATCCCAAAGGTCCCCCCCAGAAAAGAAGCAGAAGAGAGTCAGTTTCAGGGTGATGTACTCGAACATAGATGGGATCACAAGCAAGACAAGTGAACTAAGGGAAAGAGCACAAGAAGTTAACCCAGATGTAATCGGACTCACTGAAACAAAACTCTCTGGAATCATAACGAATGCCGTGTTTCCCCAGGAGTATACAGTAATAAGGAAAGAGAGGGAAGGTAGAGGAGGAGGCGGAGTGGCCCTACTCATGAGAAGGGAATGGAGTTTTAAGGAGATGGCCATCCCGGGCTGTGAGGAGTTCAGAGACTACATAGCAGGCACCATAACAATGGGAGGACCAAGAATAGTAGTAGCAGTAATATACAACCCTCCACCAAATGACAGGAGACCCAGTCAAGAGTATGAAAACAACAACAAGGCAGTTAACACTATAATTGAGAGGGCAGCCTCTGCTGCCTGTAGAAATAGATCCCACCTGCTCATCATGGGCGACTTCAATCACGGAAAGATTGACTGGGAGAACAAGGAACCGCATGGAGGCGAGGATACGTGGAGAGCCAAACTATTGGAGGTGGTGACAAGCAACTTTTTAACGCAGCATGTCGGAGAACCCACAAGGATGAGAGGCAATGACGAACCAGCGAGACTCGACCTAGTCTTCACTCTGAACGACTCCGACATAAGAGAAATCGGTTTTGAGGACCCAGTAGGAATGAGCGACCACAGTGTACTGGTGTTTGAGTACTTGATTGAAGAAGGGTTATTGAACTCGAGGAGGGATACCGAAACCAAAAGGTTAGCATACCGAAAGGGAAACTATGAGGGGATAAGAAAATTCCTAACAGATATAGCATGGGAAACAGAGCTCAGGGGAAAGACGGCCCAAGATATGATGGATTACATCACGCAGAAGTGCAAGGACGCAGCAAACAAGTTTGTCCCAGTCCAAAAGGAAAACAGAGAAATGAAGATGAGAAACCCATGGTTTAATCAAAGATGTAGGCTAGCTAAGCAGCAAAGTAAAAGGGCATGGAGAAACTATAGGAATAACAGGACACTGGAGAGCAGAGAAAGATACCAGAATGCCAGGAATGAATATGTCAGGATGAGAAGAGAGGCAGAAAGACAATACGAAAATGACATCGCAAGCAAGGCAAAGACTCAGCCTAAATTGTTGCATAGCCACATTAGGAGAAAAACAACAGTAAAGGAACAGGTTATGAGATTAAGGATAGGGGCGGAAGGATTCACTACAAATGACAAGGAAGTGTGTGAGGAATTGAATAAGAAATTCCAGGAGGTCTTCACCTTAGAACAAGGAGAAATTCCAGAGGTAAGTGAGGGAATAGCTAACCAGGAACCACTGGAAGAGTTTGAGATTACCAGTGGGGAAGTAAGGAAGTGTTTACTAGAGTTGGACGTGACGAAGGCTATAGGCCCAGATGGAATCTCCCCTTGGGTTCTAAAGGAAGGAGCAAGAGAACTGAGCCTACCACTCTCCATAGTGTATAACAAATCACTGGCAACAGGGGAACTGCCAGATACTTGGAAAGCAGCTAACGTAGTCCCGATATACAAGAAAGGGGATAGACAGGAGGCACTGAACTACAGGCCAGTGTCCCTAACCTGCATACCATGCAAGCTGATGGAGAAGATTGTGCGAAAAAAACTAGTGGAGCATCTGGAGCGAAGGAACTTTGTAACACAGCATCAACATGGGTTCAGGGATGGCAGGTCCTGCCTCACAGGGTTACTTGAATTCTACGACCAGGCAACAAAAATAAGGCAAGAAAGAGAAGGGTGGGCAGACTGCATATTTTTGGATTGTCAGAAAGCCTTTGATACAGTGCCACACAAGAGGCTAGTGCGAAAGTTGGAGATGCAGGCTGGAGTGAGAGGGAAGGTACTCCGGTGGATAGAGGAATACCTAAGCAACAGGAGACAACGAGTCTGTGTGAGGGGTGAAGTCTCAGATTGGCGAGACGTCACAAGTGGAGTCCCGCAGGGGTCAGTCCTTGGACCTATACTGTTTCTGGTATATGTAAATGATCTCCCAGAGGGTATAGATTCGTTCCTCTCAATGTTTGCCGACGATGCAAAAATTATGAGGAGGATTGAAACAGAGGATGATAGTAGGAGGCTACAAGATGACCTGGATAGACTGAGTGAATGGTCCAACAAATGGCTGTTGAAGTTCAACCCGAGTAAATGCAAAGTAATGAAACTAGGCAGTGGAAACAGGAGGCCAGGCACAGGATACAGAATAGGAGATGAAGTACTTAATGAAACAGACAGAGAGAAAGATCTAGGAGTTGATATCACACCAAACCTGTCTCCTGAAGCCCACATAAAGAGAATAACGTCTGCGGCATATGCGAGGCTGGCTAACATCAGAACGGCGTTCAGGAACCTGTGTAAGGAATCATTCAGAATCTTGTACACCACATATGTAAGACCAATCCTGGAGTATGCGGCCCCAGCATGGAGACCGTACCTTGTCAAGCACAAGACGAAGCTGGAAAAAGTCCAAAGGTATGCTACTAGACTAGTCCCAGAACTAAGAGGCATGAGTTATGAGGAAAGGCTGCGGGAAATGCACCTCACGACACTGGAAGACAGAAGAGTAAGGGGGGACATGATCACAACCTACAAAATCCTCAGGGGAATCGACCGGGTAAACAAGGACGAACTTTTCAACACTGGTGGGACGCGAACAAGGGGACACAGGTGGAAGCTGAGTACCCAAATGAGCCACAGAGACGTTAGAAAGAACTTTTTCAGTGTCAGAGTAGTTAGCAAATGGAATGCATTAGGAAGTGATGTGGTGGAGGCTGACTCCATTCACAGTTTCAAACGTAGATATGATAGAGCCCAATAGGCTCAGGAATCTGTACACCAGTTGATTGACGGTTGAGAGGCGGGACCAAAGAGCCAGAGCTCAACCCCCGCAAGCACAATTAGGTGAGTACAATTAGGTGAGTACACACACACACACACACACACATGGCTGTTGAAGTTCAACCCGAGTAAATGCAAAGTAATGAAACTAGGCAGTGGAAACAGGAGGCCTGACACAAGGATACAGAATAGGAGATGAAGTAATGAAACAGACAGAGAGAAAGATCTAGGAGTTGATATCACACCAAACCTGTCTCCTGAAGCCCACATAAAAAGAATAACGTCTGCGGCATATGTGAGGCTGGCTAACATCAGAACAGCGTTCAGGAACCTGTGTAAGGAATCATTCAGAATCTTGTATGCCACATATGTAAGACCAATCCTGGAGTATGCGGCCCCAGCATAGAGCTCGTACCTTGTCAAGCACAAGACGCAGCTGGAAAAAGTCCAAAGGTATGCCACTAGACTAGTCCCAGAACTAAGGGGCATGAGTTACGAGGAAAGGCTGCGGGAAATGCACCTTACGACACTGGAAGAGAGAAGAGTAAGGGGAGACATGATCACAACCTACAAAATCCTCATAGGAATCGACCGGGTAAACAAGGATAAATTATTCAACACTGGTGGGACGCGAACAAGGGGACACAGGTGGAAACTGAGTACCCACATGAGCCACAGAGACGTTAGAATGAACTTTTCAGTGTCAGAGTAGTTAATGGATGGAATGCATTAGGAAGTGATGTGGTGGAGGCTGACTCCATACACAGTTTCAAGTGTAGATATGATAGAGCCCAGTAGGCTCAGGAACCTGTACACCAGTTGATTGACGGTTGAGAGGCGGGTCCAAAGAGCCAAAGCTCAACCCGCGCAAGCACAAATAGGTGAGTACAAATAGGTGAGTACCTGGTTTTTCTCACCTGGTTGTTCTCACCCATTTGTTCTCACGTGGATGTTCTCACCCATTTGTTCTCACGTAGTTGTTCTCACCCGGTTGTTCTCACCCGGTTGTTCTCACCCGATTGTTCTCACACGGTGGTTCTCACCCGGTTATTCTCACCCGATTGTTCTCACCCGGTTGTTCTAACCCGGTTGTTCTCACCCGGTTGTTCTCACCCGGTTGTTCTCACCCAGTTAGAGGGGATAGTAGTAGGAATAAGAAGAGGATAGCAAGGGAACGTAAGAGAAAACAATGAACAGAAAAAAGAGAAGAGAGAGAAAGACAAACAAACGTGACCTAACAAAAGCTTACCCCTTCCATTTATCTTTCTTTCTCTTTCCTTTTCTTCTCCTCTTCTCTCTTTTTTTCTGTTCATTGTTTTCTCTTACGTTCCCTTGTTATCCTCTTCTTATTCCTATTACTATCCCCTTCATATTCGGTGGTTATAATAGGAGATGCCACGTATGGGCCAATGGGCCTTCTGCAGTTCTTATTCCTAGTACCATCCCCTTCGTACATTTGGCCTTGCTCCTCACTTTTCTCTAGCCTATTTATTGCCTATATCACCTCCCTCATCACTTACGGGCTATTCATGCCCGTGCCACCTTTTGGGTGGCTTAATCTTCATCAATCAATCCCTCATCACACTGGAGACACCTCCGTCACGCAGGGTGCAGTCGCACCTCCACAGATCTCCAGTATCAGCTCTTGATACTGGTAATGGCTCAAAAGGGCCACCACTTACGGGCTATTCATGCCCCTGCCACCTTTTGTGTGGCTTAATCTTTATCAATCAATCAATCCCTCATCACAGTCGACTTGAGAATGGTCCAGGACGGACCGAAACGTCGTCGTCCCTTCACGTTCTAGTGTGTGGTCTGGTTAACATACTTCAGTCACGTTATTGTGACTCATCGCCTGCATATGGATACCACTCGTAAGCGTCTTACTCTGTTTAATTTCTTCGATGCTCTACCTTCCTTTAAACAGCCTTTTCGCGCCTTCGAATCTTCCCTTCTTGCCGCCAAGCGTCGGAAGAACCAGCTCAGGTTTCTTAAAGACTGTCTTGCTGAGCAAGTTCTCCCCTCTTTCTTTATCTCACTTTCTCCGGTTCAACACTTCGGGATCTCCTTTTCATGAACACCCCCTTCTTCTTCAAGAACTTATTCATGCCACCTCCTTGCAAGTTGACGATGCTTTTCTAGCTGTTCGTCAACATCAACGCTTTCTGTCCTCTTCTCTTCCCAGTGATCTATGCAATATCATATTTCCCATTGCATTTGACACTGCTCACGTCTCCTCTGCCCCACCACTCCTCCACATTACACAATAAACTTCAACGCCTGATCTCCAACAGTCCTTGGGCCAAATACTCTCTCTCTGACTGTGTTACCAACCTTTCATCTTACCCTCTTTCTAAGCACCAGCAAGAACTTCTTGGTCTTTCTTTTGCTACTTCCCCTGACCCACGCTGTGGCATAGACCTCCTTAGTTCCTTTGACAGGTTTGTCAATTCTAACTCTAGTACTCTTTCCGACCTGTCTGCCTTTAGAGGGGCCCTTATCCCCGTTCTTGACAGCTTGTTTTCTAAAAATCACCACCTTCCTCGTCGCTTCCAGCTTGCCCTTGCCTCACTGAAATCTAACAACTCTATTCTTATCCTTCTTTCCAACAAAAGCAATTCGGTGGTTGTCATTGACCTTGAGGACTACCTCCGAAAAGCAGATGTCTTGCTCTCTGACTCTCGCACTTATGCTCCTCTGACTTCTAACCCTTTGGATCGCCTCAAAACTTCCTTTAATCGCTAACTAAGACAGCTCTCTAGTCTTTGCCCTCCTGACTTTGATCTCATTAAACGTTTCCGTGTCATCTGCCCTTCTCTTCCTTATTTCTATGGTCTTCCTAAGACTCATAAACCTGGTGTTCCTCTTCGTCCTAAGTCCATTTCTTCTGCCCTCCTGACTTTGATCTCATTAAACGTTTCCGTGTCATCTGCCCTTCTCTTCCTTATTTCTATGGTCTTCCTAAGACTCATAAACCTGGTGTTCCTCTTCGTCCTATCATTTCTTCACGGGGCTCTGTCAGCTATCCTCTTGCCTCCTGGCTCACTAAAACGCTGACACCTTCCCTTGGCACTTTTTCCCCTGCCCACCTTCATCACTCTCAGGACTTCATAGAAAGACTGCGCCTGCAACCCTCTTGTAAGATGCTTAGTCTTGATGTCAACTCTCTGTTCACTAATGTTCCGCTCGATGACGTTCTCTCTTTCCTTAGGCAGAAGGCGTCTGTGGGCCTTCTTTCTCTCCCACTTCCCACTGACGTTTTCCTCGAACTCATTAGACTCTGTGTTGACTAATTCTTTCTCTTTCAACGGTAAATATTACACTCAAACTTTCGGTGTCGCTATGGGTTACCTTCTCTCCCCTGTTCTTGCTTATTTTTACATGGAATATTTCGAAACTGTTCTTCTTCCTTCTATTGATACTCGTCCCTCTCTCTGGCTTCGCTTCACAGTATATATTCAAATGCTCTAATCTTTCTAACAAACGTGATCTAGCATGTACAATTTTCAGTATATTGTTCAAGAGCCCAGTGATTATTTAATTTTTTTTAGGATTGTATTGGACTTGTATTTAAAAGGCAAAACATTATTACTAAATTCTTTTGAATGCGATACTAATCATTATTCGAGTGTCAAATAAATATAGTAAATAATTACATTTTTATAAAAATCATTCTATTAATTGTCGGGCATTTAATAAATTAATGTAATCCTTTAATTTTGTTTTGTATAATTGCGCATGGATTTTTTTTTTATTCAAACGTCGTATTCAGTGTTTTGTTTCACGGTGATAAATGGTAGTCGAGTTCGTTTGCGTAGTTTCCATCTGTCCATTTATTTATTTACGAAGTTTAATTAGTCAGCAAAATTCTGCCACCGGCATCTGTCGTCGCCTTGTTAACAAGCGAGGTGAGTTATGGTTCTCACTGGGACTGTGGAAATCTATTAAAATAGGAGGCAATGAATTGAAGTTCCGGTCTAGACACATGGAGGATTTTTCGAAGGGCAGAGTTTAGAAAACGTTTTGAGTTTTCACTAGTGTTCATTTATGGAAACGTAAGATGCGTTAAATTTTCACCGGGATCCGACGACGGGTTTTGAAGTTATATAAGTTTTGGGTGAAAATGAGTTTTCTCCATGAAAGGACAATGTACACAGATGCACCCTCCCCAATACCCCCTTCATACACAAGCACCCCTCCCTCCTCAAAACCCCCCTCCTTACCCAGGCGCCCTTCCCTGCCTACAATCCCAACCTCAAATCCTCCCTGTTTACAACCCCCAACCTCAAACTTTCCCTACCCAACCCCTACCAAGGGACCCATACCCACCTCACTCCCAGGTCAACCCATGTCCACCCCAATCCCTAACAGACCCATACCAACCCCCAGCCAATCCCCACCCATACCCTTGTCGACGCATTCCTCGAATGGTAGAACACTACATTCCCTCTCAACCCCCACAACCTGATCTCTCTCAACCCCACTTCCTACAACCCCGAACCTCACAACCCACCTTCCTAAAAACCCCAACCTCACAAACCCCCTGCTTACAACCCACTCCACAATCCCTCCCGGGCTGTACCTTCCAACCCTTCCCCGGCCTTCCCTCACCCTCCCCTTTATCCCCCAACCTATCCAACCAACCCCTCTTCCTGTTACCCCACCACATTTCCTCCATTGACCCTATGCCTTACTCCTCACCTCCCCTCCACCCCTCTGTCCCCCCTAACCTCCATTCCTTGTTTTGCCTCTCAAGTTGCTGGGGAAAGTAGCCAGCAGGCTTCTGGGAGATGTAGATTATGTGATGATGTTTGTTGGAGTTGTCATGGTTGAGACCATTACAGGAATGTGTGCACAAGTGCACGGGTCAAGGGTGACCCATAACAGTCAGTGTCCTGACTGGTAGACCTACGTTCAAGGGTGAGCCAGAACAGTCAGTGTCCTGACTGGTAGACCTACGTTTGAGATGAAGGTCGTGGAAGCTGTGAGACTGACAGCTTTTGTGGACACCGGAAGTCAAGCAAAGATAATTAAAAAGACAGCCTTCAGCACATTTAAAGATGCATGCCTTAAGCGTTGTGGGAAACATT
Organism: Procambarus clarkii; assembly: GCF_040958095.1. NCBI lineage: Eukaryota > Metazoa > Arthropoda > Malacostraca > Decapoda > Cambaridae > Procambarus > Procambarus clarkii. Next base: position 7,744,931 of record NC_091161.1, on the reverse strand, counting down.
TAACAGCGGTTAATGATCAACAAATTAATATCTTGGGCCAAGCTAAACAATTGCAGATTGAGGTTGAGTCAGGTAGTTTATCCCATTAGAATGGTAGATTATCCGCCATGTGGTTGCTTCCATTAGTAAGAAGCAGAAGTACAACATCCATTACCCTAGACTGTTATTTAAGTCTCTTTCAGACACAGATAAGAAATCATGTGGTTTACGTGTCTTGACTAAACAATGTTGTCCACCCCATTCAGTTAAATTCATTAAGCATCTGTGGAACGTTACATTGCACCAGGTACCACCCTTCAGGTGGCTGGGAGATGTGACAGGTTACTAATTCCTCATCATCTAATAACAGTGCTTGATAAAGGTGCCCTTATTACAGTTGTCAATCTCTCGCATAAAACCTATCATTTCAGGGCAGATGATAGGTTGTCTCAGGCGACAATTGTTGAAAATACGGCAATTTTTCAGTATCAAAGCCGGGAAGAGATGCCAGCCACCACAGCACAATGTAGTGCACTAAATGTTACAGATGGCGTTAAACAGGGGAAGAACAAGATTGAGACAGGAAGATGTAATAATACACAAGGGGTAGATAAGTTAATCTCGGCACTGGACTTGCAACATGTGCAACAGTCAGATAGGAAACTTTTGAGAGGAATATTACGTAGATTTCCTGGACTGTTTGCAACAGGAGACGACCAAATCGGGCTTCTGGATAGAACTGAACACGTTATACCAACAGGTGACCATCCTCCAATTTACACTCATCAATGGAGGCTTCCGGAACGGGCCAAGGAAGTTATCAGAGATGAGTGTCAGAAAATTTTGAGACAGGATGTGATAGAGCCTAGTATGTCACCATGGTTGTCGCCAATGGTGTTGGCGCGTAAACCGGATGGTAGTTACAGGTTTTGTGTGGACTACCAGAAGGTCAATGATATTACTAAGGTGATGTGTACCCTTTAACACGTATTCAGGAAATAATCAATCAGTTTGGGTCAGCCAAGTATTTTTCCACTCAGGATGCAAAATCAGCATATTGGGCCATACCGGTGGCAGAGAAAGATAGAGAAAATACAGCTTTCTCTGATGGTGTACATACCTATCAATTCATGCGTATACCTTTTGGGTTATGACAGGCCCTTCGTCATTTCAAAGGGAAATTAATTATATCCTCAGCCCAGTCTTGGAAAGGCACTTATTAGCATACCTGGATGATGTAGTTATCTATTTCAGGACGTTTAATGAGCCCTTACGAGATTTGACTGAGACGTTGACGTTATTAGATAAGGCAGGTTTTAAACTTAATGTGCAGAAATGCTCTCAGGCATCTCAGAAATTCAAGTTTCTGGGGTTCCAGGTGAACACAGACGGTATCCGACCTGACCCCGACTCCTGTCGGGCCATTGCTGACATGCCAACACCAAAGACGGCAAGGGATGTTCGCAGGTTTCTGGGGACAGCCGGATATTTCCGTCACCACATTAAGGGTATTGCAAGTACATCAGCGCCCTTAACTGAGCTGGCTAAAAAAAAAAAACATTAAATTCAGTTGGAAACCTGAGCATGATAATGCTTATGTAAAATTAAAAAGTCAACTCATTTCCACCCCAGTATTGGCAGTACCTGATTTTGATAAAAAGTAGGAAGTACACACAGATGCCAGTGGCATAGCAATTGGTTGGTGTCTAATGCAACACGATAATGACAATCTTCCTCGCCCAGTAGCGTATTTTAGCAGAAAGGTTAAGGGGCCTGAGGTCCGCTATTCTGCAACTGACAGGGAAGCTTTGGCTGTAGTAGAAAGTGTCAGATACTTCGACCCGTACCTATTCCAGCGTCACTTTGTCATTTATACAGATCACAGGGCATTACCTCATATTCTTAAGAAAAGAACTAAGTGCCCTGGCATGTCATGTTGGTCTCATGAACTGTCTACTCACTCATTCCAGATACTTTACAAACCTGAACCGTCACATGTAATGCCAGATACTTTGAGTAGAAACATTGCTGCTATTAATGTGAACATATATATTGAAAATATTTCTAGTGATAAAATGAGAGAATTCCAGCTGAACGAACTTACGTGGAAAGAGATTATTGAACATTTGGAAGGAAGAAAATATCTGTCAAAGAAACGTAATTTAGCCATACATGACTTTGACACGAGGGATGAGGTTCTGTTTTAAGTAATGGGACAGAAGGATCGAGCAGTATTTCAGCTGGTTATCGGTAGATGCATTAAGAACGTCGGCGTTGAGACTCGCGCATTCGTCTAAGATTGCAGGCCACCCGGGTATTTTTAAAACTCACATGAAAGCAAAGTCACTCTCTTACTTACCGGGTATGTTAATAACAGAGGTCATTATCTTCGTTAAATCTTGCGGTCACTGCCAAAGGAGGAAAGGTACCCTTAAGGTATAAACTCCATTGTAGGAATTCCTAGAAATTTTTGAGGCCTTAGATCGGGTGGGAGCTTATTTGATTGATCTCCATCACAGTCATTCAAGCAATTGGTACGTATTGGTGTTTGTAGACCATCTTTCCAGATACACCACACTGATTGCATTACCTCAGAAGGATTCTCGAACTGTTGCAAAAGCGTTCTTGGATAGATTCGTCAAGGTATTCGGCTCCCCCCCCCAAAGTGTTAGTTTCTGACCGAGGTCAGGAATTTAATGGAAATATTTTTAGAGAAGTATGTAAGATTTTAGAAACCACGTCAGCATTCACTACCGCTTATCACCTTCAGGCTAACGGTATGACAGAATGGACATACCGGTCAGTTAAAGATATGCTAGCAATTCTTGCAGAGCATGATGCAAATTCATGGGACGAACACCTGCCTTATGTCCAGCTGGCTCTGAACACTGCCATCCATCAGCCAATTAACACCCAACCCCTTTTGCTTTTCACTGGGCTTCATGTAATTTTCCCATCAGGTCTGCCTAACAGACATAACATTGTATACGGGGAAGATTACCCATCAGAGGTCCCAAACAAAAGGAAAAATGCATGGAGAATTGCAGCTAGAGCTTCCAAAACAGCACGAGACCGCTATGCTCAGCATTATGACAAGGTACAACCTCTTGAGTTGAAAGTAGGGAGTCTTGTGTTGAGAGTTAATGAAGCGGCTCCTCACAATCAAAGTAGGAAACTTGCACCTAGATGACGGGGCCCTTATCGAGTAATTGAAAGAAAAAAATCCGGTCAATTTTGTTATAAAATAAATTTTGAGGACCAAGTTGAGAGAACGATCCACATTAATAAGTTAAAACCTTATCACGCGGGGGAGGAACTAGAGCTCCCTTCAACAAGTTTAATTCCTGACCTGTCTAATGAGTCAAGTGTTGAGTCCGATGTAGAGGATGACCTTCTGTCAACTCTCATCAGTAATTAAGTTCAATCTTGTCACCCCATGGTAACAAGATCTCGAGCTGAACAGTAAAATGTTAGCTTAGTCAGGTTTAGTAGAGTTCATATATATATATATATATATATATATATATATATATATATATATATATATATATATATATATATATATATATATATATATATATATATATATATATCCTGTAGAGGCACTGGTGTGTATTTACTGATGTGCATGACTCAGGTAGCATACTTTGCCTTACTCTGGGGTTTTCCAACTGCCTATACCCCAGGGTAATTGTTACGACCCTGGGTTTCTCAAGTGGAAACCAGAGGTCAAAGTGAACTAAATAAGCTACGTTAGATTAGCAAGACGCAAGTCGACGTGTTTTTGTTCGTATCTTCCCTGCCAAACGTAGGACGAATCTTGTTGCTCACAAGCATTCAGACTCTTGAGCTTGTTGTGGATTAAATATAACATTATTATAAAATTAACTACCCTGAGAACGAGTAAAGTAATAATTTGTTGCATAGGGGAAGATTTTTAATGTGTTTAGCTGCACGATCAATTAGGCTCCTCCTGGCACCACCACAATGCGGGAGCCCTGAGCTGGTCGCTGGAAGCCTTCCTCTCTGGCTGGCGTTCGTGGTGTCGAGATCTACTCTGTGGCTGCACCTCTCCTCTTCTACCTTTCTTCTTACTTTTTTCCCTTACCTTAAGTTAAGTATATCCTGTGTTGTAAGTGTGCCTACTCTGGTAGTAAGATTGGTGAGACCTGGGGGTAGTATTTGCCAGTGTTTTGGGTACCCCTAAGTGTTGTGTTGTGTTGTATTAGGGTACCACGTGGTCTCACTACCCTAAGCTGCATCACGCTTCAGTTCTTAACCAGTAGTACTTTACCCTAGCTTGTTCTCAGTGTAAACCTTGTATCCTGCTTATGTGGACCAAGGCTTTTAACGTAAGATAGTGTGGTAAAGTAATTATTATTGTTATTGGTGTGAATGTATATGGGGGGTAGTTAAGGGGTTAATAAATAAGTAAGTTAGTTAAAGGAGTATCCATTTTTCCTGTTTATGAGATCTATGATCAACCTCTAGGCTGACTATTGCTGTAATAAGCCATTACAAGTTATTTCTCTATATTTAGTGGGGGCCGGGCCTTTGAGATCTCCCATATTTGATAACTCTTAATGCTAACTACTGCCCCTACAGTCATGTTATACTATATCCCCCATAATACAGACTCCCTTATATAACAGTAATATCCATGCTTCCACCAGTTGTTGTCTGACTTTCTCAGTTCTGATGGTAAACCAGTTCCAGCCTCCCAATCACATGTGAACCAAGAATCGAGATCAGCAGGTCTGGGGATGACCCACCTTTCTGATATGATCGGGGTCTGAGGCACGTTACATAAAGTCCTCCCCCTTATACCCAGTAACTCACCAAATGGTTATCCGGAAGGGGTGACTGGAATACAGTTACCCGGGCGACACCTCATGTCACTAACGAGGTTGTCCTGGTCCAGTATGCTGTCTTCACGAAACAGAGTCCAGAGCCAAAGTCATATCATCGTGGGCCAGCTGTCTCAAGGTCACCAAACAAGCCCACAGCCGCGTAGTCAAGACTGCGGGAAAATCGGAAGTGGAAGAAGAGGGGTCTACGAGGTGGTACGCTAATTGCAACGACTTGTCAGCTCTCAAAACCTGCGATTGCGTCGTCGGTGGAAACCAGGATGCAACACGGCAGTCTCGGGTATGAATAGCACTACCCCTACAGAGTGCCGCTGAATCGCCAGATGAGGTACAGCCCTGTACCTCTGCCCAAGCTCAGCTGCACGAGGGGTGGCACGGAAGGTGTACCGGCCCAGTAGTACCGGGATAATAAGTAAACGCCTGGAGATGACGTCGCCCAAGAGTTGAGGCAGGGCCCACTTGTCCCGTCACCATGCCAACCTCTTCAACCCTAGTCGCAACTCACTCCCAACGTGAGACATCGTGTCACGTCGAAGCTCTGTTCTACTGTGTCAGCCATGCTTAACGACTTTCCATGACTGTTTGGGAGTAATGAGAAAAGGTGAACACGGGTTCCTGTTAGTGGGGTCCACCTGAGCCAACAGCCAGCCAGCTGTCACTCAACGCTCGGTCAGGTGCAGAAATAACCAGACCCTGTACTTTCTGTGATTTGGCAGAGGCCAGAAATGGCATTTCCAGATGACCAGGCATCTTCAAACAACAGGAAGCAGTAGCCGGAATCTACAGCTAAAAGAAATGTCACCGAGACAGAACTATAGAAAATTTAAAAAGAAAGGTTTCATATAAAATAAATGGAGTTAAATGTTAAATTGTGTTAACTTCCGTACAGTTAGTTAATTTTTTATTTTCCATCGTGTAGTAAAATATCTTAATACTAAAGTGACTCTAGAACAGTGTTAAATGTGGAAACTAGATTTATTGGTGGAATAGATAAAAAAATCTAGAAATTGAACATCTAGAAACCGTTACTAGAAAATAGCCCTGTCTCTGGTTTGGGAACCACCTAGTAGGTTTTCTAGAAATGTGGATCAGTCGAGGAACTTTATCTAAATTTTTGCTTGATCCTAGAAACCAATATATATATATATATATATATATATATATATATATATATATATATATATATATATATATATATATATATATATATATATATATATATATATATATATATATATATATATATATATATATATATATATATATATATATATATATATATATATATATATATATATATATATATATATATATTGTGACGGTAACGCGTTGGTGTTCGGCTGTTTCAAAAGCTAGGGGTATGGCCTCGTCACATATAGAAACAAAAAGAGAAAATCTGGAACTTCGTCTGTGGTAAGGTAATGGGAAGACACACAAAACACAAGTAAATTTAACAATGAGATTTTAATTACGTTAGAAAAGCAAAACATGAATAAAATGGACATACAAATTGGAACATAAAATCAATCAATCAAAATAATAAGAATAATCAAATGGCAAAATGAAAAGTTACGTTAAGACAAGTGAGTAATAACAAGTGAACAATATACAATGCAAATATGGGTGCAGGAATATTGGCTTTAAGCTGCCACCTCTCTTAGTACACGTAAGCCAGAGCTTAGTCTACCAACGAGACGTGTTAACTTGTTGAAAGCACTGGATATTCTGAGGTCTGAGGTCGTGGTGGCCCCAGACATCAGGTAGTGTGGCGGGTGGAGGGCAGGTGCAACTGGACACGCAGCCAATCAGCGATGAGCAAGCGACGGACAGGTAGTTTGGTGGTTCGAGTGGCGGGGGGAGCAGGTGTTCCTGGTGCTGAATACGTTTGCTCTCTGGCAAACCTTGGAGTTGTACTTGTTGGATATTTATATATATATATAAATATATTTATATATTTATATATATATATATATATATAAATATATTTATATATTTATATATATATATATATATATATATATATATATATATATATATATATATATATATATATATATATATATATATTATTAAATATGACCGAAAAAGTAAGATTAATAATTCTAACACGAATTTTCTAAATCTTTCGACCATTTCTTTTCACTGTTGGAGGTAATTCAAAAATCAATTCTCCAAAATTCATTTTTATTTCTAGTCTGACGCGACACGAGCGCGTTTCGTAAAACTTATTACATTTTCAAAGACTTTAGTTTACAAATACACAACTGAATAGAACTTACACATCTCCGATTTTGTTTATATCTACATTTGAGTGAGGTGGATGGGGTGAGGTGGCATTAATAGGGTATTAATTTCATCAACACAAGACAGAACAAGAGGTGGCATTAATAGGGTATTAATTTCATCAACACAAGACAGAACACGAAACAATGGGTATTGAAATGGAAGTGGTTGTAGAAAGCCTATTGGTCCATATTTCTTGATGCTTCTATATTGGAGCGGAGTCTTGAGGTGGGTAGAATATAGTTGTGCATTAATTGGCTGTTGATTGCTGGTGTTGACTTCTTAATGTGTAGTGCCTCGCAAACGTCAAGCCGCCTGCTATCGCTGTATCTATCGAAGATTTCTGTGTTGTTTACTAGGATTTCTCTGGCGATGGTTTGGTTGTGGGAAGAGATTATATGTTCCTTAATGGAGCCCTGTTGTTTATGCATCGTTAAACGCCTAGAAAGAGATGTTGTTGTCTTGCCTATATACTGGTTTTTTTGGAGCTTACAGTCCCCAAGTGGGCATTTGAAGGCATAGACGACGTTGGTCTCTTTTAAAGCGTTCTGCTTTGTGTCTGGAGAGTTTCTCATGAGTAGGCTGGCCGTTTTTCTGGTTTTATAGTAAATCGTCAGTTGTATCCTCTGATTTTTGTCTGTAGGGATAACGTTTCTATTAACAATATCTTTCAGGACCCTTTCCTCTGTTTTATGAGCTGTGGAAAAGAAGTTCCTGTAAAATAGTCTAATAGGGGGTATAGGTGTTGTGTTAGTTGTCTCTTCAGAGGTTGCATGGCGTTTCACTTTCCTTCTTATGATGTCTTCGACGAAACCATTGGAGAAGCCGTTGTTGACTAGGACCTGCCTTACCCTACAGAGTTCTTCGTCGACTTGCTTCCATTCTGAGCTGTGGCTTAGAGCATGGTCGACATATGCCTTAACAACACTCCTCTTGTACCTGTCTGGGCAGTCGCTGTTGGCATTTAGGCACATTCTTACATTTCATAATTTCTCTAATTTTTTTCTTATGAAATGATAAAGCTACCCATTTCATTAGGTATGAGGTCAATTTTTTTTATTGGAGTTAAAATTAACGTATATATATGACCGAACCTAACCAACCCTACCTAACCTAACCTAACCTATCTTTATAGGTTAGGTTAGGTTAGGTAGCCGAAAAAGTTAGGTTAGGTTAGGTTAGTTAGGTTAGGTTGTCGAAAAACAATTAATTCATGAAAACTTGGCTTATTAGGCAAATTGGGCCTTGCATAGTAGGCTGAGAAGTACGTTCTGGCTACTAGGTACGACATATATATATATATATATATATATATATATATATATATATATATATATATATATATATATATATATATATATATATATATATATATATATATATATATATATATATATATATATATATATATATTTAGTTATATATATATAGTCCTGGGGACCATTATATATATATATATATATATATATATATATATATATATATATATATATATTTGTATATATATATATATATATATATATATATATATATATATATATATATATATATATATATATATATATATATATATATATATATATATATATATATAATGGTCCCCAGGACTATATGCAACTGAAAACTCACACCAAGGCTCTGTCTTGGGACCTCTGTTGTTTATAATATATATAAATGATATAGATTCAGGTTTGAGTAGCAACATTTGCAAATTTGCCGATGATACAAAAATCGGTAGGGAAATTAATACGGAAGAAGACTCACTATCACTTCAAGTTGATCTAAATAGGGTTTTGAAATGGTCAAAGGATTGGCAGATGCAGTTTAATGCTGATAAATGAATAGTTCTGAGGCCAGGTAATGATGATAGAGTTACAAGATACGAGCTAGATGGTGTTGAGATTGCGAAGTCGGATTGCGAAAGGGATCTGGGAGTTATGATTAGTAAGAATTTAAAACAAAAGGATCAATACATGAATGTTCGTAATAAGGCAAATAGGACACTGGGATTTATTACTCGAAGCGTTAGTAACATAAGAACAACATAAGAACAAAGGTAACTGCAGAAGGCTTGTTGCCCATACGAGGCGCTCCTATTTATACCCACCCAATCCCACTCATATTTACTGTTTTTACCAGCAGGAGCAGCCTGTGGATCGCTGAGCGACCTCAACATCATATCATGGACAATATCGAGGACGAAAATCCAAACCTGTCGGTATTCAACCTAGAGTTCTGCAACACCGACAAAACATCAATGAAGATTACGTTCACCACCATAGCTGCGGCCACCTAGGCTGCCACACAAGGCTTCTACTGCTTCGGCCTAAAAATACCACCCCACCAAATAAAAAAGGAACGATACCATGAGATCCAACAATCCTTTAAGTGCTACGAGCTCTCCCACCCGACCAACAAGTGTCAGCACCCTGTCCAGAGGTGCAGCCTGTGCGCACTGGACCATCAGTACTCCATATGCAAGGCAACAGTCCATCGCTGCTTTCTCTGTGATGGCAATCACCCTGCAATTTCCTACCACTGCCTCTGCAGACAGGAAATCATCAAGGCCCAGGTTGAAGCCAAGAGAAACAACCCTTCTACCTCCTCGACCAGAGCCCCAAGTGTTCAACCCACCACCTTAGCTCTCACTAGTCGACCAGAAGACTTTCCAGTCTTGCCAACATGTGGCTCCTCCCAGCGGGCGACACAGCCTTCTCATTGGGGACCCAAGGTCCCACAGGCTCCTTCACAGCCCCCAGCATCATGTGCAGGTATTATCCCTGGTCTTATTAGATTAGCGGAAAGGCTTGCAGGATCAGACAACCAGCGTTTTGTCAGTGAACTAAACGCATTATACATAGACAATGGCCTGGCCCCATCATAGCCACTGGCGTAAATCTCACTGCCTCCTCTACCACTCTGGAGACTACCACCAGGACGACCATGCGGTCAACTTCAACATCGACTCCAGAACCGCCCATGACCCGGGCGACACAAACAGAAATAATTCCTTCTCCAGCTCCCAACACTCCTACCATCACTATCTCAGCAGCCGCGCTAGCCGACGTGCTGTCTACAAACGATAACAGTACCACCAGCGCTCTTGAAATGGCTACAACCACCAATCAACAACACCTTAGCCTACCTAAGGCTGCGAGGCGAAAGACAAAAACGCCACTACGGAGGTTACGGACTCCCAGACGAGGAAATCATAGTAGGAGCTCCACCGCTGCATCACAAATACAACACCAACACGGTTCAAGACTTCCTCATGGGGGGGGCCACGTCACCAAACTCTAACGACAGCACTGCTCAGCCAAAGTCGCTGGCAAAGAAAAAACGGAAAACCTAGAGGTCTACACTAACCCCACCAGCTCCATAACTGGTATAGCCAGCCCTCCAGGCTGAAAACCATCATGAAGACTCCCATCCATCGCCACATCTCTAGCATCAGCCACTGATAAATATAATGACTCCAAAAAGCCTCCACTTACGGGCTCACCATAGCCCGTGCTACTGGAACTTATTGTTCTGAGTAGCGAATCTTAAACAACAACAACAGACTCTTCAGTCATCGTCCATAGTACACATCAGAGAATTGAATTCTTATATAGAGATTACGGACAATTATTTGACAAGATGCACATATTGTCGTTTGTCGGAATGGCGGTGATGGTGGTGGCGGTAACAAAGGCGATCCCTGTTGCCGTCGACACCAACATCTCGCCGGAAACACTTGCTAAATTTATTACACTTGATGAAATGAAACAATTCTTCAACGAAACTAATGACTACTTGTTCAATAAGCTGCCAGGTAAGACACTGTCAGAAGTTGCCGAAAATATTAAGGAAAAGATGACAACCGTAAAGCAGACGATTGAGGAAACCGAGGCAGTTAAGCGGCTTACCAGCTCTCTCGCACCAGTCAAAACTTGGTTCAAGGAAAAGGCGACTACAATTCACGAGAAGTTCAGCGCCCTGAAGAATACTACCTTCCAGCAGATGCTCAGCCACGTTATAGAGCAAGTAACCAGCTTGGACCATAAGATTATAAACTGGTTCGAAGAACATATTCCCAAACAATAAAACACACATACCACTTATATTCCATCCGAATTATATAATCCTTATTATAACCTCTTGTTTCTCAATAATGTATTGGAAGATAAAATATGTTATTAATGTATATAAAATTGCATATCGAATAAAATATTGTTGGTAAATATTGAAATAAATTGTTGATTCATAATTTGTAATTTTATTACCATTACACTTATACTATGACTGTACATTAATCTCTGTAATCTGAGAGATTTATATTCAATCATGGCGTGGAGGAAACATCCTTAGTACATTGTCCCTTCTTAAATTAGATTAAAGATTGTCAGCTGCAGTTTCATTATATTCATGTGATGTGAACATCAGATCACTTGATGTTCCCAATTTTCCGATGGGACCATGAGATCATTTGGGAAACGATCGGACGAGGGAGTGGGGAATGATGGGGAAGACGAGGGGACAGAAGTGAGAGATAGTTGGGAGGACGAGGGGACAAGGGTCCCCTCGTCCCTTGACAGTAACGGTGGGGAAGGACAAGAGACAGGGGAGTTTGTGATGGTGCGGACGAGGGGATGGCAGAATGGAGAATGGTGGGGAGGACAAAGGGACAGTGAGAGTGAGAGGGTGTGTTAGCCAGAACTCCTGAGTGTTGTTATAATGTCATAGCAATATGGACGTTGTAGTGAAGGACCTGATGACTCTAGTTGGGGCCCTGAGTACAGAGTTGGACTCTCTACGGGAGGAGGTACGACAGCTGAAACAACAACGAGAAGAAGCGTAGGAGGAGACCAATAGTAAAAAGACCTCGTCTTGGAACGTTGTAAAGGACAGGAGCCTTAAGAAGACTTTGATAAAGCCGCCTACAGAGGCCCTAAGAACTTCTAATTCATTTGCCGTATTGGAGGACGAGCGCCGTGGTGAGACTGCGGATCACGCGAAATGGAAAGCAACGAAGCGCAGGCCCCTCAGAGAGTAAAGGAAATACCTAAGCGAACTTCAGTTGTGGGAGATTCCCAGATAAGGTATTTGGATAGAACGTTTTGTGCTAGAGATAGTGAGAACAGGTTAAGAGTTTGCTATCCCGGAGCTGGAATTGGTGATATCAAAAACAACATGAATGATATTATGGTTGGAAATGGAAACAATCCCGTTATTAGCATTACCTAATAACTAATAACTAAAATAATTAGCGCGGGATGAAATGATGTTGGTCGAGTTAGGAGTGAGGAACTGATTCAGAGGTATAAAACAACCATAGAATTAGTTAGAAGCAAGGGAGGAATCCGGATCATATGTGGCATTCTTCCAGGGAGTGAGAAATGAATGGATGTCGAGGGCACTTGGTGTCAATTGCCGGCTGGAAAGATATTGCAAATCAAATGCAAAATCTTTCATAGACAACTGGGAACACTTCTATGGAAGAAGTGAAATGTACGCTCGTATGGGCCAATAGGCCTTCTGCAGTTACCTTTGTTCTTATGTTCTTGTGGAAAGGCGAAGAGTTTGGGTTGACATGATTAGGTTAGGGTTTTAGATTTAGTGTTAACTAACAGGAAAACACAAATTAATGACATCGAAATAGGGAGTGAGCTAGGGCACAGTGATCACAGAGAAATCAGATTTAGCATAGAATGGAATAGACCTGTAGGAGAAAATTCTGTTAAAGTGCCAGATTTTCGAAAAGCTGATTTTAATAGCCTAAGAAATTTTTTGGGTCAAATTGATTGGAAAGTCTTGGGTATGGGGTGTGGGCCGGTCTTGGAGCGAGACATGAACCCAGCGATAGGTGACTTAAATGGGGATTTCGATGTGGATTCAATATATAACTTATTTAAGAATATTCTAAACAAAGCACAGGAACGTAGTATACCATACAAATTGAATAGATCGAATACTAATGACCCAAAGTGGATAACAAAGAATTTGAAGAACCTTATAGGTAAAAAGAGAGCTTGGTTCAAAAGGATTAAAATTGGGGAGGTCACTTTAGAACAGGAATTCGTACAACTGGTTAGAAATGTTAAAAAAGAGATAAGGAAAGCAAAAAGAAACTATGAAATTCGCATAGCAGGGCAAGCAAAGACAAATCCTAAAGGGTTTTTTCAGTTATATCGTACTAAGACTTGGGAAAGGATAGGTCCATTAAAAACTGAGACAGGTCAAATAACAGATAGTGATGAAGAGATGAGTAGTAATTTTAATAAATATTTTGTATCTGTATTTACTAAAGAGGAACTTAACAATATGCCTTCAGCCGAACAATTCTATGTGGGTGGGGACGAGGACAGGTTGACGAGTTTAGCAGTTACCAGGGAGGATGTTCTTAAACAAATAGTAAAATTCAAACCAAACAAATCCCCAGGGTCGGATGAAGTGTTTGCCAGGGTGCTTAAAGAATGCAAAGAGGAGCTTTGTGACCCACTGTCATCCATATTTAATAAATCTATAGAGTCAGGCAGAGTGCCAGAGTTTTGGAAAGTTGCTAATGTGATACCAGTTTTTAAGAAAGGAGATAGATCACTTGCGTCTAACTATCGACCAATTAGCCTAACGTCAATTGTGGGAAAGTTACTCGAATCTATAATAGCAAATAAAATTCGTCTTCATCTTGAAAAACATAAATTAATAATTGAGTCGCAACATGGTTTTATAAATGGCCGTTCATGTTTAACAAATTTGTTATCTTTTTATTCTAGCATAGTTGAGGCAGTTGATAGTGGTAAGGATTGTGATGTTTTGTACCTTGACTTTAGCAAAGCTTTTGATACAGTGCCACATGAAAGACTGATTAAAAAGATAGAGTCTCATGGTATTGGGGGTGCTATATTAAGCTGGATTAGGGCATGGCTATACCAAAGGAAACAGAGTTAGTATAAATGGAATCAAGTCAGAGTGGGAAAATGTTGTAAGTGGAGTGCCTCAAGGTTCTGGCCTGGGACCTCTGTTGTTTATAATATATATAAATGGTTTAGATTCAGGTTTGAGAAGCAACATTTGCAAATTTGCCGATGATACGAAAATCGGTAAGGAAATTAATTCGGAGGAGGACTCACTATCACTTCAAGTTGATCTAGATAGGGTTTTGAAATGGTCAAAGGATTGGCAGATGCAGTTTAATGCTGATAAATGTAAAGTTCTGAGGTTAGGTAATGATGATAGAGTTACAAGATACGAGCTAGATGGTGTTGAGATTGCGAAGTCGGATTGCGAAAGGGATCTGGGAGTTATGATTAGTAAGAATTTAAAACAAAAGCATCAATGCATAAATGTTCGTAATAAGGCAAATCGGACACTTGGATTCACTTAGTCAGTAAGGTGCAGTCACAGTGAGAGGTTGTGTTAGCTGGAGCTCCGTTTCTAATAACATAATTATTGCAATAATGGAAGGATTAGTAAAAGATTTGGTGAGTCTGGTTGGAGCTCTGAGAGCAGAGATGGATTCTCTGTGGGAGGAGGTACGACGGCTACGACTTCGGGAGGAAACGAAGGAGGATGCCAGTGTTGACGGGACCTCATTGAGAAGGACTGACGAGACCAGTATTAAGAAGTCCTCGTCTTGGCAAGTTGTGAAAGACAGGGGTCTTAGGAAGACCTTGGCAAAACCGACAACTAATAGCCTACACCTAAGGACTTTTAACGCATTTGACCACATTCGCTGGCCAGGCCTTGGACTGAGAGGATGTGCGCGCCTCCTCTCCCTCTTTGGGTCAAGTCCCTCGTCCCCAACCTTGTGCTGTGATAGCCAGGGCGGTATCGTCACAATACTACTGTGCTGCTAAGTGTTTCAACACTGTTGCATAAGTCACTAGTATCAAGGGAACCCTAGAGTGAACTAGTGAGTTGCGCCTGAGGTCGAAGGCAGGCCAGCCTGCCCCCTCTGCTCCCTTAGGGGAAGCCTACCAAACATTAGTTTGATGCAGCATTGCTGGTGCTAATAACACAGCATCACCTGTACAGTGTACCTGGGACTCACTGTAAGACTCTAGCAAGAACCACAGGGCATCTACAGCTTCAGGCAACAAACAGCAAGGAGAGTTGTGGGATCGTAATCTGACCCCCACGGACCTCTGACCATTGCGGTTAGAGCGCTGACCCAACGGTCCCCCCTATCCCTTCCCTGGCGGGAGGTTGACAGCCGCCAACACTACAATGATGCCATCGTAATCTGACCCCCACGGACCTCTGACCATTGCGGTTAGAGCGCTGACCCAACGGTCCCCCCTATCCCTTCCCTGGCGGGAGGTTGACAGCCGCCAACACTACAATGATGCCAGCTTTGTACACTCCTAGTTATAAGACTTATCTTCCCCACTTTCTCTTATTCTTCTCATTTCGCCATTTCAACAGGTCAAGTGGAACGGTCCAGTGGCCCATGCGGTTACCTGTAAAATCTGGGGGGCCACTTGACTTGGGCATCTGTTCACCCTTGTAGCAGGGTTAGGCTGTCTTAGGGGACATTCTGTCCACACATAAGAGAATAAGTCACTGAGGGCTACCCTCTGCGAGTCCCAACCAACCAAGTGGAATATCCAAGTGTTTATCCAAGTCGTCTGAGCACTCTCCAACCCACTGAGAGTGCTCTTCCCCTCAGAGCAGGTTTATGACTGTTGGCGCTGATGACTGGTAAGGCTTGCTGCTTGCCCTGCCATTTGTCATGTTATTCATCAGCACATGGTTATAAATGGTATTAACCAGGTATCGGACGAGGTTAGAGCAACAATTAATGCCGCCTGAAGAAGCAGATATGGAGGAGGTAGCTGCTGGACCCTCAGGGCTCTCCCCTACCATGACCAGTGACACTGCCACCCCACCACCCAGTGATGGGTTTGTGGAGGTGGTAAGTAAGAGCCAGAGAAGGAAACAAGGGAAACAGAAGCCTGGTGAACAACAGGGTGGAAGGCGTCCGATAGCACCAAGGAGCGAGTACACACGTCTGACCTTCCCTAAAGGCACGAGTGTGGCTGACAGGACTGTGTGGAGTAAGAAACTGAGCGTGGTGTACCCACCTGGCACTGCAGGCGTGCTACGTCCACATGTCAACTCCCCATATGTGTATGTTTCAAGAGAGAAGCAGCAGGTTGTGGAGGCTCTTCTACAAGGGAAAATAGGTGATGTAAAGCTCTCCCCTCTAGATAATCCAACACGGAACAAGAAGATGGATGAATACCTAGTCTACAGGTACAGTCACAAGTATCCACTAGAGTGGGCCTATGAATTAGACGGGTACACAGAGCACGAAGATTGACCATGAATGGTAAGCCTACTGATCAAATAATCATAGTCTGGAAAAAGCCTGATCCGCCACCTGACCAGTATTGGTTTGGTGGGTTGTATGCGCCCCCCAGCACGTTCAGGGTGTGGGAGCCGAACCCTGTGGAGTGTTACGAGTGCTGTGGCAGTGGCCACACAGCTAAGCACTGCTGGTGCCCCACACCCAAGTGTGCTCTCTGTTCCGGTCCTCATCCACTGAAGAACTGTCAGTATAAGAAGACCAGAGACCAAAGAAAGCAGGAACAGGAGCAACAGAACACTGCAACAGAAGCAGGGCAACATCCTGAATCTGTGGCTCCGTCTAAACCGCCGCTGAAGTGTTTCAGATGTGGTATGGAGGGAGTCACCATCTGGCACTCAGATTGTACCAAACGGCCAGCCTCCCTTGGCACAAGGAGGCAAGTGCCCGAGACACAACAAGTGCCTACTGATGCCGGCTCTAGTACTGTTGACCCATCCCATAGTGGTGACAGTACCAGCAACGCCCCTGACAACACACAACAGCCTGATACAACAGTTAAAGAACAGTTGGCAACCTTGCAAGCACAGGTAGCTGAACTGACTGAAATTATACAGGCGCTACGTCAGGCTCCTCCACAAGAGATACAGCAGCCTCTATGCAGCTGTGTCACAGCCGTGGCCCGCGCTGGTAAAGGTTCCTGTGGTGGTGGTGACGGCGGCGGCGGCAGCAGCAGCAGCAGCAGCAGCGGCGGCGGCGGCGACAACGGAGGCGGTGGCAGCGACGTCGTCAGTCAACTCAGGGATGACAGCAGTGATAGTGACACAGAAACATTAACTGAAAAAGGAAGTCGACCTGCATCAGAATATTTTAAAATGATTCATGACCTTAAGGAACGCGCTCAAGCCAAGTACGAGAATGAAAAAGATAATATTCTGCGTGACAGTAATTATGCCATACGACTTACAGAGAGCATTCACTCGCGGACCATCCCGAGTTGCTCAGTGATCAAGAATCTAATGATGTCACCAGATGTTCCTGACGACACC
The DNA here is from genome assembly GCF_040958095.1 of Procambarus clarkii. Taxonomy (NCBI): domain Eukaryota; kingdom Metazoa; phylum Arthropoda; class Malacostraca; order Decapoda; family Cambaridae; genus Procambarus; species Procambarus clarkii. Next base: position 7,727,463 of record NC_091161.1, on the reverse strand, counting down.
AAACGCCAGGTTGTTGTGGCTCTTTACGTAGTACAGTCACTTATTGACGCATTGTGTAAGTGGGACGAGGACAACAATGGGACCACCAGTCCCAGGGAGGAACAACACCAAGACGATGGCTGCTGTTGACACAAGGACCATTAGGTTTCTCAGTTGGAACATTCGTAGCATCAACAAAAGACTGAATGACCTAATTGCATATGTTACCTGTAACAACATAGATATAATTGCTTTACAGGAGCCCTACACGTCCAACATGATAAACAAAACCCCACCAAAGATCAGAGGGTATGCATCCTATAATAACAGTAACGCCACAGGCCTATTAACATACGTCAGAAGTGATTTACCGCACATTCTTGTGAGCACGTCACACAATGTACACACACAGTACCATCACTTTCATGTACAAACTACAGCAGGCCACTTTTCATTCCTCAACGTATATGCCAGAAGCCAGAAACTCAATGTAACATTGTTCCCAGATCTAGACAATCATGGGACAATATACATGGGAGATTTTAATGCTAGACATATTACGCTGGGAGACAGTACTAACAACGATAATGGATGCAAATTTATCTAATATGTTTATGACAACAGATTAACCGTGTATACTACGGATACCCAAACTCATTTATTGGGAGGCAGACTTGATTATGTAATGGGTAGAAACCTTGTGCAAGATAGGATGGAATGTTCGTTGGTAAATCACTTGGTTAGTGATCACTATGCAGTTTCTGCTTCCTATGAGGTACAGTGTGATGTACCTAATAGACATCAGAGACCGAAAATGAATATTCCATATGGCTTGCATGACCACTTTATTAATTGTATATCAAAATGGTATCAAGATTACACAATAACGAATGTACAAGCCTTCTCCAGAGATCTCGTTGATACGATTACTACCTACTATGACACATGGGTGTGTTGGGGAACAGGTCGTAAGCCTAGCAGAAGTGGGCAACACCTACCACCACCCAAGTGGGTCCTTGACCCCGTATTTGTTAAAGAACATGAACGAGTAAAGCAACTTGGAGATACGTACAAACAATCCAAAGCACAAGGTGACTTGCATGCATTTCAAGTTGCAAATAGAGAGGTGAGAGAGATGAGTAACGTTATACGTAATAAACATTGGGAAGAGTTCCTACAAAGTATAAATGAGCAAACAACACTTGTTGAAGTTTGGGAAAAGATACGAAAAATCTCTAGAAGCAGCCCAACCAAACCGCTGCACCACAGCCCACTAGAACAAGCAAACATCCTCCTTGATCAATGGGCACTAACATCGAGCTACGACTCACTCCCAATTAACATACAGCACAAACTTGATGACACACGCCCCAACAGACAACGAACCATCAATCTTGCCTGTACAGCTATCGACGTGTCGGACCTTAATGATGTAACTGAATGGGAATTAAATCATGCACTAAAGATGGGAAAATCAACTGCTCCTGGAGAGGATGGTATTACTTACAGTCTACTGACATTAGTCTCACACGTACCAGGTAATTCACTATTAGTGTTGTACAGAATGAGTTTACGTGAAGGAGTATTACCTGATGCTTGGACAAAGAGTGTCATTGTTCCTATCCCCAAACCACACTCAGATAATTATAGACCCATATCTTTAACATCGTGTGTTTGTAAAGTGCTTGAACGTATTGTTCTAAACCGACTCATGTATCGTATACAGGGGCACCTGTCACCCCAACTGTTTGGATTTATGCCTAGGCTCAGTACACAACACTGTTTTGCTGAGTACTTCGCACATATTGAAGCTTCCCCCCAAACAGTCTTCATCGACCTAACAGCAGCTTTTGATACAGCAAACAGAGAAATCATACTGGAACAGCTTGCCGAGCTGGGAATACAAGGAAAATTACTGAAATGGATAAAGGGCTATTTGTCTAATCGAACAGCATATGTTTTGTTTAATGGTGTTAAAAGCACAGAGAGCAAACACTTTGAACTGGGAACTCCACAAGGAGGGGTCCTCAGTCCCTTGTTGTTCAACGTTCTGATGCATAAACTTATTAAAGATCTTCCAACTAATAATGAAGACACTGTCATTTGTTATGCTGATGATATATGTTTACAGGCTGCCACCGAGCCTAGAATGCAAGTTCTGCTCGACGCTTTTGCTACTAGAGCTGAGGAATGTGGCCTCCTTATCTCTGTACAGAAAACTCGTGCCCTCATTCCATGTGGTATTCCACCACCCAATTATCATATAGATGGGCGAGCACTTGAGAACTGCGAGTCTTACAGATACCTTGGTGTCCCCATTAACGACCCTGGGTACCTTTCTTCTCTCAAGAGGAGACTTTGGGAGAGATTAAAGCCCTTGCGGGTCCTTGTTGGTGTCAATCATGGGCTTAACGTGAGACTTGCTAGAATGTTTTATGTATCATTTATACGCTCTGTGATTGACTACAATGCTCTACATCTCACACTGTATACTGACAAAGAGCTGAAATCTCTTGAAACCTTGCAAAATGAAGCTATGCGTCTCATCCTTGGGGCTCCAAAGTCCACGAGAATAGTTAACATGAGAGCAGAGTTAAAATTGCCTACCATAAGTGAGAGAATCTTGTCTATTAGCACAGTTTTCGGCGTGAAGGCATTGAGTAGATCTAGACAACACATGAAGTTTCAAGCTAAACTTTCTAATATGCTACACTCACCTGAGGTCTATAGAAGAAGAACGAAATCTGATTATGTATATTGGTTCTACAAGGTAGCCAACTCCATCAAAATATTAAATATGTACCCAACTCGACTAATGATTAATCAGCCAATTACTCCATGGGATAACTGGGATCTATCAGTTGATTTTGTAAATGCGCCCAAGAAAGATAGTGTGCACACTACATTGTTAAAACAGTTAACACTGAAAAGCATCACTGAAAGTACTCAGAGTATGGGTAACGATGTTTATCAGTGCTATACCAACGGTTCTGTAGAAGAAGGTGGACGATGTACCGGATGTGCATGTAACATATTTGAACAATCTTCTCTCGTACATACAGCAATGAAGCGCGTCAATGGCTGGGCAAGTACAACTCAAACCGAACTTGCAGGCATATACATTGCCACTGAATTTTTAAAAGACAAAGGCAGTGGACTTATATACTGTGACTCGCAGAGTGCACTCCTGGCATTGAACGCACATAGTAGTGACACCCAGAAAATAGTCAGTGATATTCGAATGAATGTTTTAGCTGCCAAAGAAAACAGATTTGAGATTAAATTCCTATGGATACCATCACATGTTGGCATCTCAAGGCATGACACTGTTGATATGCTTGCTAAGTCAGCCTGCAGAAAACCAGTGGTAGAAATTGATATGGGTGTTTCATTAGCAGTGACAAAGAGAATACTTAAACAAATATCTAATGAAAATCTCACCGACCTAACAAATTCTCAAAGACCTGAAAGTTGACCTGAAGCATTAAATATTATGATAGATATCGTGAGGAGACATTCACATATGGGACTAATAGAACAAGAACCCGGCAATGTGATGTTATAGTGGCCAGAATACGCCTGGGAAATAGACGTATCTGGCAGCTTTCTCAAAACCCAAATGTCGAGTACACAATGTGTCAACTTTGTGAAAGAGAAAACATGCACTCTCTTGAACATTATATTGTAGAATGTCCCATACTGACTGACTTTCGCCCTCCTGGGCTAAGGTATGCTGAACTCTGTAGTTACTATATGAATACTGGAACACTTGATGATATATTGGACTTGTATCCAAAATTGACCATGTAATGTATCAATCATACAATGTATGTATGTGATGTAACTATATAACCTGAGCTTGTAAAAGCACCTTCATCACCTTCAGTGATTAAGTGCTTAATTGCACACTAGTTTCTTTATCAGCTACCTCATCCTGTCAGGGTAAATGAGACAAATGTATGTGAATGCATGTGTGTGTGTATATATGTATGTGTATGTGTGTGTGTGTATGTATATGTATGGGTATAAAGCATATATGGAAGCTGATCAGAATTACATTTCACCTTTGTGAATGTACATTAATGACACTATGTAAAAGACACATCTAATACTTTATGTAGGGCATACGTAAATCTGTGTATCTATGTATTTACGTATGTAGGTTAGCTTAGCATTTTAAAGCACCGAATCACCTTCTGTGGTTGAGTGTTCAATAAACCCTTGAACTGTATGTTTAACACTTCTCTAACCCTGTCCATGGAGGACAGAAGAAAATGTATATATGTTGGTTAGCATTGTAAATGTGTGGCCACGTCTGTGGTAGAAAATAATAAAAAAAAAAAAAAAAAAAAAAAACGCATTTGACATATTAGAGGACGAGTGCTGTGTTGAACCTGTTGTTCAACGAGGTGGCAAAGACAAAGTAACGAGGAGCATTGAAGCGCAGGTCCCTCAAACTGCTCGAATTGAAAAGGGAGAATCGAAGCGAATTTTGGTTGTGGGAGATTCCCAGGTGAGGTATTTAGACAGAACGTTTTGTGCCAGAGATAGGGGGAACAGATTAAGGGTTTGCTATCCGGGAGCTGGAATTGGTGATATTGTTGGAAACATGAATGATATTATGACAGGAAATGGAAACAAACCCATTATTTGTATTAGTGCAGGGGGTAATGATGTTGGACGAGTTAGGAGTGAGGAACTAATACAGAGATTCAGGACAGCCATTGAATTAGTTAGGAGCAAGGGAGGAATCCCGATCATATGTGGCATTCTTCCAAGAAAGGGAGTAGGAAATGAATGGATATCGAGGGCACTTGGTGTCAATTGCCGGCTGGAAAGATATTGCAAATCAAATGCAATATATTTCATAGACAACTGGGAACACTTCTATGGAAGAAATGGAATGTATGCTCGTGATGGGGTGCATCTATCGAGAGCTGGGGTTGTTGCTGTTGCGAACTCGTTGGAAGAAGTGGTTAGAGGTGTTTGTTTGGGTTTAAACTGTTAGCTGATAGAGGTATGGGAATTGATTTGGAGGAAGGAGATAATAAAAGTACGTGTTTGTGGGTGAAAGGAATTGGCAAAATGATCAGGGAAAGAGAAGGGCCTCAAAATAACAATTCACTTAGGGTATATTACACTAACAGTAGAAGTCTAAGAAATAAAATTAACGAATTAAATGCTCTTGTCTGCACAGAAAAAATAGATATTATTGCACTTACCGAAACGTGGATGAATGTAGAAAATAGAGAACTATTAGCTGAATATCAAATAAATGGATTTAAACTATTTCACACAGATATATTAGATATATTAGACGTGGAGGGGGAGTAGCCATATATATTAGGGACAATTTGAAATGTAGTCTCAAAGAGGGAATCAAAACTGAGCCACACACAGAAACTATTTGGATAGAATTATACGAAAAAGCAAATAATATGATAATAGGAGTTATATATAGGCCACCAAATTTAGACAGAATGGAAGCAAAGCATCTATGGGATGAAATATCTAGGGCATCTAAATCTAACAGTATTTACGTCATGGGTGACTTTAATTTTAGTGGAATAAACTGGTTGAACAAAACAGGGAATAGTGAAGCAGAAGATTTTCTAGAATTAATTGACGATTGCTTTCTTACGCAAAATATTAAGGAACCAACACGGGAAAATAATGTTTTAGATTTAGTGTTAACTAACAGGGAAACACAAATTAATGACATCGAAATAGGGAGTGAGCTAGGGAACAGTGATCACAAAGAAATCAGATTTAGCATAGAATGGAATAGACCTATAGGAGAAAATTCTGTTAAAGTGCCAGATTTTCGAAAAGCTGATTTTAATAGCCTAAGAAATTTTTTGGGTCAAATTGATTGGAAAGGCTTGGGTATGGGGTGTGGGCCGGTCTTGGAGCGAGACATGAACCCAGCGATAGGTGACTTAAATGGGGATTTCGATGTGGATTCAATATATAACTTATTTAAGAATATTCTAAACAAAGCACAGGAAAGTAGTATACCATACAAATTGAATAGATCGTATACTAATGACCCAAAGTGGATAACAAAGAATTTGAAGAACCTTATAGGTAAAAAGAGAGCTTGGTACAAAAGGATTAAAAATGGGGAGGTCACTTTAGAACAGGAATTCGTACAACTGGTTAGAAATGTTAAAAAAGAGATAAGGAAAGCAAAAAGAAACTATGAAGTTCGCATAGCAGGGCAAGCAAAGACAAATCCTAAAGGGTTTTTTCAGTTATATCGTACTAAGACTAGGGAAAGGATAGGTCCATTAAAAACTGAGACAGGTCAAATAACAGATAGTGATGAAGAGATGAGTAGTATTTTTAATAAATATTTTGTATCTGTATTTACTAAAGAGGAACTTAACAATATGCCTTCAGCCGAACAAGTCTATGTGGGTGGGGATGAGGACAGGTTGACGAGTTTAACAGTTACCAGAGAGGATGTTCTTAAACAAATAGTAAAACTCAAACCAAACAAATCCCCAGGGCCGGATGAAGTGTTTGCCAGGGTGCTTAAAGAATGCAAAGAGGAGCTTTGTGACCCACTGTCAACCATATTTAATAAATCAATAGAGTCAGGCAGAGTGCCAGAGTTTTGGAAAGTTACTAATTTGATACCAGTTTTTAAGAAAGGAATCTGAGACGATCACTTGCGTCTAACTATCGACCAATTAGCCTAACGTCTATTGTGGGAAAGTTACTCGAATCTATAATAGCAAATAAAATTCGTCTTCATCTTGAAAAACATAAATTAATAAATGAGTCGCAACATGGTTTTATAAATGGCCGTTCATGTTTAACAAATTTGTTATCTTTTTATTCTAGCATTGTTGAGGCAGTTGAGAGTGGTAAGGATTGCGATGTTGTGTACCTTGACTTTAGCAAAGCTTTTGATACAGTGCCACATGAAAGACTGATTAAAAAGATAGAGTCTCATGGTATTGGGGGTGCTATATTAAGCTGGATTAGGGCATGGCTATACCAAAGGAAACAGAGAGTTAGTATAAATGGAGTCAAGTCAGAGTGGGAAAATGTTGTAAGTGGGGTGCCTCAGGGCTCTGTCATAAGAACATAAGAACAAAGGTAACTGCAGAAGGCCTATTGGCCCATACGAGGCAGCTCCTATTCTATAACCACCCAATCCCACTCATATACTTGTCCAACCCGTGCTTGAAACAATCGAGGGACCCCACCTCCACAATGTTACGCGGCAATTGGTTCCACAAATCAACAACCCTGTTACTGAACCAGTATTTACCCAAGTCTTTCCTAAATCTAAACTTATCCAATTTATATCCATTGTTTCGTGTTCTGTCCTGTGTTGATACTTTTAATACCCTATTAATATCCCCCCAGTTATGTCCATTCATCCACTTGTAAACCTCTATCATGTCACCCCTAACTCTTCGCCTTTCCAGTGAATGCAACTTAAGCTTTGTTAATCTTTCTTCATATGAAAGATTTCTAATTTGGGGAATTAACTTAGTCATCCTACGCTGGACACGTTCAAGTGAATTTATATCCATTCTATAATATGGCGACCAAAACTGAACTGCATAATCTAAATGGGGTCTAACTAGAGCAAGATATAGCTTGAGAACCACACCAGGTGTCTTGTTACTAACGCTGCGATTAATAAATCCAAGTGTCCGATTTGCCTTATTACGAACATTTATGCATTGATCCTTTTGTTTTAAATTCTTACTAATCATAACTCCCAGATCCCTTTCGCAATCCGACTTCGCAATCACAACACCATCTAGCTCGTATCTTGTAACTCTATCATCATTACCTAACCTCAGAACTTTACATTTATCAGCATTAAACTGCATCTGCCAATCCTTTGACCATTTCAAAACCCTATCTAGATCAACTTGAAGTGATAGTGAGTCCTCCTCCGAATTAATTTCCCTACCGATTTTCGTATCATCGGCAAATTTGCAAATGTTGCTACTCAAACCTGAATCTAAATCATTTATATATATTATAAACAACAGAGGTCCCAGGACAGAGCCTTGAGGCACTCCACTTACAACATTTTCCCACTCTGACTTGATTCCATTTATACTAACTCTCTGTTTCCTTTGGTATAGCCATGCCCTAATCCAGCTTAATATAGCACCCCCAATACCATGAGACTCTATTTTTTTAATCAGTCTTTCATGTGGCACTGTATCAAAAGCTTTGCTAAAGTCAAGGTATACAACATCGCAATCCTTACCACTATCAACTGCCTCAACAATGCTAGAATAAAAAGATAACAAATTTGTTAAACATGAACGGCCATTTATAAAACCATGTTGCGACTCAATTATTAATTTATGTTTTTCAAGATGAAGACGAATTTTATTTGCTATTATAGATTCGAGTAACTTTCCCACAATAGACGTTAGGCTAATTGGTCGATAGTTAGACGCAAGTGATCTATCTCCTTTCTTAAAAACTGGTATCACATTAGCAACTTTCCAAAACTCTGGCACTCTGCCTGACTCTATTGATTTATTAAATATGGTTGACAGTGGGTCACAAAGCTCCTCTTTGCATTCTTTAAGCACCCTAGCAAACACTTCATCCGGCCCTGGGGATTTGTTTGGTTTGAGTTTTACTATTTGTTTAAGAACATCCTCCCTGATAACTGCTAAACTCGTCAACCTGTCCTCGTCCCCACCCACATAGACTTGTTCGGCTGAAGGCATATTGTTAAGTTCCTCTTTAGTAAATACAGATACAAAATATTTATTAAAAATACTACTCATCTCTTCATCACTATCTGTTATTTGACCTGTCTCAGTTTTTAATGGACCTATCCTTTCCCTAGTCTTAGTACGATATAACTGAAAAAACCCTTTAGGATTTGTCTTTGCTTGCCCTGCTATGCGAACTTCATAGTTTCTTTTTGCTTTCCTTATCTCTTTTTTAACATTTCTAACCAGTTGTACGAATTCCTGTTCTAAAGTGACCTCCCCATTTTTAATCCTTTTGTACCAAGCTCTCTTTTTACCTATAAGGTTCTTCAAATTCTTTGTTATCCACTTTGGGTCATTAGTATACGATCTATTCAATTTGTATGGTATACTACGTTCCTGTGCTTTGTTTAGAATATTCTTAAATAAGTTATATATTGAATCCACATCGAAATCCCCATTTAAGTCACCTATCGCTGGGTTCATGTCTCGCTCCAAGACCGGCCCACACCCCATACCCAAGCCTTTCCAATCAATTTGACCCAAAAAATTTCTTAGGCTATTAAAATCAGCTTTTCGAAAATCTGGCACTTTAACAGAATTTTCTCCTACTGGTCTATTCCATTCTATGCTAAATCTGATTTCTTTGTGATCACTGCTCCCTAGCTCACTCCCTATTTCGATGTCATTAATTTGCGTTTCCCTGTTAGTTAACACTAAATCTAAAATATTGTTTTCCCGTGTTGGTTCCTTAATGTGTTGCGTAAGAAAGCAATCGTCAATTAATTCTAGAAAATCTTCTGCTTCACTATTCCCTGTTTTGTTCAACCAGTTTATTCCGCTAAAATTAAAGTCACCCATGACATAAATACTGTTAGATCTAGATGCTCTAGATATTTCATCCCATAGATGCTTTGCTTCCATTCTGTCTAAATTTGGTGGCCTATATATTACTCCTATTATAATATTATTAGCTTTTTCGTTTAATTCAATCCAAATAGTTTCTGTGTGTGGCTCTGTTTTGATTCCCTCTTTGAGACTACATTTCAAATTATCCCTAACATATATGGCTACTCCACCTCCTCGTCTAATATATCTATCTGTGTGAAATAGTTTAAATCCATATATTTGATATTCAGCTAATAGTTCTCTATTTTCTACATTCATCCACGTTTCGGTAAGTGCAATAATATCTATTTTTTCTGTGCAGACAAGAGCATTTAATTCGTTAATTTTATTTCTTAGACTTCTACTGTTAGTGTAATATACCCTAAGTGAATTGTTATTTTGCGGACCTTCTCTTTCCCTGATCGTTTTGCCAATTCCTTTCTCCCACAAACACATACTTTTATTACCTCCTTCCTCCAAATCAATTCCCATACCTCTATCTACTAACAGTTTAAACCCAAACAAACACCTCTAACCACTTCTTCTAGCGAGTTCGCAACAGCAACAACCCCAGCTCTCGATAGATGCACCCCATCACGAGCATACATTTCATTTCTTCCATAGAAGTGTTCCCAGTTGTCTATGAAAGATATTGCATTTGATTTGCAATATCTTTCCAGCCGGCAATTGACACCAAGTGCCCTCGATATCCATTCATTTCCCACTCCCTTTCTTGGAAGAATGCCACATATGATCGGGATTCCTCCCTTGCTCCTAACTAACTCTATGGCTGTTTTATACCTCTGAATCAGTTCCTCACTCCTGACTCGACCAACATCATTTCCTCCCACGCTAATGCAAATAATGGGATTGTTCCCATTACCAGCCATAATATCATTCATGTTGTTTATAATATCACCAATGCCAGCTCCGGGATAGCAAACCCTTATTCTGTTCCCCCTATCTCTAGCACAAAACGTTCTATCCAAGTACCTTATCTGGGAATCTCCCACAACTAATGTTTGCTTAGGTACTTCCTTTACTTTCTGAGGGGCCTGCGCTTCCTTTCTCTTCGTTGCTTTCCCTTTTGCGCGATCCACAGTCTCTCCACAGCACTCGTCCTCCAAAACGTCAAATGAATTTGAAGTTGCTATGGCGTTTGAAGGCGGCTTTATCAAAGTCTTCTTAAGGCCCCTGTCTTTCGCAACTCTCCAAGACGAGGTCCCTTTACTGCTGGTCTCCTCCTTCGTTACTTCTCGTTGTTTTTTAAGCTGACGCACCTCCTCCCGCAGAGAGTCCAACTCTGTCCTCAGGGCTCCCACTAGAGTCACCAGGTCCTTCACTACAACTTCCATATTGCTATGATAATATAACACTTTACCAAATGCTGATAAATGTAAAGTTCTGAGGTTAGGTAATGATGATAGAGTTACAAGATACGAGCTAGATGGTGTTGTGATTGCGAAGTCGGATTGCGAAAGGGATCTGGGAGTTATGATTAGTAAGAATTTAAAACAAAAGGATCAATGCATAAATGTTCGTAATAAGGCAAATCGGACACTTGGATTTATTAATCGCAGCGTTAGTAACAAGACACCTGGTGTGGTTCTCAAGCTATATCTTGCTCTAGTTAGGCCCCATTTAGATTATGCAGTTCAGTTTTGGTCGCCATATTATAGAATGGATATAAATTCACTTGAACGTGTCCAGCGTAGGATGACTAAGTTAATTCCCCAAATTAGAAATCTTTCATATGAAGAAAGATTAACAAAGCTTAAGTTGCATTCACTGGAAAGGCGAAGAGTTAGGGGTGACATGATAGAGGTTTACAAGTGGATGAATGGACATAACCAGGGGGATATTAATAGGGTATTAAAAGTATCAACACAGGACAGAACACGAAACAATGGATATAAATTGGATAAGTTTAGATTTAGGAAAGACTTGGGTAAATACTGGTTCAGTAACAGGGTTGTTGATTTGTGGAACCAATTGCCGCGTAACATTGTGGAGGTGGGGTCCCTCGATTGTTTCAAGCACGGGTTGGACAAGTATATGAGTGGGATTGGGTGGTTATAGAATAGGAGCTGCCTCGTATGGGCCAATAGGCCTTCTGCAGTTACCTTTGTTCTTATGTTCTTATGTTCAAAGTGTTATATTAGATGGAACCTGTCCTGGAACCTCTGTTGTTTATAATATATATAAATGATTTAGATTCAGGTTTGAGTAGCAACATTTGCAAATTTGCCGATGATACGAAAATCGGTAGGGAAATTAATTCGGAGGAGGACTCACTATCACTTCAAGTTGATCTAGATAGGGTTTTGAAATGGTCTAAGGATTGGCAGATGCAGTTTAATGCTGATAAATGTAAAGTTCTGAGGTTAGGTAATGATAGGGTTACAAGATACGAGCTAGATGGTGTTGAGATTGTGAAGTCCAATTGCGAAAGGGATCTGGGAGTTATGATTAGCAAGAATTTAAAACAAAAGGATCAATGCATAAATGTTCGTAATAAGGCAAATCGGACACTTGGATTTATTAATCGCAGCGTTAGTAACAAGACACCTGGTGTGGTTCTCAAGCTATATCTTGCTCTAGTTAGGCCCCATTTAGATTATGCAGTTCAGTTTTGGTCGCCAAATTATAGAATGGATATAAATTCACTTGAACGTGTCCAGCGTAGGATGACTAAGTTAATTCCCCAAATTAGAAATCTTTCATATGAGGAAAGATTAACAAAGTTTAAGTTGCATTCACTGGAGAGGCAAAGAGTTAGGGGTGACATGATAGAGGTTTACAAGTGGGTGAATGGACATAACAAAGGTGATATTAATAGGGTATTAAAAGTATCAACACAAGACAGAACACGAAACAATGGGTATAAATTAAATAAGTTTAGATTTAGGAAAGACATGGGTAAATACTGGTTCAGTAACAGGGTTGTTGATTTGTGGAACCAATTACCGCGTAACTTGGTGGAGGTGGGGTCCCTCCATTGTTTCAAGCGCGGGTTGGACAAGTATATGAGTGGGATTGGTGGTTATAAATAGGAGCTGCCTCGTATGGGCCAATAGGCCTTCTGCAGTTGCCTTTGTTCTTATGTTCAAAGCTTAAGTTGCATTCACTGGAAAGGCGAAGAGTTAGGGGTGACATGATAGAGGTTTACAAGTGGGTGAATGGACATAACAAAGGGGATATTAATAGGGTATTAAAAGTATCAACACAAGACAGAACACGAAACAATGGGTATAAATTTGAAAAGTTTAGATTTAGGAAAGACTTGGGTAAATACTGGTTCAGTAACAGGGATGTTGATTTGCGGAACCAATTACCGCGTAACGTGCTGGAGGTGGGGTCCCTCGATTGTTTCAAGCGCGGGTTGGACAAGTATATGAGTGGAATTGGGTGGTTATAAATAGGAGCTGCCTCGTATGGGCCAATAGGCCTTCTGCAGTTCCCTTTGTTCTTATGTTCTTATATAAATTTACTATAATGCGTCCAGATTAAGATGATAAAGTTAATCTCCTTAATTTGAATCTTATAATGAAATATTGACAAACGGTAAATTACATTCTATAGAGAGGCGAAGAATTAGGGGTGTACAAGTGAATGGATGGAAATAACAAAGGGGGGATATTAATAGGAATTAAAAGTAACAACACAAGACAGAACACGAAACATAAATTGGATTAGTTCAGATTTAGGAAAGACCTGGGTAAATACTGGTTCGGTAACAGAGTTCCTGATTTGTAGATCCAATCACCGCATAACATATTAAAAATAGGATCCCTTGATTGTTTCAATCATAAATTAGAAATATATATGGATGGATATAAATATGAGCTACCTCGTATGGGCCAATAGGCCTTCTGCAGTTACCTTCATTCCTATGTTCTTATATATGGCTGCTCCCCCTCCTCGTCTAATATATCAACGTGTGTCAAACAGTTTAAATTTGTTTATTTGATATTCAGCTATTAGTTCTCTGGTTTCCACATTCATCCGTGTTTCAATAAGTGCAATAACATATATTGTTTCTGTGAAAACAGAAGCATTTAAATCATTTAATTTGTTTCTTAGACTTCTACTGTTCGTGTAAATTATTTTGGTATATTGTTATTTTGAGGCCATTCTTCTTCCATGTTCATTTTGCCCTCCCCCTCCCAATTCATACTTTATTGCCCTTATGTACATATGAATTTCTATATCACTATCTACTAATAGTTTAACCCAAAGAAACCTCTCAAATATCAGATTCCAACTAGTTGGCAACAGCAACAACCCCAGCCCTAGATAAATGTAAGGAGTAATTTCATTAATGTGAGGAGAGTGTGAGGAGAAGCTCATGGAGTGGCCTATATAAGTCCTGGAGAACAGATTCTTCAGTCATCGTCCATAGTACAGATCAGAGAATTGAATTCTTATATAGAGATTACGGACAATTATTTGACAAGATGCACATATTGTCGTTTGTCGGAATGGCGGTGATGGTTGTGGCGGTAACAAAGGCGATCCCTGTTGCCGTTGACACCAACATCTCGCCGGAAACACTTGCTAAATTTATTACACTTGATGAAATGAAACAATTCTTCAACGAAACTAATGACTACTTGTTCAATAAGCTGCCAGGTAAGACACTGTCAGAAGTTGCCGAAAATATTAAGGAAAAGATGACAACCGTAAAGCAGACGATTGAGGAAACCGAGGCAGTTAAGCAGCTTACCAGCTCTCTCGCACCAGTCAAAACTTGGTTCAAGGAAAAGGCGACTACAATTCACGAGAAGTTTAGCGCCCTGAAGAATACTACCTTCCAGCAGATGCTCAGCCACGTTATAGAGCAAGTAACCAGCTTGGACCATAAGATTATAAACTGGATCGAAGAACATATTCCCAAACAATAAAACACACATGCCACTTATATTCCATTACCATTATATTCCATCCGAATTATATAATCCTTATTATAATCTCTTGTTTCTCAATAATGTATTGGAAGATAAAATGTTATTAATGTATATAAAATTTTGTTGATAAATATTGAAATAAATTGTTGATTCGTAATTTGTAATTTTATTACCATTACACTTATACTATGACTGTACATTAATCTCTGTAATCTGAGAGATTTATATTCAATCATGGCGTGGAGGAAACATCCTTAGTACATTGTCCCTTCTTAAATTAGATTAAAGATTGTCAGCTGCAGTTTCATTATATTCATATGTGATGTGAACATCAGATCACTTGATGTTCCCAATTTTCCGATGGGACCATGAGACCATTTGGGAAACGATCGGACGAGGGAGTGGGGAAGACGAGGGGACAAGGGGCCCCTCGTCCCTTGACAGTAACGGTGGGGAAGGACAAGAGACAGAGGAGTTTGTGATGGTGCGGACGAGGGGATGGCAGAATGGAGAATGGTGGGGAGGACAAAGGGACAGTGAGAGTGAGAGGGTGTGTTAGCCAGAGCTCCTGAGTGTTGTTATACTGTCATAGCAATATGGACGTTGTAGTGAAGGACCTAGTTGGGGCCCTGAGTACAGAGTTGGACTCTCTACGGGAGGAGGTACGACAGCTGAAACAACAACGAGAAGAAACGAAGGAGGAGACCAGTAGTAAAAAGACCTCGTCTTGGAAAGTTGTAAAGGACAGGAGCCTTAAGAAGACTTTGATAAAGCCGCCTACAGACGCCCTAAGAACTTCTAATTCATTTGCCGTATTGGAGGACGAGCGCTGTGGTGAGACTGCGGATAACGCGAAAGGGAAAGCAACGAAGCGCAGGCCCCTCAGAGAGTAAAGGAAATACCTAAGCGAACTTCTGTTGTGGGAGATTCCCAGATAAGGTATTTGGATAGAACGTTTTGTGCTAGAGATAGTGAGAACAGGTTAAGAGTTTGCTATCCCGGAGATTGGTGATATCAAAAACAACATGAATGATATTATGGTTGGAAATGGGAACAATCCCGTTATTAGCATTAGCGCGGGATGAAATGATGTTGGTCGAGTTAGGAGTGAGGAACTGATTCAGAGGTATAAAACAGCCATAGAATTAGTTAGAAGCAAGGGAGGAATCCGGATCATATGTGGCATTCTTCCAAGAAAGGGAATGGGAAATGAATGGATGTCGAGGGCACTTGGTGTCAATTGCCGGCTGGAAAGATATTGCAAATCAAATGCAAAATCTTTCATAGACAACTGGGAACACTTCTATGGAAGAAGTGAAATGTACGCTCGTATGGGCCAATAGGCCTTCTGCAGTTACCTTTGTTCTTATGTTCTTGTGGAAAGGCGAAGAGTTAGGGTTGACATGATTAGGTTAGGGTTTTAGATTTAGTGTTAACTAACAGGGAAACACAAATAAATGATATCGAAATAGGGAGTGAGCTAGGGCACAGTGATCACAAAGAAATCAGATTTAGCATAGAATGGAATAGACCTGTAGGAGAAAATTCTGTTAAAGTGCCAGATTTTCGAAAAGCTGATTTTAATAGCCTAAGAAATTTTTTGGGTCAAATTGATTGGAAAGTCTTGGGTATGGGGTGTGGGCCGGTCTTGGAGCGAGACATGAACCCAGCGATAGGTGACTTAAATGGAAATTTCGATGTGGATTCAATATATAACTTATTTAAGAATATTCTAAACAAAGCACAGGAACGTAGTATACCATACAAATTGAATAGATCGAATACTAATGACTCAAAGTGGATAACGAAGAATTTGAAGAACCTTATAGGTAAAAAGAGAGCTTGGTTCAAAAGGATTAAAATTGGGGAGGTCACTTTAGAACAGGAATTCGTACAACTGGTTAGAAATGTTAAAAAAGAGATAAGGAAAGCAAAAAGAAACTATGAAGTTCGCATAGCAGGGCAAGCAAAGACAAATCCTAAAGGGTTTTTTCAGTTATATCGTACTAAGACTAGGGAAAGGATAGGTCCATTAAAAACTGAGACAGGTCAAATAACAGATAGTGATGAAGAGATGAGTAGTATTTTTAATAAATATTTTGTATCTGTATTTACTAAAGAGGAACTTAACAATATGCCTTCAGCCGAACAAGTCTATGTGGGTGGGGACGAGGACAGGTTGACGAGTTTAACAGTTACCAGAGAGGATGTTCTTAAACAAATAGTAAAACTCAAACCAAACAAATCCCCAGGGCCGGATGAAGTGTTTGCCAGGGTGCTTAAAGAATGCAAAGAGGAGCTTTGTGACCCACTGTCAACCATATTTAATAAATCAATAGAGTCAGGCAGAGTGCCAGAGTTTTGGAAAGTTACTAATTTGATACCAGTTTTTAAGAAAGGAGATAGATCACTTGCGTCTAACTATCGACCAATTAGCCTAACGTCTATTGTGGGAAAGTTACTCGAATCTATAATAGCAAATAAAATTCGTCTTCATCTTGAAAAACATAAATTAATAAATGAGTCGCAACATGGTTTTATAAATGGCCGTTCATGTTTAACAAATTTGTTATCTTTTTATTCTAGCATTGTTGAGGCAGTTGAGAGTGGTAAGGATTGCAATGTTGTGTACCTTGACTTTAGCAAAGCTTTTGATACAGTGCCACATGAAAGACTGATTAAAAAGATAGAGTCTCATGGTATTGGGGGTGCTATATTAAGCTGGATTAGGGCATGGCTATACCAAAGGAAACAGAGAGTTAGTATAAATGGAGTCAAGTCAGAGTGGGAAAATGTTGTAAGTGGGGTGCCTCAGGGCTCTGTCCTGGAACCTCTGTTGTTTATAATATATATAAATGATTTAGATTCAGGTTTGAGTAGCAACATTTGCAAATTTGCCGATGATACGAAAATCGGTAGGGAAGTTAATTCGGAGGAGGACTCACTATCACTTCAAGTTGATCTAGATAGGGTTTTGAAATGGTCTAAGGATTGGCAGATGCAATTTAATGCTGATAAATGTAAAGTTCTGAGGTTAGGTAATGATAGGGTTACAAGATACGAGCTAGATGGTGTTGAGATTGTGAAGTCCAATTGCGAAAGGGATCTGGGAGTTATGATTAGCAAGAATTTAAAACAAAAGGATCAATGCATAAATGTCCGTAATAAGGCAAATCGGACACTTGGATTTATTAATCGCAGCGTTAGTAACAAGACACCTGGTGTGGTTCTCAAGCTATATCTTGCTCTAGTTAGGCCCCATTTAGATTATGCAGTTCAGTTTTGGTCGCCATATTATAGAATGGATATAAATTCACTTGAACGTGTCCAGCGTAGGATGACTAAGTTAATTCCCCAAATTAGAAATCTTTCATATGAGGAAAGATTAACAAAGTTTAAGTTGCATTCACTGGAGAGGCAAAGAGTTAGGGGTGACATGATAGAGGTTTACAAGTGGGTGAATGGACATAACATAAGAACATAAGAACAAAGGTAACTGCAGAAGGCCTATTGGCCCATACGAGGCAGCTCCTATTCTATAACCACCCAATCCCACTCATATACTTGTCCAACCCGTGCTTGAAACAATCGAGGGACCCCACCTCCACAATGTTACGCGGCAATTGGTTCCACAAATCAACAACCCTGTTACTGAACCAGTATTTACCCAAGTCTTTCCTAAATCTAAACTTATCCAATTTATATCCATTGTTTCGTGTTCTGTCCTGTGTTGATACTTTTAATACCCTATTAATATCCCCCCGGTTATGTCCATTCATCCACTTGTAAACCTCTATCATGTCACCCCTAACTCTTCGCCTTTCCAGTGAATGCAACTTAAGCTTTGTTAATCTTTCTTCATATGAAAGATTTCTAATTTGGGGAATTAACTTAGTCATCCTACGCTGGACACGTTCAAGTGAATTTATATCCATTCTATAATATGGCGACCAAAACTGAACTGCATAATCTAAATGGGGCCTAACTAGAGCAAGATATAGCTTGAGAACCACACCAGGTGTCTTGTTACTAACGCTGCGATTAATAAATCCAAGTGTCCGATTTGCCTTATTACGAACATTTATGCATTGATCCTTTTGTTTTAAATTCTTACTAATCATAACTCCCAGATCCCTTTCGCAATCCGACTTCGCAATCACAACACCATCTAGCTCGTATCTTGTAACTCTATCATCATTACCTAACCTCAGAACTTTACATTTATCAGCATTAAACTGCATCTGCCAATCCTTTGACCATTTCAAAACCCTATCTAGATCAACTTGAAGTGATAGTGAGTCCTCCTCCGAATTAATTTCCCTACCGATTTTCGTATCATCGGCAAATTTGCAAATGTTGCTACTCAAACCTGAATCTAAATCATTTATATATATTATAAACAACAGAGGTCCCAGGACAGAGCCTTGAGGCACTCCACTTACAACATTTTCCCACTCTGATCCTGATAATAACAAAGGGGATATTAATAGGGTATTAAAAGTATCAACACAAGACAGAACACGAAACAATGGGTATAAATTAAATAAGTTTAGATTTAGGAAAGACTTGGGTAAATACTGGTTCAGTAACAGGGTTGTTGATTTGTGGAACCAATTACCGCGTAACTTGGTGGAGGTGGGGTCCCTCCATTGTTTCAAGCGCGGGTTGGACAAGTATATGAGTGGGATTGGTGGTTATAAATAGGAGCTGCCTCGTATGGGCCAATAGGCCTTCTGCAGTTGCCTTTGTTCTTATGTTCAAAGCTTAAGTTGCATTCACTGGAAAGGCGAAGAGTTAGGGGTGACATGATAGAGGTTTACAAGTGGGTGAATGGACATAACAAAGGGGATATTAATAGGGTATTAAAAGTATCAACACAAGACAGAACACGAAACAATGGGTATAAATTTGAAAAGTTTAGTTTTAGGAAAGACTTGGGTAAATACTGGTTCAGTAACAGGGATGTTGATTTGCGGAACCAATTACCGCGTAACGTGCTGGAGGTGGGGTCCCTCGATTGTTTCAAGCGCGGGTTGGACAAGTATATGAGTGGAATTGGGTGGTTATAAATAGGAGCTGCCTCGTATGGGCCAATAGGCCTTCTGCAGTTCCCTTTGTTCTTATGTTCTTATATAAATTTACTATAATGCGTCCAGATTAAGATGATAAAGTTAATCTCCTTAATTTGAATCTTATAATGAAATATTGACAAACGGTAAATTACATTCTATAGAGAGGCGAAGAATTAGGGGTGTACAAGTGGATGAATGGAAATAACAAAGGGGGGATATTAATAGGAATTAAAAGTAACAACACAAGACAGAACACGAAACATAAATTGGATTAGTTCAGATTTAGGTAAGACCTGGGTAAATACTGGTTCGGTAACAGAGTTCCTGATTTGTAGATCCAATCAC
The DNA here is from genome assembly GCF_040958095.1 of Procambarus clarkii. NCBI lineage: Eukaryota > Metazoa > Arthropoda > Malacostraca > Decapoda > Cambaridae > Procambarus > Procambarus clarkii. Next base: position 7,707,564 of record NC_091161.1, on the reverse strand, counting down.
CGCATAACATATTAAAAATAGGATCCCTTGATTGTTCCAATCATAAATTAGAAATATATATGGATGGATATAAATATGAGCTACCTCGTATGGGCCAATAGGCCTTCTGCAGTTACCTTCATTCCTATGTTCTTATATATGGCTGCTCCCCCTCCTCGTCTAATATATCAACGTGTGTCAAACAGTTTAAATTTGTTTATTTGATATTCAGCTATTAGTTCTCTGGTTTCCACATTCACCCGTGTTTCAATAAGTGCAATAACATATATTGTTTCTGTGAAAACAGAAGCATTTAAATCATTTAATTTGTTTCTTAGACTTCTACTGTTCGTGTAAATTATTTTGGTGTATTGTTATTTTGAGGCCATTCTTCTTCCATGTTCATTTTGCCCTCCCCCTCCCAATTCATACTTTATTGCCCTTATGTACATATAAATTTCTATATCACTATCTACTAATAGTTTAACCCAAAGAAACCTCTCAAATAACAGATTCCAACTAGTTGGCAACAGCAACAACCCCAGCCCTAGATAAATGTAAGGAGTAATTTCATTAATGTGAGGAGAGTGTGAGGAGAAGCTCATGGAGTGGCCTATATAAGTCCTGGAGAACAGATTCTTCAGTCATCGTCCATAGTACAGATCAGAGAATTGAATTCTTATATAGAGATTACGGACAATTATTTGACAAGATGCACATATCGTCGTTTGTCGGAATGGCGGTGATGGTGGTGGCGGTAACAAAGGCGATCCCTGTTGCCGTCGACACCAACATCTCGCCGGAAACACTTGCTAAATTTATTACACTTGATGAAATGAAACAATTCTTCAACGAAACTAATGACTACTTGTTCAATAAGCTGCCAGGTAAGACACTGTCAGAAGTTGCCGAAAATATTAAGGAAAAGATGACAACCGTAAAGCAGACGATTGAGGAAACCGAGGCAGTTAAGCGGCTTACCAGCTCTCTCGCACCAGTCAAAACTTGGTTCAAGGAAAAGGCGACTACAATTCACGAGAAGTTCAGCGCCCTGAAGAATACTACCTTCCAGCAGATGCTCAGCCACGTTATAGAGCAAGTAACCAGCTTGGACCATAAGATTATAAACTGGTTCGAAGAACATATTCCCAAACAATAAAACACACATGCCACTTATATTCCATTACCATTATATTCCATCCGAATTATATAATCCTTATTATAACCTCTTGTTTCTCAATAATGTATTGGAAGATAAAATATGTTATTAATGTATATAAAATTGCATATCGAATAAAATTTTGTTGATAAATATTGAAATAAATTGTTGATTCATAATTTGTAATTTTATTACCATTACACTTATACTATGACTGTACATTAATCTATGTAATCTGAGAGTTTTATATTCAATCATGGCGTGGAGGAAACATCCTTAGTACATTGTCCCTTCTTAAATTAGATTAAAGATTGTCAGCTGCAGTTTCATTATATTCATATGTGATGTGAACGATCACTTGATGTTCCCAATTTTCCGATGGGCCATGAGACCATTTGGGAAACGATCGGACGAGGGAGTGGGGAAGACGAGGGGACAGAAGTGAGAGATTGTTGGGAAGACGAGGGGACAAGGGGCCCCTCGTCCCTTGACAGTAACGGTGGGGAAGGACAAGAGACAGAGGAGTTTGTGATGGTGCGGACGAGGGGATGGCAGAATGGAGAATGGTGGGGAGGACAAAGGGACAGTGAGAGTGAGAGGGTGTGTTAGCCAGAGCTCCTGAGTGTTGTTATACTGTCATAGCAATATGGACGTTGTAGTGAAGGACCTAGTTGGGGCCCTGAGTACAGAGTTGGACTCTCTACGGGAGGAGGTACGACAGCTGAAACAACAACGAGAAGAAACGAAGGAGGAGACCAGTAGTAAAAAGACCTCGTCTTGGAAAGTTGTAAAGGACAGGAGCCTTAAGAAGACTTTGATAAAGCCGCCTACAGACGCCCTAAGAACTTCTAATTCATTTGCCGTATTGGAGGACGAGCGCTGTGGTGAGACTGCGGATAACGCGAAAGGGAAAGCGCAACGAAGCGCAGGCCCCTCAGAGAGTAAAGGAAATACCTAAGCGAACTTCAGTTGTGGGAGATTCCCAGATAAGGTATTTGGATAGAACGTTTTGTGCTAGAGATAGTGAGAACAGGTTAAGAGTTTGCTATCCCGGAGCTGGAATTGGTGATATCAAAAACAACATGAATGATATTATGGTTGGAAATGGGAACAATCCCGTTATTAGCATTAGCGCGGGATGAAATGATGTTGGTCGAGTTAGGAGTGAGGAACTGATTCAGAGGTATAAAACAGCCATAGAATTAGTTAGAAGCAAGGGAGGAATCCGGATCATATGTGGCATTCTTCCAAGAAAGGGAATGGGAAATGAATGGATGTCGAGGGCACTTGGTGTCAATTGCCGGCTGGAAAGATATTGCAAATCAAATGCAAAATCTTTCATAGACAACTGGGAACACTTCTATGGAAGAAGTGAAATGTACGCTCGTATGGGCCAATAGGCCTTCTGCAGTTACCTTTGTTCTTATGTTCTTGTGGAAAGGCGAAGAGTTAGGGTTGACATGATTAGGTTAGGGTTTTAGATTTAGTGTTAACTAACAGGGAAACACAAATAAATGATATCGAAATAGGGAGTGAGCTAGGGCACAGTGATCACAAAGAAATCAGATTTAGCATAGAATGGAATAGACCTGTAGGAGAAAATTCTGTTAAAGTGCCAGATTTTCGAAAAGCTGATTTTAATAGCCTAAGAAATTTTTTGGGTCAAATTGATTGGAAAGTCTTGGGTATGGGGTGTGGGCCGGTCTTGGAGCGAGACATGAACCCAGCGATAGGTGACTTAAATGGAAATTTCGATGTGGATTCAATATATAACTTATTTAAGAATATTCTAAACAAAGCACAGGAACGTAGTATACCATACAAATTGAATAGATCGAATACTAATGACTCAAAGTGGATAACGAAGAATTTGAAGAACCTTATAGGTAAAAAGAGAGCTTGGTTCAAAAGGATTAAAATTGGGGAGGTCACTTTAGAACAGGAATTCGTACAACTGGTTAGAAATGTTAAAAAAGAGATAAGGAAAGCAAAAAGAAACTATGAAGTTCGCATAGCAGGGCAAGCAAAGACAAATCCTAAAGGGTTTTTTCAGTTATATCGTACTAAGACTAGGGAAAGGATAGGTCCATTAAAAACTGAGACAGGTCAAATAACAGATAGTGATGAAGAGATGAGTAGTATTTTTAATAAATATTTTGTATCTGTATTTACTAAAGAGGAACTTAACAATATGCCTTCAGCCGAACAAGTCTATGTGGGTGGGGACGAGGACAGGTTGACGAGTTTAACAGTTACCAGAGAGGATGTTCTTAAACAAATAGTAAAACTCAAACCAAACAAATCCCCAGGGCCGGATGAAGTGTTTGCCAGGGTGCTTAAAGAATGCAAAGAGGAGCTTTGTGACCCACTGTCAACCATATTTAATAAATCAATAGAGTCAGGCAGAGTGCCAGAGTTTTGGAAAGTTACTAATTTGATACCAGTTTTTAAGAAAGGAGATAGATCACTTGCGTCTAACTATCGACCAATTAGCCTAACGTCTATTGTGGGAAAGTTACTCGAATCTATAATAGCAAATAAAATTCGTCTTCATCTTGAAAAACATAAATTAATAAATGAGTCGCAACATGGTTTTATAAATGGCCGTTCATGTTTAACAAATTTGTTATCTTTTTATTCTAGCATTGTTGAGGCAGTTGAGAGTGGTAAGGATTGCAATGTTGTGTACCTTGACTTTAGCAAAGCTTTTGATACAGTGCCACATGAAAGACTGATTAAAAAGATAGAGTCTCATGGTATTGGGGGTGCTATATTAAGCTGGATTAGGGCATGGCTATACCAAAGGAAACAGAGAGTTAGTATAAATGGAGTCAAGTCAGAGTGGGAAAATGTTGTAAGTGGGGTGCCTCAGGGCTCTGTCCTGGAACCTCTGTTGTTTATAATATATATAAATGATTTAGATTCAGGTTTGAGTAGCAACATTTGCAAATTTGCCGATGATACGAAAATCGGTAGGGAAGTTAATTCGGAGGAGGACTCACTATCACTTCAAGTTGATCTAGATAGGGTTTTGAAATGGTCTAAGGATTGGCAGATGCAATTTAATGCTGATAAATGTAAAGTTCTGAGGTTAGGTAATGATAGGGTTACAAGATACGAGCTAGATGGTGTTGAGATTGTGAAGTCCAATTGCGAAAGGGATCTGGGAGTTATGATTAGCAAGAATTTAAAACAAAAGGATCAATGCATAAATGTCCGTAATAAGGCAAATCGGACACTTGGATTTATTAATCGCAGCGTTAGTAACAAGACACCTGGTGTGGTTCTCAAGCTATATCTTGCTCTAGTTAGGCCCCATTTAGATTATGCAGTTCAGTTTTGGTCGCCATATTATAGAATGGATATAAATTCACTTGAACGTGTCCAGCGTAGGATGACTAAGTTAATTCCCCAAATTAGAAATCTTTCATATGAGGAAAGATTAACAAAGTTTAAGTTGCATTCACTGGAGAGGCAAAGAGTTAGGGGTGACATGATAGAGGTTTACAAGTGGGTGAATGGACATAACATAAGAACATAAGAACAAAGGTAACTGCAGAAGGCCTATTGGCCCATACGAGGCAGCTCCTATTCTATAACCACCCAATCCCACTCATATACTTGTCCAATCCGTGCTTGAAACAATCGAGGGACCCCACCTCCACAATGTTACGCGGCAATTGGTTCCACAAATCAACAACCCTGTTACTGAACCAGTATTTACCCAAGTCTTTCCTAAATCTAAACTTATCCAATTTATACCCATTGTTTCGTGTTCTGTCCTGTGTTGATACTTTTAATACCCTATTAATATCCCCCCGGTTATGTCCATTCATCCACTTGTAAACCTCTATCATGTCACCCCTAACTCTTCGCCTTTCCAGTGAATGCAACTTAAGCTTTGTTAATCTTTCTTCATATGAAAGATTTCTAATTTGGGGAATTAACTTAGTCATCCTACGCTGGACACGTTCAAGTGAATTTATATCCATTCTATAATATGGCGACCAAAACTGAACTGCATAATCTAAATGGGGCCTAACTAGAGCAAGATATAGCTTGAGAACCACACCAGGTGTCTTGTTACTAACGCTGCGATTAATAAATCCAAGTGTCCGATTTGCCTTATTACGAACATTTATGCATTGATCCTTTTGTTTTAAATTCTTACTAATCAAAACAGAGAGTTAGTATAAATGGAGTCAAGTCAGAGTGGGAAAATGTTGTAAGTGGGGTGCCTCAGGGCTCTGTCCTGGAACCTCTGTTGTTTATAATATATATAAATGATTTAGATTCAGGTTTGAGTAGCAACATTTGCAAATTTGCGATGATACGAAAATCGGTAGGGAAATTAATTCGGAGGAGGACTCACTATCACTTCAAGTTGATCTAGATAGGGTTTTGAAATGGTCTAAGGATTGGCAGATGCAGTTTAATGCTGATAAATGTAAAGTTCTGAGGTTAGGTAATGATAGGGTTACAAGATACGAGCTAGATGGTGTTGAGATTGTGAAGTCCAATTGCGAAAGGGATCTGGGAGTTATGATTAGCAAGAATTTAAAACAAAAGGATCAATGCATAAATGTTCGTAATAAGGCAAATCGGACACTTGGATTTATTAATCGCAGCGTTAGTAACAAGACACCTGGTGTGGTTCTCAAGCTATATCTTGCTCTAGTTAGGCCCCATTTAGATTATGCAGTTCAGTTTTGGTCGCCATATTATAGAATGGATATAAATTCACTTGAACGTGTCCAGCGTAGGATGACTAAGTTAATTCCCCAAATTAGAAATCTTTCATATGAGGAAAGATTAACAAAGTTTAAGTTGCATTCACTGGAGAGGCAAAGAGTTAGGGGTGACATGATAGAGGTTTACAAGTGGGTGAATGGACATAACAAAGGGGATATTAATAGGGTATTAAAAGTATCAACACAAGACAGAACACGAAACAATGGGTATAAATTTGAAAAGTTTAGTTTTAGGAAAGACTTGGGTAAATACTGGTTCAGTAACAGGGATGTTGATTTGCGGAACCAATTACCGCGTAACGTGCTGGAGGTGGGGTCCCTCGATTGTTTCAAGCGCGGGTTGGACAAGTATATGAGTGGAATTGGGTGGTTATAAATAGGAGCTGCCTCGTTTGGGCCAATAGGCCTTCTGCAGTTCCCTTTGTTCTTATGTTCTTATATAAATTTACTATAATGCGTCCAGATTAAGATGATAAAGTTAATCTCCTTAATTTGAATCTTATAATGAAATATTGACAAACGGTAAATTACATTCTATAGAGAGGCGAAGAATTAGGGGTGTACAAGTGGATGAATGGAAATAACAAAGGGGGGATATTAATAGGAATTAAAAGTAACAACACAAGACAGAACACGAAACATAAATTGGATTAGTTCAGATTTAGGTAAGACCTGGGTAAATACTGGTTCGGTAACAGAGTTCCTGATTTGTAGATCCAATCACCGCATAACATATTAAAAATAGGATCCCTTGATTGTTCCAATCATAAATTAGAAATATATATGGATGGATATAAATATGAGCTACCTCGTATGGGCCAATAGGCCTTCTGCAGTTACCTTCATTCCTATGTTCTTATATATGGCTGCTCCCCCTCCTCGTCTAATATATCAACGTGTGTCAAACAGTTTAAATTTGTTTATTTGATATTCAGCTATTAGTTCTCTGGTTTCCACATTCATCCGTGTTTCAATAAGTGCAATAACATATATTGTTTCTGTGAAAACAGAAGCATTTAAATCATTTAATTTGTTTCTTAGACTTCTACTGTTCGTGTAAATTATTTTGGTATATTGTTATTTTGAGGCCATTCTTCTTCCATGTTCATTTTGCCCTCCCCCTCCCAATTCATACTTTATTGCTTTTATGTCCATATAAATTTCTGCATCACTATCTACTAAAAGTTTAACCCAAAGAAACCTCTCAAATATCAGATTCCAACTAGTTGGCAACAGCAACAATCCCAGCCCTAGATAAATGTAAGGAGTAATTTCATTAATGTGAGGAGAAGCTCATGGAGTGGCCTATATAAGTCCTGGAGAACAGACTCTTCAGTCATCGTCCATAGTACACATCAGAGAATTGAATTCTTATATAGAGATTACGGACAATTATCACACCATTTGGTCCGGGAGACATCTTCCGTCACGCAGGGTGCAGTCGCACCTCCACAGATCTCCAGTATCATCTATTGATACTGGTGATGGCTCAAAAGGGCCACCACTTACGAGCTATTCATGCCTGTGCCACCTTTTGGGTGGCTTCATCTTCATCTTAACACATTCACAAGGGAGACATCTCCCTTCATGCAGGGTGCATTCGCACCTTCACAGATCTCCAGCATCAGCTCCTGATACTGGTAATGGCTTAAAATGGCCACCACTTACGGGCTATTTATGCCCGTGCCACCTTTTGGGTTGCTAGATTGGGTTGCTTCATCTTCATCTTAAACACATTCATAAGGGAGACATCTCCCGTCATGCAGGGTGCATTCGCACCTCCACAGATCTCCAGTATCAGCTCTTGATACTGGTGATGGCTCGAAAGGGCCACCACTTACGAGCTATTCATGCCCGTGCCATCTTTTGGGTGGCTTCATCTTCATCTTCTTCATCTGTTTAAAACACGGGAGATATCTCCCGTCACGCTGGGTGCAGTCGCACCTCTCCAGTATCATCTATTGATACTGGTGATGGCTCAAAAGGGCCACCACTTACCAATTCATGCCCGTGCCACCTATTGGGTGGCTTCATCTTCATCTTAAACACATTCACAAGGGAGACATCTCCCATCATGCAGGGTGCATTCGCACCTCCACAGATCTCCAGTATCAGCTCTTGATACTGGTAATGGCTTAAAATGGCCACCACTTACGGGCTATTCATGCCCGTGCCACCTTTTGGGTGGCTTAATCTTCATCATCATCGGACAATTATGGTGATGGTGGTGGCGGTAACAAAGGCGATCCCTGTTGCCGTCGACACCAACATCTCGCCGGAAACACTTGCTAAATTTATTACACTTGATGAAATGAAACAATTCTTCAACGAAACTAATGACTACTTGTTCAATAAGCTGCCAGGTAAGACACTGTCAAAAGTTGCCGAAAATATTAAGGAAAAGATGACAACCGTAAAACAGACGATTGAGGAAACCGAGGCAGTTAAGCAGCTTACCAGCTCTCTCGCACCAGTCAAAACTTGGTTCAAGGAAAAGGCGACTACAATCTTTTTATTCTAGCATTGTTGAGGCAGTTGATAGTGGTAAGGATTGCGATGTTGTATACCTTGACTTTAGCAAAGCTTTTGATACAGTGCCACATGAAAGACTGATTAAAAAGATAGTCTCATGGTATTGGGGGTGCTATATTAAGCTGGATTAGGGCTATACCAAAGGAAACAGAGAGTTAGTATAAATGGAATCAAGTCAGAGTGGGAAAATGTTGTAAGTGGAGTGCCTCAAGGCTCTGTCCTGGGACCTCTGTTGTTTATAATATATATAAATGATTTAGATTCAGGTTTGAGTAGCAACATTTGCAAATTTGCCGATGATACGAAAATCGGTAGGGAAATTAATTCGGAGGAGGACTCACTATCACTTCAAGTTGATCTAGATAGGGTTTTAACATAAGAACATAAGAACAAAGGTAACTGCAGAAGGCCTAATGGCCCATACGAGGCAGCTCCTATTCTATAACCACCCAATCCCACTCATATACTTGTCCAACCCGTGCTTGAAACAATCGAGGGACCCCACCTCCACAATGTTACGCGGCAATTGGTTCCACAAATCAACAACCCTGTTACTGAACCAGTATTTACCCAAGTCTTTCCTAAATCTAAACTTATCCAATTTATATCCATTGTTTCGTGTTCTGTCCTGTGTTGATACTTTTAATACCCTATTAATATCCCCCCGGTTATGTCCATTCATCCACTTGTAAACCTCTATCATGTCACCCCTAACTCTTCGCCTTTCCAGTGAATGCAACTTAAGCTTTGTTAATCTTTCTTCATATGAAAGATTTCTAATTTGGGGAATTAACTTAGTCATCCTACGCTGGACACGTTCAAGTGAATTTATATCCATTCTATAATATGGCGACCAAAACTGAACTGCATAATCTAAATGGGGCCTAACTAGAGCAAGATATAGCTTGAGAACCACACCAGGTGTCTTGTTACTAACGCTGCGATTAATAAATCCAAGTGTCCGATTTGCCTTATTACGAACATTTATGCATTGATCCTTTTGTTTTAAATTCTTACTAATCATAACTCCCAGATCCCTTTCGCAATCCGACTTCGCAATCACAACACCATCTAGCTCGTATCTTGTAACTCTATCATCATTACCTAACCTCAGAACTTTTGGTCAAAGGATTGGCAGATGCAGTTTAATGCTGATAAATGTAAATGTAAAGATAAATGGAAATGAATGGATGTCGAGGGCACTTGGTGTCAATTGCCGGCTGGAAAGATATTTCAAATCAAATGCAATATCTTTCATAGACAACTGGGAACACTTCTATGGAAGAAGTGAAATGTACGCTCGTATGGGCCAATATGCCTTCTGCAGTTACCTTTGTTCATATGTTCTTATGTTTTTTTGGAAAGGCGAAGAGTTAGGGTTGACATGATAAAGGTTTACAAGTTGAGTGGACATAACATTGTGGAGGTGGGGTCCCTCGATTGTTTCAAGCACGGGTTGGACACTCATTGGCATATGAGTGGGATTGGGTGGTTATAAATAGGAGCTGCCTCATATGGGCCAATAGGCCTTCTGCAGTTACCTTTGTTCTTATGTTCTTATTAACAAAGCTTAAGTTGCATTCACTGGAAAGGCGAAGAGTTAGGGGTGACATGATAAAGGTTTACAAGTGGGTGAATGGACATAACAAAGGGGATATTATTAGGGTATTAAAAGTGTCAACACAAGACAGAACACGAAACAATGGTTATAAATTGGATAAGTTTAGATTTAGGAAAGCCTTGGGTAAATACTGGCTCAGTAACAGGGTTGTTGATTTGTGGAACTAATTGCCGCGTAACATTGTGGAAGTAGGGTCCCTCGACTGTTTCAAGCATAGGTTGGACATGTATATGAGTGGGATTGGGTGGTTATAAATAGGAGCTGCCTCGTATGGGCCAATAGGCCTTCTGCAGTTGCCCTTGTTCTTATGTTCTTATAACAAAGGGGATATTAATAGGGCAATAAAAGTATCAACACAAGACAGAACACGAAAAATAGGTATAAATTGCACGAGTTTAGATTTAGGAAAGACTTGGGTAAATACTGGTTCAGTAACAGGGTTGTTGATTTGTCGAACCAGTTGCCGTTTGACGTGGTGGTGGTGTCCCTAGATTGTTTCAAGCGTGGGTTGGACATGTATATGAGTGGAATTGGGTGGTTATAAATAGGAGCTGCCTCGTATGGGCCAATAGGCCTTCTGCAGTTTCCTTTATTCTTATTGTTGTTATTTGATATTCTGTAAATAGTTCTCTGTTTTTATAGTTATCAATGTTTAGGTAAGTGCAATAATATATTTTATTTTTTTGCAGATATTGTGCAGAAACTTCGTCCAATATGCCTTGATGAAATTCAATCCGGGCTCAGGAGCTAGAAGTGTTTGAGGTAGTGCTATATTAATAAATGGTTTTGTAGCAAAATAGTCACTACTCATTTATTTTTTATTTTTTTTTTGAGATATATACAAGAGTTGTTACATTCTTGTACAGCCTGTACAAGAGTTGCGGCAAGTCCTTAATCCTATGGTCCCTGGAATACGATCCCCTGCCGCGAAGAATCGTTTTTTCATCCAAGTACATATTTTACTGTTGCGTTAAACAGAGGCTACAGTTAAGGAATTGCGCCCAGTAAATCCTCCCCGGCCAGGATACGAACCCATGACATAGCGCTCGCGGAACGCCAGGCGAGTGTCTTACCACTACACCACGGAGACTGTAAATTCATTGGTCATTTCATGACCAATGACACAATTCATAAATACTGGTTGAGACAAAAGGAGTTCCATCTTCCCACCATCAATATGGGTTGGTTTTGTCGAGTTCAGCAGACTGACTTCAGGCATTTCATCCAATAGGTATTCAATATGTATTTCGTTGGCGTCGGTTCTTGGTAATCAAGTAATAATTTACTATGAGCGTTTCAGTCACCCGAGATGATAGTATGTGTGTGGTGACTGCTATTTCAAACATTGCAAAAAAATCCATATCGTGTTCTCTATGGCTGTTCAGAGTAGTCTAATCTAAGACAACAGCAACAACGTAATTGGGTTAGAAATGTCACCTCACCAAACCACCTGACCCGGGCCAACATATAACAACAACAACAACAATAAATTCCCAACATAGCAGAACAGAATCATCTTCACCCTTTCTCCTCCAGATCTGCATTTGAGATGGATTTCGAGATTAATCAACATGATACTTCTAATTGGGTATTGGCACCAGAATTTGTACCTATTGGTTTTAAACGAAAAGTATCAGTTAACAACTATGCCCTTTGGCATTCAGGAATACGCTATAACGCAGACGAAACCTTGCAGTTACCATCCAAAAACAAACAAGAAATGAAACTAAATAAAAAAGATGAAATTTTCAACAAAATCTTACTGGGTGCAAGAATTATGGTTCTAATGCGAGGATTGCCAGGCTCCGGAAAATCAACATTGGCTATAAAACTGAAGGGCACGACTGGTGTCATTCTGTCTACAGATGATTATTTTTACAATACACGTGGTAAATATTGCTATGATCCTTCGAGGATTGGCGACGCACATCATTGGAATGAACAAAGAGCACTCCAGAAACTACAGGACGGCAAAACCCCGATAATAATTGATAATACCAATTTACAGGCATGGGAAATGAAACCATATGTTAAACTCGCCCTTCAATATGACTATGAGGTTGACATTTTGGATGCAGATACGCCATGGAAGCTTAATCCAGATGAACTTGCCAAAAGAAATTCACATGGGGTGCCAAAAAGAAAAATTTACGATATGAGACGAAGATATGACGTTGATGTAAAGATTGAGCATATTATTCGTGACTTACAAGGATTCTCAGCACACGGGCATAATAATTGTGCAAGTTATGGAATAAAGTCAAGAAAAGGGGGTCAGAATATTAATGGGCTTGCTATGATTTTCTCGACAGAAGACAAGATGTATAAAACAAATATTATAAGTGCTGATGACAAAATTTCTCTAGCCACTTGTAACACTTTATCACAAGATGATAAATCTGGAGAGTTTAATTTAAAAAATGTAAGTGTTGTTCATCAGGATGTCGGCCATAATTTAACAGTTGCAGATAGTTTAACGTCTTGGGAATACGTAGAAATAACTACAGGAGAATGTTCTCTGAACTGGGACTCTTCAGAAAAAGTTCAGGCAAATGACTCTGAGTCACAGTGTTCTAAACCAAGGAGAACCAGACGTAAGAAAGTATCTGGTGATCCAATCAAGAGGTTGGGTGACACCGATGAGAAGACATATACATTAGAGGATCCTTCCATATCATCGTGGAATCCTGTTGAAAGTGGTAAGCCCTCGTGGGACAATGATATATCAACTGCATTATCTGGATCTGAAAGTCCATTAAAGAGAGGAGCTCAGGAATTAATATGTAATAGATCTGTTAAGTCAATGTCACAAGCTGGTGCAGTACCGAGGTTTAGGAGACAAAGGCACCTCGAGTAATTCATCAAGTGGCAATTTGAAAAAAACCTTTGAGATGCTGAGAAAAGTGTCACAATTGCACATTATAATGTACCAGCCGATTTTATCCGTATTGTTTAGCATACTATTTGTTAATTGCTTTCATGGTACAATATTTTCAATTACTAGTCTATGTAATATTGTTTTGTAGTCCATATTAAAAGACAAAAATATGTATTAGCTAATTTATGGAATTTTACTGCTTAAAATATATAATGCATACCTTACTGTGGACTTTTATTCTGCCTTTAGATATGTGCCTTATTCATCTTTACAATTACTGTACTGCATAACTTTCCAAAACGATCAGAAAACTGCTAAATTTTCTTTGCTTTGGCTTTTCAAATTTATATTTTTAAAGTTTCTTAATCATTTTAACTTACCAAAATTCTGGTATTTTGGCATCTTTTACTGTAGACGGTAATTTTATTTGACATGAAATACAGTTCTGTATTTATTTACTGTATAAAGATAGAAACACAATACCGTAATTTCTATAGAAAAAAAGAGACATTGTGCAATTTCAGTGTGAAGAACTACACGTTTTTTTACAGTGCATCCCGGAGAAAGACGTTGCATGAAAACGATACACCTAATTTGCAGAAGGAATATAAATTTTCTTGTGTAAAAGCTGAGTTCATCACTATTGTTCTTGAGTAAGAACATGTTACTGTCCTGAGTAAGACAGCGTACCTCAGCTGGAGTATTAATGGAAAGATTTTAATAATTCATTCCATTTTGCAGTTATCTATATTCTCGAAAGATTAATGGTTACACTTAAGAATAAATTTTGATACACTAAATGGTACTAGACATTATAACGAGAGAACTATTTAAGCTCTTTGATGTCCATCTAACCAAGACCAGTTTTGTATGACTGGTGAAGGCCTAAAAAACTTTCATTTATTTTTTAAACATGCATCTCCGCTGTTTAGATTATCCTACATACAAACTACAGTACTTATGGGTTCATATTTATCAGCGTTCGAAAACACACCCCTTGAAAGTCTTTTGTTCGGTCTAGAAGAAATTTGTTTTGTTTATCAATCACTTCAGTATTTCAATGTTTTGTTTTCGGTAAATATGCATTGTATGTAAATAAATATACTCTAACATTGTTCATAAATATTCATAAAATTTAAGAAAGAAGAGCAAAGATTTAATCATCTTTAATGTCTTTTTAAGCTTTATAGACAATGCCATGGTGATACACCTATATATAAATACAGTGCGACTTTCAATTAATAAATTGCTGCAGATAGAACCCTTTAGGGACTGAAAAGAACTTGATAGGCAATATTCCATGTAATGAGGGATACCGTCCTTCAGTTCGATGGTAAGGCATATAGACAGACGAAGGACAACGCCATAGGAACGTCCAGTAGCGTAGCTATTGGTGACATCTTTATGCATGTAGTTTTTGAAAGGGAGAGATCCCACAGAGAAGACACCCCAGCAGTGTACTACAGATATATAGACAATATCTATGGAGTCATGGTAGGAGGCCTCCCACGTCTAGAGTTTCTTTGCCTGGGCGAACAAAGTCCACGGAAATATCAAATTTACCCTAGAACACGACGACACCACAATAGACTTCCTGGACACCACGGTGTACATGGACGAAACAACCCGACACCTGAACACGAATGCGTATTACAAACCTACGAACCTTCACACATACTTGAAGTTCGACTCGTGCCATCCGCTAGCCATAAAGAAATCCTTATCCTTCTCCCTAGGATTACGCCTTAAAAGAATAAACAGGACAAAACCCTCTACCCCCAGCTAGACGACCTATGGGAGATGTTTAGGCATAGAGGTTTCCCTGAGGAAACGCTGAACCACGCCCAAGAGAAACTACGCGGAAAGACCAGAGAACAATTTCTCAGGCCCCCTCACGGTTGGAGAATAGGAGATGGATCCTCCCTACCCTGTTCTTTCCTGGTTTTGCTGGGAAACTAAAACAGAAACTCTCAGACGAATGGGCCTGGATGAGGGAGACATATCACCCCTCATGGGAGAATTTCCCGCAAAATCCCCCAATGATTGCGTGGAGGCGAGGTAACTCCATCAAGGATCACCTCGAACCCGGCCCCCACGACTCGACAAGGAAGTAGGATATCCATGCTGAAGGAACCAGTCAAAACCCACCAGCGCAGACCTAACCTGACACAGGAGCCTGCACAACACACCAAGGTAACCGAAGTATGTGGAGTGGTTAGGAGGAGCCTACATGCAAACAATCACTTCAGTATTTCAATGTTTTGTATTCGGTAAATATGCATTATATGTAAATAAAAATATGCTAATATTGTTCATAAATATTCATATAATTTTAGAAAAAAGAGCAAAGATTTAATCATCTTTTAAGTCTTTTTGCCCTTTACAACAATGCCATGGTAATACACCTATATATAAATACAGTGCGACTTTCAATGAATAAATTGCTGTAGACTAGAACCCTTTAGGGCTGGCCCGACCTGCAGGCAATAAATTCCAGTTTTTCATATTTAAAAAAATGTTGTTACTGTTATTCTGAATATAGTCCTAAATACAAATAAAATATGCGTTCGCTTATTTGCCACATGATAGACTAACTACAAAGATAGAGTCTCATGGTATTGGGGGGTGCTATAATAAGTTGGATTAGCGATAGGTGACATAAATGGGGATTTCGATGTGGATTCAATATATAACTTATTTAAGAATATTCTAAACAAAGCACAGGAACGTAGTATACCATACAAATTGAATAGATCGAATACTAATGACCCAAAGTGGATAACAAAGAATGTGAAGAACCTTATAGGTAAAAAGAGAGCTTGGTTCAAAAGGATTAAAATTGGGGAGGTCACTTTAGAACAGGAATTCGTACAACTGGTTAGAAATGTTAAAAAAGAGATATGGAAAGCAAAAAGAAACTATGAAATTCGCATAGCAGGGCAAGCAAAGACAAATCCTAAAGGGTTTTTTTCAGTTATATCGTACTAAGACTAGGGAAAGGATAGGTTCATTAAAAACTGAGACAGGTCAAATAACAGATAGTGATGAAGAGATGAGTAGTATTTTTAATAAATATTTTGTATCTGTATTTACTAAAGAGGAACTTAACAATATGCCTTCAGCCGAACAAGTCTATGTGGGTGGGGACGAGGACAGGTTGACGAGTTTAGCAGTTACCAGGGAGGATGTTCTTAAACAAATAGTAAAACTCAAACCAAACAAATCCCCAGGGCCGGATGAAGTGTTTGCCAGGGTGCTTAAAGAATGCAAAGAGGAGCTTTGTGACCCACTGTCAACCATATTTAATAAATCAATAGAGTCAGGCAGAGTGCCAGAGTTTTGGAAAGTTGCTAATGTGATACCAGTTTTTAAGAAAGGAGATAGATCACTTGCGTCTAACTATCGACCAATTAGCCTAACGTCTATTGTGGGAAAGTTACTCGAATCTATAATAACAAATAAAATTCGTCTTCATCTTGAAAAACATAAATTAATAATTGAGTCGCAACATGGTTTTATAAATGGCCGTTCATGTTTAACAAATTTGTTATCTTTTTATTCTAGCATAGTTGAGGCAGTTGATAGTGGTAAGGATTGTGATGTTGTGTACCTTGACTTTAGCAAAGCTTTTGATACAGTGCCACATGAAAGACTGATTAAAAAGATGATTAATTAAACTGATTAAAAGAGTCTCATGGTATTGGGGGTGCTATATTAAGCTGGATTAGGGCATGGCTATACCAAAGGAAACAGAGAGTTAGTATATATGGAGTCAAGTCAGAGTGGGAAAATGTTGTAAGTGGGGTGCCTCAGGGCTCTGTCCTGGGACCTCTGTTGTTTATAATATATATAAATGATTTAGATTCAGGTTTGAGTAGCAACATTTGCAAATTTGCCGATGATACGAAAATCGGTAGGGAAATTAATTCGGAGGAGGACTCACTATCACTTCAAGTTGATCTAGATAGGGTTTTGAAATGGTCAAAGGATTGGCAGATGCAGTTTAATGCTGATAAATGTAAAGTTCTGAGGTTAGGTAATGATGATAGAGTTACAAGATACGAGCTAGATGGTGTTGTGATTGCGAAGTCGGATTGCGAAAGGGATCTGGGAGTTATGATTAGTAAGAATTTAAAACAAAAGGATCAATGCATAAATGTTCGTAATAAGGCAAATCGGACACTTGGATTTATTAATCGCAGCGTTAGTAACAAGACACCTGGTGTGGTTCTCAAGCTATATCTTGCTCTAGTTAGGCCCCATTTAGATTATGCAGTTC
This sequence comes from Procambarus clarkii, assembly GCF_040958095.1. NCBI lineage: Eukaryota > Metazoa > Arthropoda > Malacostraca > Decapoda > Cambaridae > Procambarus > Procambarus clarkii. The sequence continues at coordinate 7,690,365 of NC_091161.1, read as the reverse complement.
AGTTTTGGTCGCCATATTATAGAATGGATATAAATTCACTTGAACGTGTCCAGCGTAGGATGACTAAGTTAATTCCCCAAATTAGAAATCTTTCATATGAAGAAAGATTAACAAAGCTTAAGTTGCATTCACTGGAAAGGCGAAGAGTTAGGGGTGACATGATAGAGGTTTACAAGTGGATGAATGGACATAACCGGGGGGATATTAATAGGGTATTAAAAGTATCAACACAGGACAGAACACGAAACAATGGATATAAATTGGATAAGTTTAGATTTAGGAAAGACTTGGGTAAATACTGGTTCAGTAACAGGGTTGTTGATTTGTGGAACCAATTGCCGCGTAACATTGTGGAGGTGGGGTCCCTCGATTGTTTCAAGCACGGGTTGGACAAGTATATGAGTGGGATTGGGTGGTTATAGAATAGGAGCTGCCTCGTATGGGCCAATAGGCCTTCTGCAGTTACCTTTGTTCTTATGTTCTTATGTTCTTATGATTAGTAAGAATTTAAAACAAAAGGATCAATGCATAAATGTTCGTAATAAGGCAAATCGGACACTTGGATTTATTAATCGCAGCGTTAGTAACATGACACCTGGTGTGGTTCTCAAGCTATATCTTTCTCTAGTTAGGCCCCATTTAGATTATGCAGTTCAGTTTTGGTCGCCATATTATAGAATGGATATAAATTCACTTGAACGTGTCCAGCGTAGGATGACTAAGTTAATTCCCCAAATTAGAAATCTTTCATATGAAGAAAGATTAACAAAGCTTAAGTTGCATTCACTGGAAAGGCGAAGAGTTAGGGGTGACATGATAGAGGTTTACAAGTGGGTGAATGGACATAACAAAGGGGATATTAATAGGGTATTAAAAGTATCAACACAAGACAGAACACGAAACAATGGGTAAAATTGGATAAGTTTAGATTTAGGAAAGACTTGGGTAAATACTGGTTCAGTAATAGGGTTGTTGATTTGTGGACAATTGCCGCGTAACATTGTGGAGGTGGGGTCCCTCGATTGTTTTAAGCATGGGTTGAACATGTATATGAGTGGGATTGGGTGGTTATAAATAGGAGCTGCCTCGTATGGGCCAATAGGCCTTCTGCAGTTGCCTTTGTTCTTGTGTTCTTATTTACTATAATGCGTCCAGATTAAGATGATAAAGTTAATCTCCTTAATTTGAAACCTGTAATATGATGAAATATTGACAAACGGTAAATTACATTCTATAGAGAGGCGAAGAATTAGATGTGTACAAGTGGATGAATAGAAATAACAAAGGGGGGATATTAATAGGAATTAAAAGTAACAACACAAGACAGAACACGAAACAATGGGTATAAATTGGATTAGTTCAGATTTAGGAAAGACCTGGGTAAATACTGGTTCGGTAACAGAGTTCCTGATTTGCAGAACCAATTACCGCATAACATATTAAAAATAGGATTCTTTGATTGTTTCAATCGTAAATTAGAAATATATATGGATGGAATTGGGTGGATATAAATATGAGCTGCCTCGTATGGGCCAATAGGCCTTCTGCAGTTACCTTCATTCCTATGTTCTTATATATGGCTGCTCCCCATCCTCATCTAATATGTCAACGTGTGTCAAAAAGTTTAAATTTGTTTATTTGATATTCAGCTAATAGTTCTCTACATTCATCCGTTTTCTACATTCATCCGTGTTTCGATAAGTGCAATAACATATATTGTTTCTGTGAAAACAGAAGCATTTAAATCATTTAATTTGTTTCTTAGACTCCTACTGTTCGTGTAAATTACCTTGGTGTATTGTTATTTTGAGGCCATTCTTCTTCCATGTTCATTTTGCCCTCCCCCTCCCAATTCATACTTTATTGCCTTTATGTCCATATAAATTTCTGCATCACTATCTACTAAAAGTTTAACACAAAGAAACCTCTCAAATATCAGATTCCAACTAGTTGGCAACAGCAACAACCCCAGCCCTAGATAAATGTAAGGAGTAATTTCATTAATGTGAGGAGAAGCTCATGGAGTGGCCTATATAAGTCCTGGAGAACAGACTCTTCAGTCATCGTCCATAGTACACATCAGAGAATTGAATTCTTATATAGAGATTACGGACAATTATTTGACAAGATGCACATATTGTCGTTTGTCGGAATGGCGGTGATGGTTGTGGCGGTAACAAAGGCGATCCCTGTTGCCGTCGACACCACCATCTCGCCGGAAACACTTGCTAAATTTATTACACTTGATGAAATGAAACAATTCTTCAACGAAACTAATGACTACTTGTTCAATAAGCTGCCAGGTAAGACACTGTCAGAAGTTGCCGAAAATATTAAGGAAAAGATGACAACCGTAAAACAGACGATTGAGGAAACCGAGGCAGTTAAGCGGCTTACCAGCTCTCTCGCACCAGTCAAAACTTGGTTCAAGGAAAAGGCGACTACAATTCACGAGAAGTTCAGCGCCCTGAAGAATACTACCTTCCAGCAGATGCTCAGCCACGTTATAGAGCAAGTAACCAGCTTGGACCATAAGATTATAAACTGGATCGAAGAACATATTCCCAAACAATAAAACACACATGCCACTTATATTCCATTAACATTATATTCCATCCGAATTATATAATCCTTATTATAACCCTCTTGTTTCTCAATAATGTATTGGAAGATAAAATATGTTATTAATGTATATAAAATTGCATATCGAATAAAATATTGATGATAAATATTGAAATAAATTGTTGATTCATAATTTGTAATTTTATTACCATTACACTTATACTATGACTGTACATTAATCTCTGTAATCTGAGATTTATATTCAATCATTACGTGGAGGAAACATCCTTAGTACATTGTCCCTTCTTAAATTAGATTAAAGATTGTCAGCTGCAGTTTCATTATATTCATATGTGATGTGAACATCAGATCACTTGATGTTCCCAATTTTACGATGGGACCATGAGACTATTTGGGAAACGATCGGACGAGGGAGTGGGGAATGATGGGGAAGACGAGGGAGTGGGGAATGATGGGGAAGACGAGGGGACAGAAGTGAGAGATAGTTGGGAGGACGAGGGGACAAGGGTCCCCTCGTCCCTTGACAGTAACGGTGGGGAAGGACAAGAGACAGGGGAGTTTGTGATGGTGCGGACGAGGGGATGGCAGAATGGAGAATGGTGGGGAGGACAAAGGGACAGTGAGAGTAAGAGGGTGTGTTAGCCAGAATTCCTGAGTGTTGTTATACTGTCATAGCAATATGGACGTTGTAGTGAAGGACCTGATGACTCTAGTTGGGGCCCTGAGTACAGAGTTGGACTCTCTACGGGGGAGGTACGACAGCTGAAACAACAACGAGAAGAAACGAAGGAGGAGACCAATAGTAAAAAGACCTCGTCTTGGAAAGTTGTAAAAGACAGGAGCCTTAAGAAGACTTTGATAAAGCCGCCTACAGACGCCCTAAGAACTTCTAATTCATTTGCCGTATTGGAGGACGAGCGCTGTGGTGAGACTGCGGATCACGCGAAAGGGAAAGCAACGAAGCGCAGGCCCCTCAGAGAATAAAGGAAATACCTAAGCGAACTTAAGTTGTGGGAGATTCCCAGATAAGGTATTTGGATAGAACGTTTTGTGCTAGAGATAGTGAGAACAGGTTAAGAGTTTGCTATCCCGGAGCTGGAATTGGTGATATCAAAAACAACATGAATGATATTATGGTTGGAAATGGGAACAATCCCGTTATTAGCATTAGCGCGGGAGGAAATGATGTTGGTCGAGTTAGGAGTGAGGAACTGATTCAGAGGTACAAAACAGCCATAGAATTAGTTAGAAGCAAGGGAGGAATCCGGATCATATGTGGCATTCTTCCAAGAAAGGGAATGGGAAATGAATGGATGTCGAGGGCACTTGGTGTCAATTGCCGGCTGGAAAGATATTGCAAATCAAATGCAATATCTTTCATAGACAACTGGGAACACTTCTATGGAAGAAGTGAAATGTACGCTCGTATGGGCCAATATGCCTTCTGCAGTTACCTTTGTTCATATGTTCTTATGTTTTTGTGGAAAGGCGAAGAGTTAGGGTTGACATGATAAAGGTTTACAAGTTGAGTGGACATAACATTGTGGAGGTGGGGTCCCTCGATTGTTTCAAGCACGGGTTGGACATGTATATGAGTGGGATTGGGTGGTTATAAATAGGAGCTGCCTCATATGGGCCAATAGGCCTTCTGCAGTTACCTTTGTTCTTATGTTCTTATTAACAAAGCTTAAGTTGCATTCACTGGAAAGGCGAAGAGTTAGGGGTGACATGATAAAGGTTTACAAGTGGGTGAATGGACATAACAAAGGGGATATTATTAGGGTATTAAAAGTATCAACACAAGACAGAACACGAAACAATGGGTATAAATTGGATAAGTTTAGATTTAGGAAAGCCTTGGGTAAATACTGGTTCAGTAACAGGGTTGTTGATTTGTGGAACCAATTGCCGCGTAACATTGTGGAGGTAGGGTCCCTCGACTGTTTCAAGCATGGGTTGGACATGTATATGAGTGGAATTGGGTGGTTATAAATAGGAGCTGCCTCGTATGGGCCAATAGGCCTTCTGCAGTTTCCTTTATTCTTATTGTTGTTATTTGATATTCTGTAAATAGTTCTCTGTTTTTATAGTTATCAATGTTTAGGTAAGTGCAATAATATATTTTATTTTTTTGCAGATATTGTGCAGAAACTTCGTCCAATATGCCTTGATAAAATTCCATCCGGGCTCAGGAGCTAGAAGTGTTGGAGGTAGTGCTATATTAATAAATGGTTTTGTAGCAAAATAGTCACTACTCATTTTTTTTTTTTTTTTTGAGATATATACAAGAGTTGTTACATTCTTGTACAGCCTGTACAAGAGTTTCGGGCAAGTCCTTAATCCTATGGTCCCTGGAATACGATCCCCTGCCACGAAGAATCGTTTTTTCATCCAAGTACACATTTTACTGTTGCGTTAAACAGAGGCTACAGTTAAGGAATTGCGCCCAGTAAATCCTCCCCGGCCAGGATACGAACCCATGACATAGCGCTCGCGGAACGCCAGGCGAGTGTCTTACCACTACACCACGGAGACTGTAAATTCTTTGGTCATTTCATGACCAATGACACAATACATAAATAATAGTTGAGACAAAAGGAGTTCCATCTTCCCACCATCAATATGGGTTGGTTTTGTCGACTAGACATATATGGTCTAGTAGCAAGTTATTACTACTGTGGATAGTTTATTTTGGGGGCCGGGCCTTTTAGCTCTCCCATATTTGATACTCTTGTCTTCTAACTACCCTTACCCCTTAATAGTACCAGTACCCCATAGAAGCCCCACACATCTATATTTATAACATAGTGCTATACAGTATTAATAAATGGTTTTGTAGCAATGTAGTCACTACTCAGTTCATGACCAATGACACAATTCATAAATACTGGTTGAGACAAAAGGAGTTCCATCTTCCCACCATCAATATGGGTTGGTTTTGTCGAGTTCAGCAGACTGACTTCAGGCATTTCATCCAATAGGTATTCAATATGTATTTCGTTGGCGTCGGTTCTTGGTAATCAAGTAATAATTCACTATGAGCGTTTCAGTCACCCGAGATGATAGTATGTGTGTGGTGACTGCTATTTCAAACATTGCAAAAAAATCCATATCGTGTTCTCTATGGCTGTTCAGAGTAGTCTAATCTAAGACAACAGCAACAACGTAATTGGGTTAGAAATGTCACCTCACCAAACCACCTGACCCGGGCCAACATATAACAACAACAATAAATTCCCAACATTGACCCCAATTGCAACTTCCATGGCGTGTTCATCAGACTCCATGGATACCACGGAATTATCAGCACATTCCAAGAACCTAGAATTCTAAAGATCCTGCAATGGAATGCTCAAGGACTGCGCACTAAATTGCAACACTTGCAATGCATAGCAGCAACCAAGGGCATAGACATCCTGATACTACAGGAGAGCTTGCTTCGAGCCGGATTAGAACCTAAAATCTCAGGCTATCGAGGCTTCTTCCTTCCATGGATCAATGGGCAATCCAGGGGATGTGCAATCTATGTAAAATGTGACCTGATCTCCAAATCCATAACCAGCCCACCCAATTGTGGAGCAGGGACAGAGGTAATGGGAGTCACCATTGAGCTAATACACGACAAACTTGAAGTGTTCAATGTGTACAGGTCTCCACAAGCCGAAATGGATCTCTCTGTGTTATTTGGACACGCGACAACAACAAACACAATCATTTGTGGAGATTTTAATGCCCATCATCGATTGGCACTGGGCTCGAACAGAACAAATGAAGCCGGCATACACATTACACATCTACTGGACCAGCTTCCAGAAATACAAATCCTAAACAAGAATGAACCTACCCACATCCAAGGAGGCAGATTAGACCTAACCTTCGTTTCAGCCTCCCTAAGAGATGCAGCAACATGGTCAGTTGAGCCCACACTCACAAGCGACCACTATGGGGTCCAAATTGATCTTCAGTTAGACCTACCCACCCCACCTCCGCCTCCATCTGAAGCCTGGAACTTTGCTTTAGCAAACTGGGACCGATTTCAAAACCTCATTTCAGAGTGGCAAATGATCTTCCCGAAGACATTAATCAGGCAGAACAAGAATTTGTCAAAGCGATTCAAAATGCAGCCAACCACTCAATCCCACTGAAAAAACAGTCCACCGGACACCATAAAGATCATTGGTACTATTGCGAACGTGTCAAAGAACTCAACCATAAACTCAATAGAACAAGAAAGCTATACAAAAAGCAGCCAAGTGACCGCAACAGGATCTTACTTTGTGAGGTCAAGGAACATGTACATCGAGAGACCAGACAAATAAAAGAACAAAAGTGGCTAGAATGGTGTTCACACCTGAATGAACACACCTCTCTCGGGAAGATGTGGCAGCAAATTCACCGAGCCAAAGGGAATAAAACACCTAAAGCTCCACACCCCAAGGATCCTCAACAGGAAGCCGAAGTACTGGCAACCAGGTTTGCAGAGAGAGCAGCCAGCAATCAACTTCCACCAGATGTATTAGCAGTACAGACCGGACTAGAGGAAGAAAGGTGGCACAGAATCCTTACAGCATGTGAAGAAGTCTCTGACACTAATGCCCCCTTCACACTGGATGAGCTCAATCGGGCTAAGAAAAACTCCAAGGATACATCCCCTGGAGCCGACAAAATAACCTATAAAATGATTAGAAACCTCGGCCCAGAGGGAGACGCTGCATACCTAAGGTTAATTAATTTAGCCTGGACTTCTCAAACTAGACCTTCTGCTTGGAATAGAGCAGACATAGTGCCGATCCCAAAACCCAAAGATCCAGCTAATCCCAGGCCCATCTCTCTCCAAAGCTGTGCAGCCAAGACAGCTGACAGAATGACACTCAACAGACTGGAGTGGAAAATGCCTAAACTGCATCATGATATGTATGCCTATAGAAGAGGGGTTGGCACAGTGGAATGTATTACAACTCTGTTAGCCCACTTGAATGACAGACCAGGAATGCTGATATTCATGGACCTCGAAAAAGCCTTTGAACTGGCTAGCGCCCCAGCTATTCTCTGCTGCCTCATTGACAAAGAGGTCAGAGGCAACCTGCTCTCCTGGACCAAAAACTGTCTCATAAACAGAGAAGCAAGAGTAAAACTTCATGGCACAGTCTCTGAGTACATAAGACATGAAAATGGTACACCGCAAGGAGGTATTCTTAGCCCTCTTCTCTTCAACTGTTTAATGGAAAGAATAATGAGGTTGAAACTCCCACATCACTGCAGGCTGCTAAACTACGCGGACGACTTTGTCATCATCATAAAAGGAAGGGATGCGGCGCGCCTTGCACCCAAATGCTTAGACTGCATCAGTAAAGAGGCAAAACAGATTGGGATCAAACTCAACCCCTCAAAGTCAAAGGCCATGCCCATAAAAATAGCGAAGCCCAACATCCAACTCACAGTACAGGGTCAACCAATAGAATGGGTCGACACCTATCAGTATCTAGGAATCATCCTGGACACACATGAATTTTAATGCTGAGGTCACATACTTGAGAGAGCGAACTGCGGCCCGGACGGCAATCCTCAGGTCGCTAACCTCCCTTTCTGGAGGAGCCAATCTGCAAGTCCTTCGCACATACTATGTACAGGCAGTCAGATCATTGATCGATTATGCCGCACCTGCACTCACAAATCTATCACACCAACAGTGGAAAAAGCTTGAAGTTGCCCAAAACAATGCTATGAGAGCTGCACTGGGAGCCCCCATGTGGACCAGGCTTGAAACTCTTAGACTGGAGACGGGTTTGCCCTCTCTACAAGAAAGAATATCACAAAGGACAGCTACAATTATCAGTAAGATAATTATTTCTTCTGATCCAATCCCAGTACGGCAGGCTTTGGTGGTTGGACTAGGCCAAAACAATGGAAACTCTTGGGTTGCAAGAGCAGGAAAAGTCCTAAACAGACTACATTTAAAAAACATGATTCTTGATAGAGAGGGTGATCATCCACACCCAAATTACACTCCTTCCGCACCGTGGGAAGAGCCTACTTTCAAAATAGTAATAGAAAGTCTCCCAATGAAAAAGGCTGCCTATGATCCGACAATCCTAAGGCGCATAATAGAAGAGCAAATGTATAGCATAGCAGTAGCAGGAGCCACCCACATCTTCACAGACGGATCGGTGGACACAGAAAATGAGAGTGCTGGCGCTGCTCTTTGCACGACCAGCGTTCAGGCATATTGGAGACTGGGAGGACTAGTATCATCAACCCAAACTGAGCTGTTCGCCATACAACAGGCATTCGCATATGTGATTGCACAAAACACTCAAAATGCAATCATACACACAGACTCAAAAGCTGCACTTCAAATACTAGGACAAAAACAGTGGAAAGATAATGTGGAAATAATTACCACCATTTTGTATCAAGGAGCAGTCGCTAAAGACAAAGGCCTCAACATAACTTTAAACTGGATCCCATCCCATATTGGAATCCCATTAAATGAAAAAGCTGATGAAATTGCTAAATTGGCAACTCGTCATCCAGTGATACATAAAACAATTCAACCCAGCCTAGAGAACATAAAAAACATCATCATCAAAAAACTCTCACATCTCAACAAAGCCTACCTACACCAGAGAATAGCTGAAGGTTCGCCCTCTGCAACATGGTATCTTCAGGCAACCAAATTAGAAAGGTTAAATATCCCAAAAGGAATCCACAGGGAAATAGCAGTTAGGCTATATAGACTACGTCTAGGTTACAGATGCAACTGGGAGATTAGTGAACCCCGACAGAGAGAGTGCATCTTCTGCCAAACTGTCACAGAAAAGCCATTACTTCACTATCTTCTGGAATGTGAAGCAACCAATGACCTTAGAAGAGCTTTAAGAGTTCCTGAATCATGCAGTGGCCACCCTGAAGCCATCAACACAGCCACTCTCCTGGTCAACAAAGGTGTCCAGCAGCTGGACACCCTCATAAAGACTGTGAAGCAGTATCCTCCCCCACGATAACAGCTTGATGGTTAAATGCAACCTCAGAACACTGGGAAAAAAAAATTGTACCACTTACGGGCTATTCATGCCCGTGCCACCTCTTGGGTGGCTTAATCTTTATCAATCAATCAATCCCAACATAGCAGAACAGAATCATCTTCACCTTTTCTCCTCCAGATCTGCATTTGAGATGGATTTCGAGATTAATCAACATGATACTTCTAATTGGGTATTGGCACCAGAATTTGTACCTATTGGTTTTAAACGAAAAGTATCAGTTAACAACTATGCCCTTTGGCATTCAGGAATACGCTATAACGCAGACGAAGCCTTGCAGTTACCATCCAAAAACAAACAAGAAATGAAACTAAATAAAAAAGATGAAATTTTCAACAAAATCTTACTGGGTGCAAGAATTATGGTTCTAATGCGAGGATTGCAAGGCTCCGGAAAATCAACATTGGCTATAAAACTGAAGGGCACGACTGGTGTCATTCTGTCTACAGATGATTATTTTTACAATACACGTGGTAAATATTGCTATGATGCTTCGAGGATTGGCGACGCACATCATTGGAATGAACAAAGAGCACTCCAGAAACTACAGGACGGCAAAACCCCGATAATAATTGATAATACCAATTTACAGGCATGGGAAATGAAACCATATGTTAAACTCGCCCTTCAATATGACTATGAGGTTGACATTTTGGATGCAGATACGCCATGGAAGCTTAATCCAGATGAACTTGCCAAAAGAAATTCACATGGGGTGCCAAAAAGGAAAATTTACGATATGAGACGAAGATATGACGTTGATGTAAAGATTGAGCATATTATTCGTGACTTACAAGGATTCTCAGCACACGGGCATAATAATTGTGCAAGTTATGGAATAAAGTCAAGAAAAGGGGGGGTCAGAATATTAATGGGCTTGCTATGATTTTCTCGACAGAAGACAAGATGTATAAAACAAATATTATAAGTGCTGATGACAAAATTTCTCTAGCCACTTGTAACACTTTATCACAAGATGATATATCTGGAGAGTTTAATTTAAAAAATGTAAGTGTTGTTCATCAGGATGTCGGCCATAATTTAACAGTTGCAGATAGTTTAACGTCTTGGGAATACGTAGAAATAACTACAGGAGAATGTTCTCTGAGCTGGGACTCTTCAGAAAAAGTTCAGGCAAATGACTCTGAGTCACAGTGTTCTAAACCAAGGAGAACCAGACGTAAGAAAGTATCTGGTGATCCACTCAAGAGGTTGGGTGACACCGATGAGAAGACATATACATTAGAGGATCCTACCATATCATCGTGGAATCTTGTTGAAAGTGGTAAGCCCTCGTGGGACAATGATATATCAACTGCATTATCTGGATCTGAAAGTCCATTAAAGAGAGGTACTCAGGAATTAATATGTAATAGATCTGTTAAGTCAATGTCTCAAGCTGGTGCAGTACCGAGGTTTAGGAGACAAAGGCACCTCGAGTAATTCATCAAGTGGCAATTTGAAAAAAACCTTTGAGATGCTGAGAAAAGTGTCACAATTGCACATTATAATGTACCAGCCGATTTTATCCGTATTGTTTAGCATACTATTTGTTAATTGCTTTCATGGTACAATATTTTCAATTACTAGTCTATGTAATATTGTTTTGTAGTCCATTTTAAAAGACAAAAATATGTATTAGCTAATTTATGGAATTTTACTGCTTAAAATATATAATGCATACCTTACTGTGGACTTTTATTCTGCCTTTAGATATGTGCCTTATTCATCTTTACAATTACTGTACTGCATAACTTTCCAAAACGATCAGAAAACTGCTAAATTTTCTTTGCTTTGGCTTTTCAAATTTATATTTTTAAAGTTTCTTAATCATTTTAACTTACCAAAATTCTGGTATTTTGGCATCTTTTACTGTAGACGGTAAATTTTATTTGACATGAAATACAGTTCTGTATTTATTTACTGTATAAAGATAGAAACACAATACAGTAATTTCTAAAGAAAAAAGAGACATTGTGCAATTTCAGTGTGAAGAACTACACGTTTTTTTACAGTGCATCCCGGAGAAAGACGTAGCATGAAAACGATACACCTAATTTGCAGAAGGAATATAAATTTTCTTGTGTAAAAGCTGAGTTCATCACTATTGTTCTTGAGTAAGAACATGTTACTGTCCTGAGTAAGACAGCGTACCTCAGCTGGAGTATTAATGGTTACACTTAAGAATAAATTTTGATACACTAAATGGTACACTCTGATCTTACTAGACATTATGACGAGAGAACTATTTAAGCTCTTCGATGTCCATCTAACCAAGACCAGTTTTGTATGACTGGTGAAGGCCTAAAAAACTTTCATTTATTTTTTAAACTTGCATCTCCGCTGTTTAGATTATCCTACATACAAACTACAGTACTTATGGGTTCATATTTATCAGCGTTCGAAAACACACTCCTTGAAAGTCTTGTTCGGTCTAGAAGAAATTTGTTTTGTTTATCAATCACTTCAGTATTTCAATGTTTTGTTTTTACATACAAATATGCATTGTATGTAAATAAATATACTCTAACATTGTTCATAAATATTCATAAAATTTAAGAAAGAAGAGCAAAGATTTAATCATCTTTAATGTCTTTTTAAGCTTTATAGACAATGCCATGGTGATACACCTATATATAAATACAGTGCGACTTTCAATTAATAAATTGCTGCAGATAGAACCCTTTAGGGACTGAAAAGAACTTGATAGGTAATATTCCATGTAATGAGGGATACCGTCCTTCAGTTCGATGGTAAGGCATATAGACAGACGAAGGACAACGCCATAGGAACGTCCAGTAGCGTAGCTATTGGTGACATCTTTATGCATGTAGTATAAGAACTACAGAAGTATAAGAACAACGAGAAGTAACGAAGGAGGAGACCAGCAGTAAAGGGACCTCGTCTTGGAGAGTTGCGAAAGACAGGGCCTTAAGAAGACTTTGATAAAGCCGCCTTCAAACGCCATAGCAACTTCAAATTCATTTGACGTTTTGGAGGACGAGTGCTGTGGAGAGACTGTGGATCGCGCAAAAGGGAAAGCAACGAAGAGAAAGGAAGCGCAGGCCCCTCAGAAAGTAAAGGAAGTACCTAAGCAAACATTAGTTGTGGGAGATTCCCAGATAAGGTATTTGGATAGAACGTTTTGTGCTAGAGATAGGGGGAACAGGTTAAGGGTTTGCTATCCCGGAGCTGGCATTGGTGATATTATAAACAACATGAATGATATTATGGCTGGTAATGGGAACAATCCCATTATTTGCATTAGCGTGGGAGGAAATGATGTTGGTCGAGTCAGGAGTGAGGAACTGATTCAGAGGTATAAAACAGCCATAGAGTTAGTTAGGAGCAAGGGAGGAATCCCGATCATATGTGGCATTCTTCCAAGAAAGGGAGTGGGAAATGAATGGATATCGAGGGCACTTGGTGTCAATTGCCGGCTGGAAAGATATTGCAAATCAAATGCAATATCTTTCATAGACAACTGGGAACACTTCTATGGAAGAAGTGAAATGTATGCTCGTGATGGGGTGCATCTATCGAGAGCTGGGGTTGTTGCTGTTGCGAACTCGTTAGAAGAAGTGGTTAGAGGTGTTTGTTTGGGTTTAAACTGTTAGTAGATAGAGGTATGGGAATTGATTTGGAGGAAGGAGGTAATAAAAGTATGTGTTTGTGGGAGAAAGGAATTGGCAAAACGATCAGGGAAAGAGAAGGTCCGCAAAATAACAATTCACTTAGGGTATATTACACTAACAGTAGAAGTCTAAGAAATAAAATTAACGAATTAAATGCTCTTGTCTGCACAGAAAAAATAGATATTATTGCACTTACCGAAACGTGGATGAATGTAGAAAATAGAGAACTATTAGCTGAATATCAAATATATGGATTTAAACTATTTCACACAGATAGATATATTAGACGAGGAGGTGGAGTAGCCATATATGTTAGGGACAATTTGAAATGTAGTCTCAAAGAGGGAATCAAAACAGAGCCACACACAGAAACTATTTGGATTGAATTAAACGAAAAAGCTAATAATATTATAATAGGAGTAATATATAGGCCACCAAATTTAGACAGAATGGAAGCAAAGCATCTATGGGATGAAATATCTAGAGCATCTAGATCTAACAGTATTTATGTCATGGGTGACTTTAATTTTAGCGGAATAAACTGGTTGAACAAAACAGGGAATAGTGAAGCAGAAGATTTTCTAGAATTAATTGACGATTGCTTTCTTACGCAACACATTAAGGAACCAACACGGGAAAATAATATTTTAGATTTAGTGTTAACTAACAGGGAAACGCAAATTAATGACATCGAAATAGGGAGTGAGCTAGGGAGCAGTGATCACAAAGAAATCAGATTTAGCATAGAATGGAATAGACCAGTAGGAGAAAATTCTGTTAAAGTGCCAGATTTTCGAAAAGCTGATTTTAATAGCCTAAGAAATTTTTTGGGTCAAATTGATTGGAAAGGCTTGGGTATGGGGTGTGGGCCGGTCTTGGAGCGAGACATGAACCCAGCGATAGGTGACTTAAATGGGGATTTCGATGTGGATTCAATATATAACTTATTTAAGAATATTCTAAACAAAGCACAGGAACGTAGTATACCATACAAATTGAATAGATCGTATACTAATGACCCAAAGTGGATAACAAAGAATTTGAAGAACCTTATAGGTAAAAAGAGAGCTTGGTACAAAAGGATTAAAAATGGGGAGGTCACTTTAGAACAGGAATTCGTACAACTGGTTAGAAATGTTAAAAAAGAGATAAGGAAAGCAAAAAGAAACTATGAAGTTCGCATAGCAGGGCAAGCAAAGACAAATCCTAAAGGGTTTTTTCAGTTATATCGTACTAAGACTAGGGAAAGGATAGGTCCATTAAAAACTGAGACAGGTCAAATAACAGATAGTGATGAAGAGATGAGTAGTATTTTTAATAAATATTTTGTATCTGTATTTACTAAAGAGGAACTTAACAATATGCCTTCAGCCGAACAAGTCTATGTGGGTGGGGACGAGGACAGGTTGACGAGTTTAGCAGTTACCAGGGAGGATGTTCTTAAACAAATAGTAAAACTCAAACCAAACAAATCCCCAGGGCCGGATGAAGTGTTTGCTAGGGTGCTTAAAGAATGCAAAGAGGAGCTTTGTGACCCACTGTCAACCATATTTAATAAATCAATAGAGTCAGGCAGAGTGCCAGAGTTTTGGAAAGTTGCTAATGTGATACCAGTTTTTAAGAAAGGAGATAGATCACTTGCGTCTAACTATCGACCAATTAGCCTAACGTCTATTGTGGGAAAGTTACTCGAATCTATAATAGCAAATAAAATTCGTCTTCATCTTGAAAAACATAAATTAATAATTGAGTCGCAACATGGTTTTATAAATGGCCGTTCATGTTTAACAAATTTGTTATCTTTTTATTCTAGCATTGTTGAGGCAGTTGATAGTGGTAAGGATTGCGATGTTGTATACCTTGACTTTAGCAAAGCTTTTGATACAGTGCCACATGAAAGACTGATTAAAAAAATAGAGTCTCATGGTATTGGGGGTGCTATATTAAGCTGGATTAGGGCATGGCTATACCAAAGGAAACAGAGAGTTAGTATAAATGGAATCAAGTCAGAGTGGGAAAATGTTGTAAGTGGAGTGCCTCAAGGCTCTGTCCTGGGACCTCTGTTGTTTATAATATATATAAATGATTTAGATTCAGGTTTGAGTAGCAACATTTGCAAATTTGCCGATGATACGAAAATCGGTAGGGAAATTAATTCGGAGGAGGACTCACTATCACTTCAAGTTGATCTAGATAAGGTTTTGAAATGGTCAAAGGATTGGCAGATGCAGTTTAATGCTGATAAATGTAAAGTTCTGAGGTTAGGTAATGATGATAGAGTTACAAGATACGAGCTAGATGGTGTTGTGATTGCGAAGTCGGATTGCGAAAGGGATCTGGGAGTTATGATTAGTAAGAATTTAAAACAAAAGGATCAATGCATAAATGTTCGTAATAAGGCAAATCGGACACTTGGATTTATTAATCGCAGCGTTAGTAACAAGACACCTGGTGTGGTTCTCAAGCTATATCTTGCTCTAGTTAGGCCCCATTTAGATTATGCAGTTCAGTTTTGGTCGCCATATTATAGAATGGATATAAATTCACTTGAACGTGTCCAGCGTAGGATGACTAAGTTAATTCCCCAAATTAGAAATCTTTCATATGAAGAAAGATTAACAAAGCTTAAGTTGCATTCACTGGAAAGGCGAAGAGTTAGGGGTGACATGATAGAGGTTTACAAGTGGATGAATGGACATAACCGGGGGGATATTAATAGGGTATTAAAAGTATCAACACAGGACAGAACACGAAACAATGGATATAAATTGGATAAGTTTAGATTTAGGAAAGACTTGGGTAAATACTGGTTCAGTAACAGGGTTGTTGATTTGTGGAACCAATTGCCGCGTAACATTGTGGAGGTGGGGTCCCTCGATTGTTTCAAGCACGGGTTGGACAAGTATATGAGTGGGATTGGGTGGTTATAGAATAGGAGCTGCCTCGTATGGGCCAATAGGCCTTCTGCAGTTACCTTTGTTCTTATGTAGTTTTTGAAAGGGAGAGATCCCACAGAGAAGACACCCCAGCAGTGTACTACAGATATATAGACGATATCTATGGAGTCATGGTAGGAGGCCTCCCACGTCTAGAGAGTTTCTTTGCCTGGGCGAACAAAATCCACGGAAATATCAAATTTACCCTAGAACACGACGACACCACAATAAACTTCCTGGACACCACGGTGTACATGGACGAAACAACCCGACACCTGAACACGAATGCGTATTACAAACCTACGAACCTTCACGCATACTTGAAGTTCGACTCGTGCCATCCGCTAGCCATAAAGAAATCCTTACCCTTCTCCCTAGGATTACGCCTTAAAAGAATAAACAGGACAAAACCCTCTACCCCCAGCTAGACGACCTACGAGAGATGTTTAGGCATAGAGGTTACCTTGAGGAAACGCTGAACCACGCCCAAGAGAAACTACGCGGAAAAACCAGAGAACAATTTCTCAGGCCCCCTCACAGTTGAAGAATAGGAGATGGATCCTCCCTACCCTGTTCTTTAATGGTTTTGCTGGGAAACTAAAACAGAAACTCTCAGACGTATGGGCCTGGATGAGGGAGACATATCACCCCTAATGGGAGAATTTATCGCAAAATACGAAAATCGGTAAGGAAATTAATTCGGATGAGGACTCACTATCACTTCAAGTTGATCTAGATAGGGTTTTGAAATGTCAAAGGATTGGCAGATGCTGTTTAATGCTGATAAATATAGTGTTCTGAGGCTAGGTAATCATGATAGAGTTACAAGATACGAGCTAGATGGTGTTGAGATTGCGAAAGAGATCTGGGAGTTATGATTAGTAAGAATTAAAAACAAAACGATCAATGCATGAATGTTCGTAATAAGGCAAATAGGACACTGGGATTTATTAATCGAAGCGTTAGAAACAAGACACCTGGTGTGGATCTTCAGCTATATCTAGCTCTAGTTAGGTCCTATTTAGATTATGCAGTTCAGTTTTGGTCGCCGTACTGTAGAATGGATATAAATTCCCTTGAACGTGTCCAGCGAAGGATGACTAAGTTAATTCCCCAAATTAGAAATCTTTCATATGAAAAAGATTAACAAAGCTTAACTTGCATTCACTGGAAAGGCGAAGAGTTAGGGTTGACATGATAGAGGTTTACAAGTGGATGAATGGACATAACAAAGGGGATATTAATAGGGTATTAAAAGTTTCAACACAAGACAGAACACGAAACAATGGGTATAAATTTGATAATATTAGATTTTGGAAAGACTTGGGTAAATACTGGTTCGGTAACAGGGTTGTTGATTTGTTGAACCAATTACCACGAAACGAAGTGGAGGTGGGGTTCCTCGATTGTTTCAAGCGTGGGTTAGACATGTATATGAGTGGGATTGGGTGGTTATAAATAGGAGCTGTCTCGTATGGGCCAATAGGCCTTCTGCAGTATCCTTTATTCTTATTGTTCTTATTTGATATTCTGTAAATAGTTCTCTGTTTTTATAGTTATCAATGTTTAGGTAAGTGCAATAATATATTTTATTTTTTTGCAGATATTGTGCAGAAACTTCGTCCAATATGCTTTGATAAAATTCCATCCGGGCTCAGGAGCTGGAAGTGTTTGAGGTAGTGCTATATTAATAAATGGTTTTGTAGCAATGTAGTCACTACTCAGTTCATGACCAATGACACAATTCATAAATACTGGTTGAGACAAAAGGAGTTCCATCTTCCCACCATCAATATGGGTTGGTTTTGTCGAGTTCAGCAGACTGACTTCAGTCATTTCATCCAAAAGGTACTGTATTCAATATGTATTCTGTTGGCGTCGGTTCTTGGCAATCAAGCAATAATTCGTGAGGTAATAATCAAGTAATATGAGCGTTTCAGTCACCCGAGATGATAGTATGTGTGTGGTGACTGCTATTTTAAACATTGCAAAGAAATCCATATCGTGTTCTCTATGGCTGTTCAGAGTAGTCTAATTTAAGACAACAGCAACAACGTAAGTGGGTTAGAAATGTCACCTCACCTGACCACCTGACCCGGGCTCAGATATAACAACAACAATAAGTTCCCAACATAGCAGAATAGAGTCATCTTCACCCTTTCTCCTCCAGATCTGCATTTGAGATGGATTTCGAGATTAATCAACATGATACTTCTAATTGGGTATTGGCACCAGAATTTGTACCTATTGGTTTTAAACGAAATGTATCAGTTAACAACTATGCCCTTTGGCATTCAGGAATAAGCTATAACGCAGACAAAACCTTGCAGTTACCATCCAAAAACAAACAAGAAATGAAACTAAATAAAAAAGATGAAATTTTCAACAAAATCTTACTGGGTGCAAGAATTATGGTTCTAATGCGAGGATTGCCAGGCTCCGGAAAATCAACATTGGCTATAAAACTGAAGGGCACGACTGGTGTCATTCTGTCTACAGATGATTATTTTTACAATACACGTGGTAAATATTGCTATGATCCTTCGAGGATTGGCGACGCACATCATTGGAATGAACAAAGAGCACTCCAGAAACTACAGGACGGCAAAACCCCGATAATAATAGATAATACCAATTTACAGGCATGGGAAATGAAACCATATGTTAAACTCGCCCTTCAATATGACTATGAGGTTGACATTTTGGATGCAGATACGCCATGGAAGCTTAATCCAGATCAACTTGCCAAAAGAAATTCACATGGGGTGCCAAAAAGGAAAATTTACGATATGAGACGAAGATATGACGTTGATGTAAAGATTGAGCATATTATTCGTGACTTACAAGAGTTCTCAGCACACAGACATAATAATTGTGCAAGTTATGGAATAAAGTCAAGAAAAGGGGGTCAGAATATTAATGGGCTTGCTATGATTTTCTCGACAGAAGACAAGATGTATAAAACAAATATTAGAAGTGCTGATGACAAAATTTCTCTAGCCACTTGTAACACTTTATCACAAGATGATATATCTGGAGAGTTTAATTTAAAAAATGTAAGTGTTGTTCATCAGGATGTCGGCCATAATTTAACAGTTGCAGATAGTTTAACGCCTTGGGAATACGTAGATATAACTACAGGAGAATGTTCTCTGAACTGGGACTCTTCAGAAAAAGTTCAGGCAAATGACTCCTGTTCTAAACCAAGGAGAACCAGACGTAAGAAAGTATCTGGTGATCCAGTCAAGAGGTTGGGTGACACCGATGAGAAGACATATACATTAGAGGATCCTTCCATATCATCGTGGAATCCTGTTGAAAGTGGTAAGCCCTCGTGGGACATAAGAACATAAGAACAAAGGTAACTGCAGAAGGCCTATTGGCCCATACGAGGCAGCTCCTATTCTATAACCACCCAATCCCACTCATATACTTGTCCAACCCGTGCTTGAAACAATCGAGGGACCCCACCTCCACAATGTTACGCGGCAATTGGTTCCACAAATCAACAACCCTGTTACTGAACCAGTATTTACCCAAGTCTTTCCTAAATCTAAACTTATCCAATTTATATCCATTGTTTCGTGTTCTGTCCTGTGTTGATACTTTTAATACCCTATTAATATCCCCCCGGTTATGTCCATTCATCCACTTGTAAACCTCTATCATGTCACCCCTAACTCTTCGCCTTTCCAGTGAATGCAACTTAAGCTTTGTTAATCTTTCTTCATATGAAAGATTTCTAATTTGGGGAATTAACTTAGTCATCCTACGCTGGACACGTTCAAGTGAATTTATATCCATTCTATAATATGGCGACCAAAACTGAACTGCATAATCTAAATGGGGCCTAACTAGAGCAAGATATAGCTTGAGAACCACACCAGGTGTCTTGTTACTAACGCTGCGATTAATAAATCCAAGTGTCCGATTTGCCTTATTACGAACATTTATGCATTGATCCTTTTGTTTTAAATTCTTACTAATCATAACTCCCAGATCCCTTTCGCAATCCGACTTCGCAATCACAACACCATCTAGCTCGTATCTTGTAACTCTATCATCATTACCTAACCTCAGAACTTTACATTTATCAGCATTAAACTGCATCTGCCAATCCTTTGACCATTTCAAAACCCTATCTAGATCAACTTGAAGTGATAGTGAGTCCTCCTCCGAATTAATTTCCCTACCGATTTTCGTATCATCGGCAAATTTGCAAATGTTGCTACTCAAACCTGAATCTAAATCATTTATATATATTATAAACAACAGAGGTCCCAGGACAGAGCCTTGAGGCACTCCACTTACAACATTTTCCCACTCTGACTTGATTCCATTTATACTAACTCTCTGTTTCCTTTGGTATAGCCATGCCCTAATCCAGCTTAATATAGCACCCCCAATACCATGAGACTCTATCTTTTTAATCAGTCTTTCATGTGGCACTGTATCAAAAGCTTTGCTAAAGTCAAGGTATACAACATCGCAATCCTTACCACTATCAACTGCCTCAACAATGCTAGAATAAAAAGATAACAAATTTGTTAAACATGAACGGCCATTTATAAAACCATGTTGCGACTCAATTATTAATTTATGTTTTTCAAGATGAAGACGAATTTTATTTGCTATTATAGATTCGAGTAATTTTCCCACAATAGACGTTAGGCTAATTGGTCGATAGTTAGACGCAAGTGATCTATCTCCTTTCTTAAAAACTGGTATCACATTAGCAACTTTCCAAAACTCTGGCACTCTGCCTGACTCTATTGATTTATTAAATATGGTTGACAGTGGGTCACAAAGCTCCTCTTTGCATTCTTTAAGCACCCTGGCAAACACTTCATCCGGCCCTGGGGATTTGTTTGGTTTGAGTTTTACTATTTGTTTAAGAACATCCTCCCTGGTAACTGCTAAACTCGTCAACCTGTCCTCGTCCCCACCCACATAGACTTGTTCGGCTGAAGGCATATTGTTAAGTTCCTCTTTAGTAAATACAGATACAAAATATTTATTAAAAATACTACTCATCTCTTCATCACTATCTGTTATTTGACCTGTCTCAGTTTTTAATGGACCTATCCTTTCCCTAGTCTTAGTACGATATAACTGAAAAAACCCTTTAGGATTTGTCTTTGCTTGCCCTGCTATGCGAACTTCATAGTTTCTTTTTGCTTTCCTTATCTCTTTTTTAACATTTCTAACCAGTTGTACGAATTCCTGTTCTAAAGTGACCTCCCCATTTTTAATCCTTTTGTACCAAGCTCTCTTTTTACCTATAAGGTTCTTCAAATTCTTTGTTATCCACTTTGGGTCATTAGTATTCGATCTATTCAATTTGTATGGTATACTACGTTCCTGTGCTTTGTTTAGAATATTCTTAAATAAGTTATATATTGAATCCACATCGAAATCCCCATTTAAGTCACCTATCGCTGGGTTCATGTCTCGCTCCAAGACCGGCCCACACCCCATACCCAAGACTTTCCAATCAATTTGACCCAAAAAATTTCTTAGGCTATTAAAATCAGCTTTTCGAAAATCTGGCACTTTAACAGAATTTTCTCCTACTGGTCTATTCCATTCTATGCTAAATCTGATTTCTTTGTGATCACTGCTCCCTAGCTCACTCCCTATTTCGATGTAATTAATTTGCGTTTCCCTGTTAGTTAACACTAAATCTAAAATATTATTTTCCCGTGTTGGTTCCTTAATGTGTTGCGTAAGAAAGCAATCGTCAATTAATTCTAGAAAATCTTCTGCTTCACTATTCCCTGTTTTGTTCAACCAGTTTATTCCGCTAAAATTAAAGTCACCCATGACATAAATACTGTTAGATCTAGATGCTCTAGATATTTCATCCCATAGATGCTTTGCTTCCATTCTGTCTAAATTTGGTGGCCTATATATTACTCCTATTATAATATTATTAGCTTTTTCGTTTAATTCAATCCAAATAGTTTCTGTGTGTGGCTCTGTTTTGATTCCCTCTTTGAGACTACATTTCAAATTGTCCCTAACATATATGGCTACTCCACCTCCTCGTCTAATATATCTATCTGTGTGAAATAGTTTAAATCCATATATTTGATATTCAGCTAATAGTTCTCTATTTTCTACATTCATCCACGTTTCGGTAAGTGCAATAATATCTATTTTTTCTGTGCAGACAAGAGCATTTAATTCGTTAATTTTATTTCTTAGACTTCTACTGTTAGTGTAATATACCCTAAGTGAATTGTTATTTTGCGGACCTTCTCTTTCCCTGATCGTTTTGCCAATTCCTTTCTCCCACAAACACATACTTTTATTACCTCCTTCCTCACAATCAATTCCCATACCTCTATCTACTAACAGTTTAAACCCAAACAAACACCTCTAACCACTTCTTCTAACGAGTTCGCAACAGCAACAACCCCAGCTCTCGATAGATGCACCCCATCACGAGCATACATTTCATTTCTTCCATAGAAGTGTTCCCAGTTGTCTATGAAAGATATTGCATTTGATTTGCAATATCTTTCCAGCCGGCAATTGACACCAAGTGCCCTCGATATCCATTCATTTCCCACTCCCTTTCTTGGAAGAATGCCACATATGATCGGGATTCCTCCCTTGCTCCTAACTAACTCTATGGCTGTTTTATACCTCTGAATCAGTTCCTCACTCCTAACTCGACCAACATCATTTCCTCCCACGCTAATGCAAATAATGGGATTGTTCCCATTACCAGCCATAATATCATTCATGTTGTTTATAATATCACCAATGCCAGCTCCGGGATAGCAAACCCTTAACCTGTTCCCCCTATCTCTAGCACAAAACGCTCTATCCAAATACCTTATCTGGGAATCTCCCACAACTAATGTTTGCTTAGGTACCTTTACTTTCTGAGGGGCCTGCGCTTCCTTTCTCTTCGTTGCTTTCCCTTTTGCGCGATCCGCAGTCTCACCACAGCACTCGTCCTCCAAAACGTCAAATGAATTAGAAGTTGCTATGGCGTTTGAAGGCGGCTTTATCAAAGTCTTCTTAAGGCCCCTGTCTTTCGCAACTCTCCAAGACGAGGTCCCTTTACTACTGGTCTCCTCCATCGTTACTTCTCGTTGTTCTTTAAGCTGACGCACCTCCTCCCGCAGAGAGTCCAACTCTGTCCTCAGGGCTCCCACTAGAGTCACCAGGTCCTTAACTACAACTTCCATATTGCTATGATAATATAACAACACTCCTTTGTTCTTATGTTCTTATGTTCTCCGGAAAATCAACATTGGCTATAAAACTGAAGGGCACGACTGGTGTCATTCTGTCTACAGATGATTATTTTTACAATACACGTGGTAAATATTGCTATGATCCTTCGAGGATTGGCGACGCACATCATTGGAATGAACAAAGAGCACTCCAGAAACTACAGGACGGCAAAACCCCGATAATAATTGATAATACCAATTTACAGGCATGGGAAATGAAACCATATGTTAAACTCGCCCTTCAATATGACTATGTGGTTGACATTTTGGATGCAGATACGCCATGGAAGCTTAATCCAGATGAACTTGCCAAAAGTAATTCACATGGGGTGCCAAAAAGGAAAATTTACGATATGAGACGAAGATATGACGTCGATGTAAAGATTGAGCATATTATTCGTGACTTACAAGAGTTCTCAGCACACAGACATAATAATTGTGCAAGTTATGGAATAAAGTCAAGAAAAGGGGGTCAGAATATTAATGGGCTTGCTATGATTTTCTCGACAGAAGACAAGATGTATAAAACAAATATTATAAGTGCTGATGACAAAACTTCTCTAGCCACTTGTAACACTTTATCACAAGATGATACATCTGGAGAGTTTAATTTAAAAAATGTAAGTGTTGTTCATCAGGATGTCGGCCATAATTTAACAGTTGCAGATAGTTTAACGTCTTCGGAATACGTAGAAATAACTACAGGAGAATGTTCTCTGAGCTGGGACTCTTCAGAAAAAGTTCAGGCAAATGACTCTGAGTCACAGTGTTCTAAACCAAGGAGAACCAGACGTAAGAAAGTATCTGGTGATCCAGTCAAGAGGTTGGGTGACACCGATGAGAAGACATATACATTAGAGGATCCTTCCATATCATCGTGGAATCCTGTTGAAAGTGGTAAGCCCTCGTGGGACAATGATATATCAACTGCATTATCTGGATCTGAAAGTCCATTAAAGAGAGGAACTCAGGAATTAACTCAAGCTGGTGCAGTACCGAGGTTTAGGAGACAAAGGCACCTCGAGTAATTCATCAAGTGGCAATTTGAAAAAACCTTTGAGATGCTGAGAAAAGTGTCACAATTGCACATCTTAATGTACCAGCCGATTTTATCCGTATTATTTAGCATACTATTTGTTAATTGCTTTCATTGTACAATATTTTCAATTACTAGTCTATGTAATATTGTTTTGTAGTCCATTTTAAAAGACAAAAATATGTATTAGCTAATTTATGGAATTTTACTGCTTGAAATATATAATGCATATCTTACTGTGGACTTTTATTCTGCCTTTAGATATGTGCCTTATTCTTCTTTACAATTACTGTACTGCATAACTTTCCAAGACGATCAGAAAACTGCTAAATTTTCTTTGCTTTGGCTTTTCAAATTTATATTTTTAAAGTTTCTTAATCATTTTAACTTACCAAAATTCTGGTATTTTGGCAACTTTTACTGTAGACGGTAATTTTATTTGACATGAAATATAGTTCTGTATTTATTTACTGTATAAAGATAGAAACACAATACAGTAATTCTTAAAGGAAAAAGAGACATTGTGCAATTTCAGTGTGAAGAACTACACGTTTTTTTACAGTGCATCCCGGAGAAAGAGAAAACGATACACCTAATTTGCAGAAGGAATATTAATTTTCTTGTTTAAATGCTGAGTTCATCACTATTGTTTTTGAGTAAGAACATGTTACTGTCCTGAGTAAGACAGCTTATCTCAGCTGGAGTATTAATGGAAAGATTTTAATAATTCATTACATTTTGCAGTTATCTATATTCTCGAAAGATTAATGGTTACACTTAAGAATAAATTTTGATACACCAAATGGTACACTCTCATCTTACTACACATTATGACGAGAGAACTATTTAAGCTCTTCGATGTCCATCTAACCAAGACCAGTTTTGTATGACTGGCGAAGGCCTAAAAAACTTTCATTTATTTTTTAAACATGCATCTCCGCTGTTTAGATTATCCTACATACAAACTACAGTACTTATGGGTTCATATTTATCAGCGTTCGAAAACACACTCCTTGAAAGTCTTGTTCGGTCTAGAAGAAATTTGTTTTGTTTATCAATCACTTCAGTATTTCAATGTTTTGTTTTTACATACAAATATGCATTGTATGTAAATAAATATACTCTAACATTGTTCATAAATATTCATAAAATTTAAGAAAGAAGAGCAAAGATTTAATCATCTTTAATGTCTTTTTAAGCTTTATAGACAATGCCATGGTGATACACCTATATATAAATACAGTGCGACTTTCAATTAATAAATTGCTGCAGATAGAACCCTTTAGGGACTGAAAAGAACTTAATAGGCAATATTCCATGTAATGAGGGATACCGTCCTTCAGTTCGATGGTAAGGCATATAGACAGACGAAGGACAACGCCATAGGAACGTCCAGTAGCGTAGCTATTGGTGACATCTTTATGCATGTAGTTTTTGAAAGGGAGAGATCCCACAGAGAAGACACCCCAGCAGTGTACTACAGATATATAGACGATATCTATGGAGTCATGGTAGGAGGCCTCCCACGTCTAGAGAGTTTTTTTGCCTGGGCGAACAAAATCCACGGAAATATCAAATTTACCCTAGAACACGACGACACCACAATAAACTTCCTGGACACCACGGTGTACATGGACGAAACAACCCGACACCTGAACACGAATGCGTATTACAAACCTACGAACCTTCACGCATACTTGAAGTTCGACTCGTGCCATCCGCTAGCCATAAAGAAATCCTTACCCTTCTCCCTAGGATTACGCCTTAAAAGAATAAACAGGACAAAACCCTCTACCCCCAGCTAGACGACCTACGAGAGATGTTTAGGCATAGAGGTTACCTTGAGGAAACGCTGAACCACGCCCAAGAGAAACTACGCGGAAAAACCAGAGAACAATTTCTCAGGCCCCCTCACAGTTGAAGAATAGGAGATGGATCCTCCCTACCCTGTTTTTTAATGGTTTTGCTGGGAAACTAAAACAGAAACTCTCAGACGTATGGGCCTGGATGAGGGAGACATATCACCCCTAATGGGAGAATTTATCGCAAAATACGAAAATCGGTAAGGAAATTAATTCGGATGAGGACTCACTATCACTTCAAGTTGATCTAGATAGGGTTTTGAAATGTCAAAGGATTGGCAGATGTTGTTTAATGCTGATAAATATAGTGTTCTGAGGCTAGGTAATCATGATAGAGTTACAAGATACGAGCTAGATGGTGTTGAGATTGCGAAAGAGATCTGGGAGTTATGATTAGTAAGAATTAAAAACAAAACGATCAATGCATGAATGTTCGTAATAAGGCAAATAGGACACTGGGATTTATTAATCGAAGCGTTAGAAACAAGACACCTGGTGTGGATCTTCAGCTATATCTAGCTCTAGTTAGGTCCTATTTAGATTATGCAGTTCAGTTTTGGTCGCCGTACTGTAGAATGGATATAAATTCCCTTGAACGTGTCCAGCGAAGGATGACTAAGTTAATTCCCCAAATTAGAAATCTTTCATATGAAAAAGATTAACAAAGCTTAACTTGCATTCACTGGAAAGGCGAAGAGTTAGGGTTGACATGATAGAGGTTTACAAGTGGATGAATGGACATAACAAAGGGGATAATAATAGGGTATTAAAAGTTTCAACACAAGACAGAACACGAAACAATGGGTATAAATTTGATAATATTAGATTTTGGAAAGACTTGGGTAAATACTGGTTCGGTAACAGGGTTGTTGATTTGTTGAACCAATTACCACGAAACGAAGTGGAGGTGGGGTTCCTCGATTGTTTCAAGCGTGGGTTAGACATGTATATGAGTGGGATTGGGTGGTTATAAATAGGAGCTGTCTCGTATGGGCCAATAGGCCTTCTGCAGTATCCTTTATTCTTATTGTTCTTATTTGATATTCTGTAAAAAGTTCTCTGTTTTTATAGTTATCAATGTTTAGGTAAGTGCAATAATATATTTTATTTTTTTGCAGATATTGTGCAGAAACTTCGTCCAATATGCCTTGATAAAATTCCATCCGGGCTCAGGAGCTGGAAGTGTTTGAGGTAGTGCTATATTAATAAATGGTTTTGTAGCAATGTAGTCACTACTCAGTTCATGACCAATGACACAATTCATAAATACTGGTTGAGACAAAAGGAGTTCCATCTTCCCACCATCAATATGGGTTGGTTTTGTCGAGTTCAGCAGACTGACTTCAGTCATTTCATCCAAAAGGTACTGTATTCAATATGTATTCTGTTGGCGTCGGTTCTTGGCAATCAAGCAATAATTCGTGAGGTAATAATCAAGTAATATGAGCGTTTCAGTCACCCGAGATGATAGTATGTGTGTGGTGACTGCTATTTTAAACATTGCAAAGAAATCCATATCGTGTTCTCTATGGCTGTTCAGAGTAGTCTAATTTAAGACAACAGCAACAACGTAAGTGGGTTAGAAATGTCACCTCACCTGACCACCTGACCCGGGCTCAGATATAACAACAACAACAATAAGTTCCCAACATAGCAGAATAGAGTCATCTTCACCCTTTCTCCTCCAGATCTGCATTTGAGATGGATTTCGAGATTAATCAACATGATACTTCTAATTGGGTATTGGCACCAGAATTTGTACCTATTGGTTTTAAACGAAATGTATCAGTTAACAACTATGCCCTTTGGCATTCAGGAATAAGCTATAACGCAGACAAAACCTTGCAGTTACCATCCAAAAACAAACAAGAAATGAAACTAAATAAAAAAGATGAAATTTTCAACAAAATCTTACTGGGTGCAAGAATTATGGTTCTAATGCGAGGATTGCCAGGCTCCGGAAAATCAACATTGGCTATAAAACTGAAGGGCACGACTGGTGTCATTCTGTCTACAGATGATTATTTTTACAATACACGTGGTAAATATTGCTATGATCCTTCGAGGATTGGCGACGCACATCATTGGAATGAACAAAGAGCACTCCAGAAACTACAGGACGGCAAAACCCCGATAATAATTGATAATACCAATTTACAGGCATGGGAAATGAAACCATATGTTAAACTCGCCCTTCAATATGACTATGTGGTTGACATTTTGGATGCAGATACGCCATGGAAGCTTAATCCGGATGAACTTGCCAAAAGAAATTCACATGGGGTGCCAAAAAGGAAAATTTACGATATGAGACGAAGATATGACGTCGATGTAAAGATTGAGCATATTATTCGTGACTTACAAGGATTCTCAGCACACAGACATAATAATTGTGCAAGTTATGGAATAAAGTCAAGAAAAGGGGGTCAGAATATTAATGGGCTTGCTATGATTTTCTCGACAGAAGACAAGATGTATAAAACAAATATTATAAGTGCTGATGACAAAACTTCTCTAGCCACTTGTAACACTTTATCACAAGATGATATATCTGGAGAGTTTAATTTAAAAAATGTAAGTGTTGTTCATCAGGATGTCGGCCATAATTTAACAGTTGCAGATAGTTTAACGTCTTGGGAATACGTAGAAATAACTACAGGAGAATGTTCTCTGAGCTGGGACTCTTCAGAAAAAGTTCAGGCAAATGACTCTGAGTCACAGTGTTCTAAACCAAGGAGAACCAGACGTAAGAAAGTATCTGGTGATCCAGTCAAGAGGTTGGGTGACACCGATGAGAAGACATATACATTAGAGGATCCTTCCATATCATCGTGGAATCCTGTTGAAAGTGGTAAGCCCTCGTGGGACAATGATATATCTACTGCATTATCTGGATCTGAAAGTCCATTAAAGAGAGGAACTCAGGAATTAATATGTAATAGATCTGTTAAGTCAATGCCTCAAGCTGGTGCAGTACCGAGGTTTAGGAGACAAAGGCACCTCGAGTAATTCATCAAGTGGCAATTTGAAAAAACCTTTGAGATGCTGAGAAAAGTGTCACAATTGCACATCTTAATGTACCAGCCGATTTTATCCGTATTGTTTAGCATACTATTTGTTAATTGCTTTCATTGTACAATATTTTCAATTACTAGTCTATGTAATATTGTTTTGTAGTCCATTTTAAAAGACAAAAATATGTATTAGCTAATTTATGGAATTTTACTGCTTGAAATATATAATGCATATCTTACTGTGGACTTTTATTCTGCCTTTAGATATGTGCCTTATTCTTCTTTACAATTACTGTACTGCATAACTTTCCAAGACGATCAGAAAACTGCTAAATTTTCTTTGCTTTGGCTTTTCAAATTTATATTTTTAAAGTTTCTTAATCATTTTAACTTACCAAAATTCTGGTATTTTGGCAACTTTTACTGTAGACGGTAATTTTATTTGACATGAAATATAGTTCTGTATTTATTTACTGTATAAAGATAGAAACACAATACAGTAATTCCTAAAGGAAAAAGAGACATTGTGCAATTTCAGTGTGAAGAACTACACGTTTTTTTACAGTGCATCCCGGAGAAAGAGAAAACGATACACCTAATTTGCAGAAGGAATATTAATTTTCTTGTTTAAATGCTGAGTTCATCACTATTGTTCTTGAGTAAGAACATGTTACTGTCCTGAGTAAGACAGCTTACCTCAGCTGGAGTATTAATGGGAAGATTTTAATAATTCATTACATTTTGCAGTTATCTATATTCTCGAAAGATTAATGGTTACACTTAAGAATAAATTTTGATACACCAAATGGTACACTCTCATCTTACTAGACATTATGACGAGAAAACTATTTAAGCTCTTCGATGTCCATCTAACCAAGACCAGTTTTGTATGACTGTTGAAGGCCTAAAAAACTTTCATTTATTTTTTAAACATGCATCTCCGCTGTTTAGATTATCCTACATACAAACTACAGTACTTATGGGTTCATATTTATCAGCGTTCGAAAACACACCCCTTGAAAGTCTTTTGTTCGGTCTAGAAGAAATTTGTTTTGTTTATCAATCACTTCAGTATTTCAATGTTTTGTTTTCGGTAAATATGCATTGTATGTAAATAAATATACACTAATATTGTTCATAAATATTCATAAAATTTAAGAAAGAAGAGCAAAGATTTAATCATCTTTAATGTCTTTTTAAGCTTTATAGACAATGCCATGGTGATACACCTATATATAAATACAGTGCGACTTTCAATTAATAAATTGCTGCAGATAGAACCCTTTAGGGACTGAAAAGAACTTGATAGGCAATATTCCATGTAATGAGGGATACCGTCCTTCAGTTCGATGGTAAGGCATATAGACAGACGAAGGACAACGCCATAGGAACGTCCAGTAGCGTAGCTATTGGTGACATCTTTATGCATGTAGTTTTTGAAAGGGAGAGATCCCACAGAGAAGACACCCCAGCAGTGTACTACAGATATATAGACAATATCTATGGAGTCATGGTAGGAGGCCTCCCACGTCTAGAGTTTCTTTGCCTGGGCGAACAAAGTCCACGGAAATATCAAATTTACCCTAGAACACGACGACACCACAATAAACTTCCTGGACACCACGGTGTACATGGACGAAACAACCCGACACCTGAACACGAATGCGTATTACAAACCTACGAACCTTCACACATACTTGAAGTTCGACTCGTGCCATCCGCTAGCCATAAAGAAATCCTTATCCTTCTCCCTAGGATTACGCCTTAAAAGAATAAACAGGACAAAACCCTCTACCCCCAGCTAGACGACCTATGGGAGATGTTTAGGCATAGAGGTTTCCATGAGGAAACGCTGAACCACGCCCAAGAGAAACTACGCGGAAAGACCAGAGAACAATTTCTCAGGCCCCCTCACGGTTGGAGAATAGGAGATGGATCCTCCCTACCCTGTTCTTTCCTGGTTTTGCTGGGAAACTAAAACAGAAACTCTCAGACGAATGGGCCTGGATGAGGGAGACATATCACCCCTCATGGGAGAATTTCCCGCAAAATCCCCCAATGATTGCGTGGAGGCGAGGTAACTCCATCAAGGATCACCTCGAACCCGGCCCCCACGACTCGACAAGGAAGTAGGATATCCATG
The DNA here is from genome assembly GCF_040958095.1 of Procambarus clarkii. NCBI lineage: Eukaryota > Metazoa > Arthropoda > Malacostraca > Decapoda > Cambaridae > Procambarus > Procambarus clarkii. The sequence goes on along the minus strand of NC_091161.1, from coordinate 7,658,863 downwards.
CTGAAGGAACCAGTCAAAACCCACCAGCGCAGACCTAACCTGACACAGGAGCCTGCACAACACACCAAGGTAACCGAAGTATGTGGAGTGGTTAGGAGGAGCCTACATGCAAACAATCACTTCTGTATTTCAATGTTTTGTATTCGGTAAATATGCATTATATGTAAATAAAAATATGCTAATATTGTTCATAAATATTCATATAATTTTAGAAAAAAGAGCAAAGATTTAATCATCTTTTAAGTCTTTTTGCCCTTTACAACAATGCCATGGTAATACACCTATATATAAATACAGTGAGACTTTCAATGAATAAATTGCTGTAGACTAGAACCCTTTAGGGCTGGCCCGACCTGCAGGCAATAAATTCCAGTTTTTCATATTTAAAAAAATGTTGTTACTGTTATTCTGAATATAGTCCTAAATACAAATAAAATATGCGTTCGCTTATTTGCCACATGATAGACTAACTACAAAGATAGAGTCTCATGGTATTGGGGGGTGCTATAATAAGTTGGATTAGCGATAGGTGACATAAATGGGGATTTCGATGTGGATTCAATATATAACTTATTTAAGAATATTCTAAACAAAGCACAGGAACGTAGTATACCATACAAATTGAATAGATCGAATACTAATGACCCAAAGTGGATAACAAAGAATTTGAAGAACCTTATAGGTAAAAAGAGAGCTTGGTACAAAAGGATTAAAAATGGGGAGGTCACTTTAGAACAGGAATTCGTACAACTGGTTAGAAATGTTAAAAAAGAGATAAGGAAAGCAAAAAGAAACTATGAAGTTCGCATAGCAGGGCAAGCAAAGACAAATCCTAAAGGGTTTTTTCAGTTATATCGTACTAAGACTAGGGAAAGGATAGGTCCATTAAAAACTGAGACAGGTCAAATAACAGATAGTGATGAAGAGATGAGTAGTATTTTTAATAAATATTTTGTATCTGTATTTACTAAAGAAGAACTTAACAATATGCCTTCAGCCGAACAAGTCTATGTGGGTGGGGACGAGGACAGGTTGACGAGTTTAACAGTTACGAGGGAGAATGTTCTTAAACAAATAGTAAAACTCAAACCAAACAAATCCCCAGGGCCGGATGAAGTGTTTGCCATGGTGCTTAAAGAATGCAAAGAGGAGCTTTGTGACCCACTGTCAACCATATTTAATAAATCAATAGAGTCAGGCAGAATGCCAGAGTTTTGGAAAGTTGCTAATGTGATACCAGTTTTTAAGAAAGGAGATAGATCACTTGCGTCTAACTATCGACCAATTAGCCTAACGTCTATTGTGGGAAAGTTACTCGAATCTATAATAGCAAATAAAATTCGTCTTCATCTTGAAAAACATAAATTAATAATTGAGTCCCAACATGGTTTTATAAATGGCCGTTCATGTTTAACAAATTTGTTATCTTTTTATTCTAGCATAGTTGAGGCAGTTGATAGTGGTAAGGATTGTGATGTTGTGTACCTTGACTTTAGCAAAGCTTTTGATACAGTGCCACATGAAAGACTGATTAAAAAGATAGAGTCTCATGGTATTGGGGGTGCTATATTAAGCTGGATTAGGGCATGGCTATACCAAAGGAAACAGAGAGTTAGTATAAATGGAGTCAAGTCAGAGTGGGAAAATGTTGTAAGTGGGGTGCCTCAGGGCTCTGTCCTGGGACCTCTGTTGTTTATAATATATATAAATGATTTAGATTCAGGTTTGAGTAGCAACATTTGCAAATTTGCCGATGATACGAAAATCGGTATTGAAATTAATTCGGAGGAGGACTCACTATCACTTCAAATTGATCTAGATAGGGTTTTGAAATGGTCGAAGGATTGGCAGATGCAGTTTAATGCTGATAAATGTAAAGTTCTGAGGTTAGGTAATGATGATAGGGTTACAAGATACGAGCTAGATGGTGTTGAGATTGCGAAGTCGAATTGCGAAAGGGATCTGGGAGTTATGATTAGTAAGAATTTAAAACAAAAGGATCAATGCATAAATGTTCGTAATAAGGCAAATCGGACACTTGGATTTATTAATCGCAGCGTTAGTAACAAGACACCTAGTGTGGTTCTCAAGCTATATCTTGCTCTAGTTAGGCCCCATTTAGATTATGCAGTTCAGTTTTGGTCGCCATATTATAGAATGGATATAAATTCACTTGAACGTGTCCAGCGTAGGATGACTAAGTTAATTCCCCAAATTAGAAATCTTTTATATGAAGAAAGATTAACAAAGCTTAAGTTGCATTCACTGGAAAGGCGAAGAGTTAGGGGTGACATGATAGAGGTTTACAAGTGGGTGAATGGACATAACAAAGGGGATATTAATAGGGTATTAAAAGTATCAACACAAGACAGAACACGAAACAATGGGTATAAATTGGATAAGTTTAGATTTAGGAAAGACTTGGGTAAATACTGGTTCAGTAACAGGGTTGTTGATTTGTAGAACCAATTACCGCGTAACATATTAAAAATAGGATTCTTTGATTGTTTCAATCGTAAATTAGAAATATATATGGATGGAATTCGGTGGATATAAATATGAGCTGCCTCGTATGGGCCAATAGGCCTTCTGCAGTTACCTTCATTCCTATGTTCTTATATATGGCTGCTCCCCATCCTCGTCTAATATATCAACGTGTGTCAAACAGTTTAAATTTGTTTATTTGATATTCAGCTAATAGTTCTCCGTTTTCTACATTCATCCGTGTTTCGATAAGTGCAATAACATATATTGTTTCTGTGAAAACAGAAGCATTTAAATCATTTAATTTGTTTCTTAGACTCCTACTGTTCGTGTAAATTACCTTGGTGTATTGTTATTTTGAGGCCATTCTTCTTCCATGTTCATTTTGCCCTCCCCCTCCCAATTCATACTTTATTGCCTTTATGTCCATATAAATTTCTGCATCACTATCTACTAAAAGTTTAACCCAAAGAAACCTCTCAAATATCAGATTCCAACTAGTTGGCAACAGCAACAACCCCAGCCCTAGATAAATGTAAGGAGTAATTTCATTAATGTGAGGAGAAGCTCATGGAGTGGCCTATATAAGTCCTGGAGAACAGACTCTTCAGTCACCGTCCATAGTACACATCAGAGAATTGAATTCTTATATAGAGATTACGGACAATTATTTGACAAGATGCACATATTGTCGTTTGTCGGAATGGCGGTGATGGTGGTGGCGGTAACAAAGGCGATCCCTGTTGCCGTCGACACCAACATCTCGCCGGAAACACTTGCTAAATTTATTACACTTGATGAAATGAAACAATTCTTCAACGAAACTAATGACTACTTGTTCAATAAGCTGCCAGGTAAGACACTGTCAGAAGTTGCCGAAAATATTAAGGAAAAGATGACAACCGTAAAGCAGACGATTGAGGAAACCGAGGCAGTTAAGCGGCTTACCAGCTCTCTCGCACCAGTCAAAACTTGGTTCAAGGAAAAGGCGACTACAATTCACGAGAAGTTCAGCGCCCTGAAGAATACTACCTTCCAGCAGATGCTCAGCCACGTTATAGAGCAAGTAACCAGCTTGGACCATAAGATTATAAACTGGTTCGAAGAACATATTCCCAAACAATAAAACACACATGCCACTTATATTCCATTACCATTATATTCCATCCGAATTATATAATCCTTATTATAACCTCTTGTTTCTCAATAATGTATTGGAAGATAAAATATGTTATTAATGTATATAAAATTGCATATCGAATAAAATTTTGTTGATAAATATTGAAATAAATTGTTGATTCATAATTTGTAATTTTATTACCATTACACTTATACTATGACTGTACATTAATCTATGTAATCTGAGAGTTTTATATTCAATCATGGCGTGGAGGAAACATCCTTAGTACATTGTCCCTTCTTAAATTAGATTAAAGATTGTCAGCTGCAGTTTCATTATATTCATATGTGATGTGAACGATCACTTGATGTTCCCAATTTTCCGATGGGACCATGAGACCATTTGGGAAACGATCGGACGAGGGAGTGGGGAAGACGAGGGGACAGAAGTGAGAGATTGTTGGGAAGACGAGGGGACAAGGGGCCCCTCGTCCCTTGACAGTAACGGTGGGGAAGGACAAGAGACAGAGGAGTTTGTGATGGTGCGGACGAGGGGATGGCAGAATGGAGAATGGTGGGGAGGACAAAGGGACAGTGAGAGTGAGAGGGTGTGTTAGCCAGAGCTCCTGAGTGTTGTTATACTGTCATAGCAATATGGACGTTGTAGTGAAGGACCTAGTTGGGGCCCTGAGTACAGAGTTGGACTCTCTACGGGAGGAGGTACGACAGCTGAAACAACAACGAGAAGAAACGAAGGAGGAGACCAGTAGTAAAAAGACCTCGTCTTGGAAAGTTGTAAAGGACAGGAGCCTTAAGAAGACTTTGATAAAGCCGCCTACAGACGCCCTAAGAACTTCTAATTCATTTGCCGTATTGGAGGACGAGCGCTGTGGTGAGACTGCGGATAACGCGAAAGGGAAAGCGCAACGAAGCGCAGGCCCCTCAGAGAGTAAAGGAAATACCTAAGCGAACTTCAGTTGTGGGAGATTCCCAGATAAGGTATTTGGATAGAACGTTTTGTGCTAGAGATAGTGAGAACAGGTTAAGAGTTTGCTATCCCGGAGCTGGAATTGGTGATATCAAAAACAACATGAATGATATTATGGTTGGAAATGGGAACAATCCCGTTATTAGCATTAGCGCGGGATGAAATGATGTTGGTCGAGTTAGGAGTGAGGAACTGATTCAGAGGTATAAAACAGCCATAGAATTAGTTAGAAGCAAGGGAGGAATCCGGATCATATGTGGCATTCTTCCAAGAAAGGGAATGGGAAATGAATGGATGTCGAGGGCACTTGGTGTCAATTGCCGGCTGGAAAGATATTGCAAATCAAATGCAAAATCTTTCATAGACAACTGGGAACACTTCTATGGAAGAAGTGAAATGTACGCTCGTATGGGCCAATAGGCCTTCTGCAGTTACCTTTGTTCTTATGTTCTTGTGGAAAGGCGAAGAGTTAGGGTTGACATGATTAGGTTAGGGTTTTAGATTTAGTGTTAACTAACAGGGAAACACAAATAAATGATATCGAAATAGGGAGTGAGCTAGGGCACAGTGATCACAAAGAAATCAGATTTAGCATAGAATGGAATAGACCTGTAGGAGAAAATTCTGTTAAAGTGCCAGATTTTCGAAAAGCTGATTTTAATAGCCTAAGAAATTTTTTGGGTCAAATTGATTGGAAAGTCTTGGGTATGGGGTGTGGGCCGGTCTTGGAGCGAGACATGAACCCAGCGATAGGTGACTTAAATGGAAATTTCGATGTGGATTCAATATATAACTTATTTAAGAATATTCTAAACAAAGCACAGGAACGTAGTATACCATACAAATTGAATAGATCGAATACTAATGACTCAAAGTGGATAACGAAGAATTTGAAGAACCTTATAGGTAAAAAGAGAGCTTGGTTCAAAAGGATTAAAATTGGGGAGGTCACTTTAGAACAGGAATTCGTACAACTGGTTAGAAATGTTAAAAAAGAGATAAGGAAAGCAAAAAGAAACTATGAAGTTCGCATAGCAGGGCAAGCAAAGACAAATCCTAAAGGGTTTTTTCAGTTATATCGTACTAAGACTAGGGAAAGGATAGGTCCATTAAAAACTGAGACAGGTCAAATAACAGATAGTGATGAAGAGATGAGTAGTATTTTTAATAAATATTTTGTATCTGTATTTACTAAAGAGGAACTTAACAATATGCCTTCAGCCGAACAAGTCTATGTGGGTGGGGACGAGGACAGGTTGACGAGTTTAACAGTTACCAGAGAGGATGTTCTTAAACAAATAGTAAAACTCAAACCAAACAAATCCCCAGGGCCGGATGAAGTGTTTGCCAGGGTGCTTAAAGAATGCAAAGAGGAGCTTTGTGACCCACTGTCAACCATATTTAATAAATCAATAGAGTCAGGCAGAGTGCCAGAGTTTTGGAAAGTTACTAATTTGATACCAGTTTTTAAGAAAGGAGATAGATCACTTGCGTCTAACTATCGACCAATTAGCCTAACGTCTATTGTGGGAAAGTTACTCGAATCTATAATAGCAAATAAAATTCGTCTTCATCTTGAAAAACATAAATTAATAAATGAGTCGCAACATGGTTTTATAAATGGCCGTTCATGTTTAACAAATTTGTTATCTTTTTATTCTAGCATTGTTGAGGCAGTTGAGAGTGGTAAGGATTGCGATGTTGTGTACCTTGACTTTAGCAAAGCTTTTGATACAGTGCCACATGAAAGACTGATTAAAAAGATAGAGTCTCATGGTATTGGGGGTGCTATATTAAGCTGGATTAGGGCATGGCTATACCAAAGGAAACATAAGAACAAAGGTAACTGCAGAAGGCCTATTGGCCCATACGAGGCAGCTCCTATTCTATAACCACCCAATCCCACTCATATACTTGTCCAATCCGTGCTTGAAACAATCGAGGGACCCCACCTCCACAATGTTACGCGGCAATTGGTTCCACAAATCAACAACCCTGTTACTGAACCAGTATTTACCCAAGTCTTTCCTAAATCTAAACTTATCCAATTTATACCCATTGTTTCGTGTTCTGTCCTGTGTTGATACTTTTAATACCCTATTAATATCCCCCCGGTTATGTCCATTCATCCACTTGTAAACCTCTATCATGTCACCCCTAACTCTTCGCCTTTCCAGTGAATGCAACTTAAGCTTTGTTAATCTTTCTTCATATGAAAGATTTCTAATTTGGGGAATTAACTTAGTCATCCTACGCTGGACACGTTCAAGTGAATTTATATCCATTCTATAATATGGCGACCAAAACTGAACTGCATAATCTAAATGGGGCCTAACTAGAGCAAGATATAGCTTGAGAACCACACCAGGTGTCTTGTTACTAACGCTGCGATTAATAAATCCAAGTGTCCGATTTGCCTTATTACGAACATTTATGCATTGATCCTTTTGTTTTAAATTCTTACTAATCAAAACAGAGAGTTAGTATAAATGGAGTCAAGTCAGAGTGGGAAAATGTTGTAAGTGGGGTGCCTCAGGGCTCTGTCCTGGAACCTCTGTTGTTTATAATATATATAAATGATTTAGATTCAGGTTTGAGTAGCAACATTTGCAAATTTGCGATGATACGAAAATCGGTAGGGAAATTAATTCGGAGGAGGACTCACTATCACTTCAAGTTGATCTAGATAGGGTTTTGAAATGGTCTAAGGATTGGCAGATGCAGTTTAATGCTGATAAATGTAAAGTTCTGAGGTTAGGTAATGATAGGGTTACAAGATACGAGCTAGATGGTGTTGAGATTGTGAAGTCCAATTGCGAAAGGGATCTGGGAGTTATGATTAGCAAGAATTTAAAACAAAAGGATCAATGCATAAATGTTCGTAATAAGGCAAATCGGACACTTGGATTTATTAATCGCAGCGTTAGTAACAAGACACCTGGTGTGGTTCTCAAGCTATATCTTGCTCTAGTTAGGCCCCATTTAGATTATGCAGTTCAGTTTTGGTCGCCATATTATAGAATGGATATAAATTCACTTGAACGTGTCCAGCGTAGGATGACTAAGTTAATTCCCCAAATTAGAAATCTTTCATATGAGGAAAGATTAACAAAGTTTAAGTTGCATTCACTGGAGAGGCAAAGAGTTAGGGGTGACATGATAGAGGTTTACAAGTGGGTGAATGGACATAACAAAGGGGATATTAATAGGGTATTAAAAGTATCAACACAAGACAGAACACGAAACAATGGGTATAAATTTGAAAAGTTTAGTTTTAGGAAAGACTTGGGTAAATACTGGTTCAGTAACAGGGATGTTGATTTGCGGAACCAATTACCGCGTAACGTGCTGGAGGTGGGGTCCCTCGATTGTTTCAAGCGCGGGTTGGACAAGTATATGAGTGGAATTGGGTGGTTATAAATAGGAGCTGCCTCGTTTGGGCCAATAGGCCTTCTGCAGTTCCCTTTGTTCTTATGTTCTTATATAAATTTACTATAATGCGTCCAGATTAAGATGATAAAGTTAATCTCCTTAATTTGAATCTTATAATGAAATATTGACAAACGGTAAATTACATTCTATAGAGAGGCGAAGAATTAGGGGTGTACAAGTGGATGAATGGAAATAACAAAGGGGGGATATTAATAGGAATTAAAAGTAACAACACAAGACAGAACACGAAACATAAATTGGATTAGTTCAGATTTAGGTAAGACCTGGGTAAATACTGGTTCGGTAACAGAGTTCCTGATTTGTAGATCCAATCACCGCATAACATATTAAAAATAGGATCCCTTGATTGTTCCAATCATAAATTAGAAATATATATGGATGGATATAAATATGAGCTACCTCGTATGGGCCAATAGGCCTTCTGCAGTTACCTTCATTCCTATGTTCTTATATATGGCTGCTCCCCCTCCTCGTCTAATATATCAACGTGTGTCAAACAGTTTAAATTTGTTTATTTGATATTCAGCTATTAGTTCTCTGGTTTCCACATTCATCCGTGTTTCAATAAGTGCAATAACATATATTGTTTCTGTGAAAACAGAAGCATTTAAATCATTTAATTTGTTTCTTAGACTTCTACTGTTCGTGTAAATTATTTTGGTATATTGTTATTTTGAGGCCATTCTTCTTCCATGTTCATTTTGCCCTCCCCCTCCCAATTCATACTTTATTGCTTTTATGTCCATATAAATTTCTGCATCACTATCTACTAAAAGTTTAACCCAAAGAAACCTCTCAAATATCAGATTCCAACTAGTTGGCAACAGCAACAATCCCAGCCCTAGATAAATGTAAGGAGTAATTTCATTAATGTGAGGAGAAGCTCATGGAGTGGCCTATATAAGTCCTGGAGAACAGACTCTTCAGTCATCGTCCATAGTACACATCAGAGAATTGAATTCTTATATAGAGATTACGGACAATTATCACACCATTTGGTCCGGGAGACATCTTCCGTCACGCAGGGTGCAGTCGCACCTCCACAGATCTCCAGTATCATCTATTGATACTGGTGATGGCTCAAAAGGGCCACCACTTACGAGCTATTCATGCCTGTGCCACCTTTTGGGTGGCTTCATCTTCATCTTAACACATTCACAAGGGAGACATCTCCCTTCATGCAGGGTGCATTCGCACCTTCACAGATCTCCAGCATCAGCTCCTGATACTGGTAATGGCTTAAAATGGCCACCACTTACGGGCTATTTATGCCCGTGCCACCTTTTGGGTTGCTAGATTGGGTTGCTTCATCTTCATCTTAAACACATTCATAAGGGAGACATCTCCCGTCATGCAGGGTGCATTCGCACCTCCACAGATCTCCAGTATCAGCTCTTGATACTGGTGATGGCTCGAAAGGGCCACCACTTACGAGCTATTCATGCCCGTGCCATCTTTTGGGTGGCTTCATCTTCATCTTCTTCATCTGTTTAAAACACGGGAGATATCTCCCGTCACGCTGGGTGCAGTCGCACCTCTCCAGTATCATCTATTGATACTGGTGATGGCTCAAAAGGGCCACCACTTACCAATTCATGCCCGTGCCACCTATTGGGTGGCTTCATCTTCATCTTAAACACATTCACAAGGGAGACATCTCCCATCATGCAGGGTGCATTCGCACCTCCACAGATCTCCAGTATCAGCTCTTGATACTGGTAATGGCTTAAAATGGCCACCACTTACGGGCTATTCATGCCCGTGCCACCTTTTGGGTGGCTTAATCTTCATCATCATCGGACAATTATGGTGGTGGTGGTGGCGGTAACAAAGGCGATCCCTGTTGCCGTCGACACCAACATCTCGCCGGAAACACTTGCTAAATTTATTACACTTGATGAAATGAAACAATTCTTCAACGAAACTAATGACTACTTGTTCAATAAGCTGCCAGGTAAGACACTGTCAAAAGTTGCCGAAAATATTAAGGAAAAGATGACAACCGTAAAACAGACGATTGAGGAAACCGAGGCAGTTAAGCAGCTTACCAGCTCTCTCGCACCAGTCAAAACTTGGTTCAAGGAAAAGGCGACTACAATCTTTTTATTCTAGCATTGTTGAGGCAGTTGATAGTGGTAAGGATTGCGATGTTGTATACCTTGACTTTAGCAAAGCTTTTGATACAGTGCCACATGAAAGACTGATTAAAAAGATAGTCTCATGGTATTGGGGGTGCTATATTAAGCTGGATTAGGGCATGGCTATACCAAAGGAAACAGAGAGTTAGTATAAATGGAATCAAGTCAGAGTGGGAAAATGTTGTAAGTGGAGTGCCTCAAGGCTCTGTCCTGGGACCTCTGTTGTTTATAATATATATAAATGATTTAGATTCAGGTTTGAGTAGCAACATTTGCAAATTTGCCGATGATACGAAAATCGGTAGGGAAATTAATTCGGAGGAGGACTCACTATCACTTCAAGTTGATCTAGATAGGGTTTTGAAATAAGAACATAAGAACATAAGAACAAAGGTAACTGCAGAAGGCCTAATGGCCCATACGAGGCAGCTCCTATTCTATAACCACCCAATCCCACTCATATACTTGTCCAACCCGTGCTTGAAACAATCGAGGGACCCCACCTCCACAATGTTACGCGGCAATTGGTTCCACAAATCAACAACCCTGTTACTGAACCAGTATTTACCCAAGTCTTTCCTAAATCTAAACTTATCCAATTTATATCCATTGTTTCGTGTTCTGTCCTGTGTTGATACTTTTAATACCCTATTAATATCCCCCCGGTTATGTCCATTCATCCACTTGTAAACCTCTATCATGTCACCCCTAACTCTTCGCCTTTCCAGTGAATGCAACTTAAGCTTTGTTAATCTTTCTTCATATGAAAGATTTCTAATTTGGGGAATTAACTTAGTCATCCTACGCTGGACACGTTCAAGTGAATTTATATCCATTCTATAATATGGCGACCAAAACTGAACTGCATAATCTAAATGGGGCCTAACTAGAGCAAGATATAGCTTGAGAACCACACCAGGTGTCTTGTTACTAACGCTGCGATTAATAAATCCAAGTGTCCGATTTGCCTTATTACGAACATTTATGCATTGATCCTTTTGTTTTAAATTCTTACTAATCATAACTCCCAGATCCCTTTCGCAATCCGACTTCGCAATCACAACACCATCTAGCTCGTATCTTGTAACTCTATCATCATTACCTAACCTCAGAACTTTTGGTCAAAGGATTGGCAGATGCAGTTTAATGCTGATAAATGTAAAGTTCTGAGGTTAGGTAATGATGATAGAGTTACAAGATACGAGCTAGATGGTGTTGTGATTGCGAAGTCGGATTGCGAAAGGGATCTGGGAGTTATGATTAGTAAGAATTTAAAACAAAAGGATCAATGCATAAATGTTCGTAATAAGGCAAATCGGACACTTGGATTTATTAATCGCAGCGTTAGTAACAAGACACCTGGTGTGGTTCTCAAGCTATATCTTGCTCTAGTTAGGCCCCATTTAGATTATGCAGTTCAGTTTTGGTCGCCATATTATAGAATGGATATAAATTCACTTGAACGTGTCCAGCGTAGGATGACTAAGTTAATTCCCCAAATTAGAAATCTTTCATATGAAGAAAGATTAACAAAGCTTAAGTTACATTCACTGGAAAGGCGAAGAGTTAGGGGTGACATGATAGAGGTTTACAAGTGGATGAATGGACATAACCGGGGGGATATTAATAGGGTATTAAAAGTATCAACACAGGACAGAACACGAAACAATGGGTATAAATTGGATAAGTTTAGATTTAGGAAAGACTTGGGTAAATACTGGTTCAGTAACAGGGTTGTTGATTTGTGGAACCAATTGCCGCGTAACATTGTGGAGGTGGGGTCCCTCGATTGTTTCAAGCACGGGTTGGACAAGTATATGAGTGGGATTGGGTGGTTATAGAATAGGAGCTGCCTCGTATGGGCCAATAGGCCTTCTGCAGTTACCTTTGTTCTTATGTTCTTATGTTCAATTCACGAGAAGTTTAGCGCCCTGAAGAATACTACCTTCCAGCAGATGCTCAGCCACGTTATAGAGCAAGTAACCAGCTTGGACCATAAGATTATAAACTGGATCGAAGAACATATTCCCAAACAATAAAACACACATGCCACTTATATTCCATTACCATTATATTCCATCCGAATTATATATAATCCTTATATTCCATCCGAATTATATATAATCCTTATATTCCATCCGAATTATATATAATCCTTATATTCCATTACCATTATATTCCATCCGAAATATATAGTCCTTATTATAACCCTCTTGTTTCTCAATAATGTATTGGAAGATAAAATATGTTATTAATGTATATAAAATTGCATATCGAATAAAATATTGTTGATAAATATTGAAATAAATTGTTGATTCATAATTTGTAATTTTATTACCATTACACTTTGTTAGCCAGAATTCCTGAGTTATTCCTGAGGGTGTGTTAGCCAGAATTCCTGAGTGTTGTTATACTGTCATAGCAATATGGACGTTGTAGTGAAGGACCTGATGACTCTAGTTGGGGCCCTGAGTACAGAGTTGGACTCTCTACGGGGAAGGTACGACAGCTGAAACAACGAGAAGAAACGAAGGAGGAGACCAATAGTAAAAAGACCTCGTCTTGGAAAGTTGTAAAAGACAGGAGCCTTAAGAAGACTTTGATAAATCCGCCTACAGACGCCCCAAGAACTTCTAATTCATTTGCCGTATTGGAGGACGAGCGCTGTGGTGAGACTGCGGATCACGCGAAAGGGAAAGCAACGAAGCGCAGGCCCCTCAGAGAATAAAGGAAATACCTAAGCGAACTTAAGTTGTGGGAGATTCCCAGATAAGGTATTTGGATAGAACGTTTTGTGCTAGAGATAGTGAGAACAGGTTAAGAGTTTGCTCTTATGAATGCTCTACATGAATGATATTATGGTTGGAAATGGGAACAATCCCGTTATTAGCATTAGCTCGGGAGGAAATGATGTTGGTCGAGTTAGGAGTGAGGAACTGATTCAGAGGTACAAAACAGCCATAGAATTAGTTAGAAGCAAGGGAGGAATCCGGATCATATGTGGCATTCTTCCAAGAAAGGGAATGGGAAATGAATGGATGTCGAGGGCACTTGGTGTCAATTGCCGGCTGGAAAGATATTTCAAATCAAATGCAATATCTTTCATAGACAACTGGGAACACTTCTATGGAAGAAGTGAAATGTACGCTCGTATGGGCCAATATGCCTTCTGCAGTTACCTTTGTTCATATGTTCTTATGTTTTTTTGGAAAGGCGAAGAGTTAGGGTTGACATGATAAAGGTTTACAAGTTGAGTGGACATAACATTGTGGAGGTGGGGTCCCTCGATTGTTTCAAGCACGGGTTGGACACTCATTGGCATATGAGTGGGATTGGGTGGTTATAAATAGGAGCTGCCTCATATGGGCCAATAGGCCTTCTGCAGTTACCTTTGTTCTTATGTTCTTATTAACAAAGCTTAAGTTGCATTCACTGGAAAGGCGAAGAGTTAGGGGTGACATGATAAAGGTTTACAAGTGGGTGAATGGACATAACAAAGGGGATATTATTAGGGTATTAAAAGTGTCAACACAAGACAGAACACGAAACAATGGTTATAAATTGGATAAGTTTAGATTTAGGAAAGCCTTGGGTAAATACTGGCTCAGTAACAGGGTTGTTGATTTGTGGAACTAATTGCCGCGTAACATTGTGGAAGTAGGGTCCCTCGACTGTTTCAAGCATAGGTTGGACATGTATATGAGTGGGATTGGGTGGTTATAAATAGGAGCTGCCTCGTATGGGCCAATAGGCCTTCTGCAGTTGCCCTTGTTCTTATGTTCTTATAACAAAGGGGATATTAATAGGGCAATAAAAGTATCAACACAAGACAGAACACGAAAAATAGGTATAAATTGCATGAGTTTAGATTTAGGAAAGACTTGGGTAAATACTGGTTCAGTAACAGGGTTGTTGATTTGTCGAACCAGTTGCCGTTTGACGTGGTGGTGGTGTCCCTAGATTGTTTCAAGCGTGGGTTGGACATGTATATGAGTGGAATTGGGTGGTTATAAATAGGAGCTGCCTCGTATGGGCCAATAGGCCTTCTGCAGTTTCCTTTATTCTTATTGTTGTTATTTGATATTCTGTAAATAGTTCTCTGTTTTTATAGTTATCAATGTTTAGGTAAGTGCAATAATATATTTTATTTTTTTGCAGATATTGTGCAGAAACTTCGTCCAATATGCCTTGATGAAATTCAATCCGGGCTCAGGAGCTAGAAGTGTTTGAGGTAGTGCTATATTAATAAATGGTTTTGTAGCAAAATAGTCACTACTCATTTATTTTTTATTTTTTTTTTGAGATATATACAAGAGTTGTTACATTCTTGTACAGCCTGTACAAGAGTTGCGGCAAGTCCTTAATCCTATGGTCCCTGGAATACGATCCCCTGCCGCGAAGAATCGTTTTTTCATCCAAGTACATATTTTACTGTTGCGTTAAACAGAGGCTACAGTTAAGGAATTGCGCCCAGTAAATCCTCCCCGGCCAGGATACGAACCCATGACATAGCGCTCGCGGAACGCCAGGCGAGTGTCTTACCACTACACCACGGAGACTGTAAATTCATTGGTCATTTCATGACCAATGACACAATTCATAAATACTGGTTGAGACAAAAGGAGTTCCATCTTCCCACCATCAATATGGGTTGGTTTTGTCGAGTTCAGCAGACTGACTTCAGGCATTTCATCCAATAGGTATTCAATATGTATTTCGTTGGCGTCGGTTCTTGGTAATCAAGTAATAATTTACTATGAGCGTTTCAGTCACCCGAGATGATAGTATGTGTGTGGTGACTGCTATTTCAAACATTGCAAAAAAATCCATATCGTGTTCTCTATGGCTGTTCAGAGTAGTCTAATTTAAGACAACAGCAACAACGTAATTGGGTTAGAAATGTCACCTCACCAAACCACCTGACCCGGGCCAACATATAACAACAACAACAACAATAAGTTCCCAACATAGCAGAACAGAATCATCTTCACCCTTTCTCCTCCAGATCTGCATTTGAGATGGATTTCGAGATTAATCAACATGATACTTCTAATTGGGTATTGGCACCAGAATTTGTACCTATTGGTTTTAAACGAAAAGTATCAGTTAACAACTATGCCCTTTGGCATTCAGGAATACGCTATAACGCAGACGAAACCTTGCAGTTACCATCCAAAAACAAACAAGAAATGAAACTAAATAAAAAAGATGAAATTTTCAACAAAATCTTACTGGGTGCAAGAATTATGGTTCTAATGCGAGGATTGCCAGGCTCCGGAAAATCAACATTGGCTATAAAACTGAAGGGCACGACTGGTGTCATTCTGTCTACAGATGATTATTTTTACAATACACGTGGTAAATATTGCTATGATCCTTCGAGGATTGGCGACGCACATCATTGGAATGAACAAAGAGCACTCCAGAAACTACAGGACGGCAAAACCCCGATAATAATTGATAATACCAATTTACAGGCATGGGAAATGAAACCATATGTTAAACTCGCCCTTCAATATGACTATGAGGTTGACATTTTGGATGCAGATACGCCATGGAAGCTTAATCCAGATGAACTTGCCAAAAGAAATTCACATGGGGTGCCAAAAAGAAAAATTTACGATATGAGACGAAGATATGACGTTGATGTAAAGATTGAGCATATTATTCGTGACTTACAAGGATTCTCAGCACACGGGCATAATAATTGTGCAAGTTATGGAATAAAGTCAAGAAAAGGGGGTCAGAATATTAATGGGCTTGCTATGATTTTCTCGACAGAAGACAAGATGTATAAAACAAATATTATAAGTGCTGATGACAAAATTTCTCTAGCCACTTGTAACACTTCATCACAAGATGATAAATCTGGAGAGTTTAATTTAAAAAATGTAAGTGTTGTTCATCAGGATGTCGGCCATAATTTAACAGTTGCAGATAGTTTAACGTCTTGGGAATACGTAGAAATAACTACAGGAGAATGTTCTCTGAACTGGGACTCTTCAGAAAAAGTTCAGGCAAATGACTCTGAGTCACAGTGTTCTAAACCAAGGAGAACCAGACGTAAGAAAGTATCTGGTGATCCAATCAAGAGGTTGGGTGACACCGATGAGAAGACATATACATTAGAGGATCCTTCCATATCATCGTGGAATCCTGTTGAAAGTGGTAAGCCCTCGTGGGACAATGATATATCAACTGCATTATCTGGATCTGAAAGTCCATTAAAGAGAGGAGCTCAGGAATTAATATGTAATAGATCTGTTAAGTCAATGTCACAAGCTGGTGCAGTACCGAGGTTTAGGAGACAAAGGCACCTCGAGTAATTCATCAAGTGGCAATTTGAAAAAAACCTTTGAGATGCTGAGAAAAGTGTCACAATTGCACATTATAATGTACCAGCCGATTTTATCCGTATTGTTTAGCATACTATTTGTTAATTGCTTTCATGGTACAATATTTTCAATTACTAGTCTATGTAATATTGTTTTGTAGTCCATATTAAAAGACAAAAATATGTATTAGCTAATTTATGGAATTTTACTGCTTAAAATATATAATGCATACCTTACTGTGGACTTTTATTCTGCCTTTAGATATGTGCCTTATTCATCTTTACAATTACTGTACTGCATAACTTTCCAAAACGATCAGAAAACTGCTAAATTTTCTTTGCTTTGGCTTTTCAAATTTATATTTTTAAAGTTTCTTAATCATTTTAACTTACCAAAATTCTGGTATTTTGGCATCTTTTACTGTAGACGGTAATTTTATTTGACATGAAATACAGTTCTGTATTTATTTACTGTATAAAGATAGAAACACAATACCGTAATTTCTATAGAAAAAAAGAGACATTGTGCAATTTCAGTGTGAAGAACTACACGTTTTTTTACAGTGCATCCCGGAGAAAGACGTTGCATGAAAACGATACACCTAATTTGCAGAAGGAATATAAATTTTCTTGTGTAAAAGCTGAGTTCATCACTATTGTTCTTGAGTAAGAACATGTTACTGTCCTGAGTAAGACAGCGTACCTCAGCTGGAGTATTAATGGAAAGATTTTAATAATTCATTCCATTTTGCAGTTATCTATATTCTCGAAAGATTAATGGTTACACTTAAGAATAAATTTTGATACACTAAATGGTACTAGACATTATAACGAGAGAACTATTTAAGCTCTTTGATGTCCATCTAACCAAGACCAGTTTTGTATGACTGGTGAAGGCCTAAAAAACTTTCATTTATTTTTTAAACATGCATCTCCGCTGTTTAGATTATCCTACATACAAACTACAGTACTTATGGGTTCATATTTATCAGCGTTCGAAAACACACCCCTTGAAAGTCTTTTGTTCGGTCTAGAAGAAATTTGTTTTGTTTATCAATCACTTCAGTATTTCAATGTTTTGTTTTCGGTAAATATGCATTGTATGTAAATAAATATACTCTAACATTGTTCATAAATATTCATAAAATTTAAGAAAGAAGAGCAAAGATTTAATCATCTTTAATGTCTTTTTAAGCTTTATAGACAATGCCATGGTGATACACCTATATATAAATACAGTGCGACTTTCAATTAATAAATTGCTGCAGATAGAACCCTTTAGGGACTGAAAAGAACTTGATAGGCAATATTCCATGTAATGAGGGATACCGTCCTTCAGTTCGATGGTAAGGCATATAGACAGACGAAGGACAACGCCATAGGAACGTCCAGTAGCGTAGCTATTGGTGACATCTTTATGCATGTAGTTTTTGAAAGGGAGAGATCCCACAGAGAAGACACCCCAGCAGTGTACTACAGATATATAGACAATATCTATGGAGTCATGGTAGGAGGCCTCCCACGTCTAGAGTTTCTTTGCCTGGGCGAACAAAGTCCACGGAAATATCAAATTTACCCTAGAACACGACGACACCACAATAGACTTCCTGGACACCACGGTGTACATGGACGAAACAACCCGACACCTGAACACGAATGCGTATTACAAACCTACGAACCTTCACACATACTTGAAGTTCGACTCGTGCCATCCGCTAGCCATAAAGAAATCCTTATCCTTCTCCCTAGGATTACGCCTTAAAAGAATAAACAGGACAAAACCCTCTACCCCCAGCTAGACGACCTATGGGAGATGTTTAGGCATAGAGGTTTCCCTGAGGAAACGCTGAACCACGCCCAAGAGAAACTACGCGGAAAGACCAGAGAACAATTTCTCAGGCCCCCTCACGGTTGGAGAATAGGAGATGGATCCTCCCTACCCTGTTCTTTCCTGGTTTTGCTGGGAAACTAAAACAGAAACTCTCAGACGAATGGGCCTGGATGAGGGAGACATATCACCCCTCATGGGAGAATTTCCCGCAAAATCCCCCAATGATTGCGTGGAGGCGAGGTAACTCCATCAAGGATCACCTCGAACCCGGCCCCCACGACTCGACAAGGAAGTAGGATATCCATGCTGAAGGAACCAGTCAAAACCCACCAGCGCAGACCTAACCTGACACAGGAGCCTGCACAACACACCAAGGTAACCGAAGTATGTGGAGTGGTTAGGAGGAGCCTACATGCAAACAATCACTTCAGTATTTCAATGTTTTGTATTCGGTAAATATGCATTATATGTAAATAAAAATATGCTAATATTGTTCATAAATATTCATATAATTTTAGAAAAAAGAGCAAAGATTTAATCATCTTTTAAGTCTTTTTGCCCTTTACAACAATGCCATGGTAATACACCTATATATAAATACAGTGCGACTTTCAATGAAAAAATTGCTGTAGACTAGAACCCTTTAGGGCTGGCCCGACCTGCAGGCAATAAATTCCAGTTTTTCATATTTAAAAAAATGTTGTTACTGTTATTCTGAATATAGTCCTAAATACAAATAAAATATGCGTTCGCTTATTTGCCACATGATAGACTAACTACAAAGATAGAGTCTCATGGTATTGGGGGGTGCTATAATAAGTTGGATTAGCGATAGGTGACATAAATGGGGATTTCGATGTGGATTCAATATATAACTTATTTAAGAATATTCTAAACAAAGCACAGGAACGTAGTATACCATACAAATTGAATAGATCGAATACTAATGACCCAAAGTGGATAACAAAGAATGTGAAGAACCTTATAGGTAAAAAGAGAGCTTGGTTCAAAAGGATTAAAATTGGGGAGGTCACTTTAGAACAGGAATTCGTACAACTGGTTAGAAATGTTAAAAAAGAGATATGGAAAGCAAAAAGAAACTATGAAATTCGCATAGCAGGGCAAGCAAAGACAAATCCTAAAGGGTTTTTTTCAGTTATATCGTACTAAGACTAGGGAAAGGATAGGTTCATTAAAAACTGAGACAGGTCAAATAACAGATAGTGATGAAGAGATGAGTAGTATTTTTAATAAATATTTTGTATCTGTATTTACTAAAGAGGAACTTAACAATATGCCTTCAGCCGAACAAGTCTATGTGGGTGGGGACGAGGACAGGTTGACGAGTTTAGCAGTTACCAGGGAGGATGTTCTTAAACAAATAGTAAAACTCAAACCAAACAAATCCCCAGGGCCGGATGAAGTGTTTGCCAGGGTGCTTAAAGAATGCAAAGAGGAGCTTTGTGACCCACTGTCAACCATATTTAATAAATCAATAGAGTCAGGCAGAGTGCCAGAGTTTTGGAAAGTTGCTAATGTGATACCAGTTTTTAAGAAAGGAGATAGATCACTTGCGTCTAACTATCGACCAATTAGCCTAACGTCTATTGTGGGAAAGTTACTCGAATCTATAATAACAAATAAAATTCGTCTTCATCTTGAAAAACATAAATTAATAATTGAGTCGCAACATGGTTTTATAAATGGCCGTTCATGTTTAACAAATTTGTTATCTTTTTATTCTAGCATAGTTGAGGCAGTTGATAGTGGTAAGGATTGTGATGTTGTGTACCTTGACTTTAGCAAAGCTTTTGATACAGTGCCACATGAAAGACTGATTAAAAAGATGATTAATTAAACTGATTAAAAGAGTCTCATGGTATTGGGGGTGCTATATTAAGCTGGATTAGGGCATGGCTATACCAAAGGAAACAGAGAGTTAGTATATATGGAGTCAAGTCAGAGTGGGAAAATGTTGTAAGTGGGGTGCCTCAGGGCTCTGTCCTGGGACCTCTGTTGTTTATAATATATATAAATGATTTAGATTCAGGTTTGAGTAGCAACATTTGCAAATTTGCCGATGATACGAAAATCGGTAGGGAAATTAATTCGGAGGAGGACTCACTATCACTTCAAGTTGATCTAGATAGGGTTTTGAAATGGTCAAAGGATTGGCAGATGCAGTTTAATGCTGATAAATGTAAAGTTCTGAGGTTAGGTAATGATGATAGAGTTACAAGATACGAGCTAGATGGTGTTGTGATTGCGAAGTCGGATTGCGAAAGGGATCTGGGAGTTATGATTAGTAAGAATTTAAAACAAAAGGATCAATGCATAAATGTTCGTAATAAGGCAAATCGGACACTTGGATTTATTAATCGCAGCGTTAGTAACAAGACACCTGGTGTGGTTCTCAAGCTATATCTTGCTCTAGTTAGGCCCCATTTAGATTATGCAGTTCAGTTTTGGTCGCCATATTATAGAATGGATATAAATTCACTTGAACGTGTCCAGCGTAGGATGACTAAGTTAATTCCCCAAATTAGAAATCTTTCATATGAAGAAAGATTAACAAAGCTTAAGTTGCATTCACTGGAAAGGCGAAGAGTTAGGGGTGACATGATAGAGGTTTACAAGTGGATGAATGGACATAACCGGGGGGATATTAATAGGGTATTAAAAGTATCAACACAGGACAGAACACGAAACAATGGATATAAATTGGATAAGTTTAGATTTAGGAAAGACTTGGGTAAATACTGGTTCAGTAACAGGGTTGTTGATTTGTGGAACCAATTGCCGCGTAACATTGTGGAGGTGGGGTCCCTCGATTGTTTCAAGCACGGGTTGGACAAGTATATGAGTGGGATTGGGTGGTTATAGAATAGGAGCTGCCTCGTATGGGCCAATAGGCCTTCTGCAGTTACCTTTGTTCTTATGTTCTTATGTTCTTATGATTAGTAAGAATTTAAAACAAAAGGATCAATGCATAAATGTTCGTAATAAGGCAAATCGGACACTTGGATTTATTAATCGCAGCGTTAGTAACATGACACCTGGTGTGGTTCTCAAGCTATATCTTTCTCTAGTTAGGCCCCATTTAGATTATGCAGTTCAGTTTTGGTCGCCATATTATAGAATGGATATAAATTCACTTGAACGTGTCCAGCGTAGGATGACTAAGTTAATTCCCCAAATTAGAAATCTTTCATATGAAGAAAGATTAACAAAGCTTAAGTTGCATTCACTGGAAAGGCGAAGAGTTAGGGGTGACATGATAGAGGTTTACAAGTGGGTGAATGGACATAACAAAGGGGATATTAATAGGGTATTAAAAGTATCAACACAAGACAGAACACGAAACAATGGGTAAAATTGGATAAGTTTAGATTTAGGAAAGACTTGGGTAAATACTGGTTCAGTAATAGGGTTGTTGATTTGTGGACAATTGCCGCGTAACATTGTGGAGGTGGGGTCCCTCGATTGTTTTAAGCATGGGTTGAACATGTATATGAGTGGGATTGGGTGGTTATAAATAGGAGCTGCCTCGTATGGGCCAATAGGCCTTCTGCAGTTGCCTTTGTTCTTGTGTTCTTATTTACTATAATGCGTCCAGATTAAGATGATAAAGTTAATCTCCTTAATTTGAAACCTGTAATATGATGAAATATTGACAAACGGTAAATTACATTCTATAGAGAGGCGAAGAATTAGATGTGTACAAGTGGATGAATAGAAATAACAAAGGGGGGATATTAATAGGAATTAAAAGTAACAACACAAGACAGAACACGAAACAATGGGTATAAATTGGATTAGTTCAGATTTAGGAAAGACCTGGGTAAATACTGGTTCGGTAACAGAGTTCCTGATTTGCAGAACCAATTACCGCATAACATATTAAAAATAGGATTCTTTGATTGTTTCAATCGTAAATTAGAAATATATATGGATGGAATTGGGTGGATATAAATATGAGCTGCCTCGTATGGGCCAATAGGCCTTCTGCAGTTACCTTCATTCCTATGTTCTTATATATGGCTGCTCCCCATCCTCATCTAATATGTCAACGTGTGTCAAAAAGTTTAAATTTGTTTATTTGATATTCAGCTAATAGTTCTCTACATTCATCCGTGTTTCGATAAGTGCAATAACATATATTGTTTCTGTGAAAACAGAAGCATTTAAATCATTTAATTTGTTTCTTAGACTCCTACTGTTCGTGTAAATTACCTTGGTGTATTGTTATTTTGAGGCCATTCTTCTTCCATGTTCATTTTGCCCTCCCCCTCCCAATTCATACTTTATTGCCTTTATGTCCATATAAATTTCTGCATCACTATCTACTAAAAGTTTAACACAAAGAAACCTCTCAAATATCAGATTCCAACTAGTTGGCAACAGCAACAACCCCAGCCCTAGATAAATGTAAGGAGTAATTTCATTAATGTGAGGAGAAGCTCATGGAGTGGCCTATATAAGTCCTGGAGAACAGACTCTTCAGTCATCGTCCATAGTACACATCAGAGAATTGAATTCTTATATAGAGATTACGGACAATTATTTGACAAGATGCACATATTGTCGTTTGTCGGAATGGCGGTGATGGTGGTGGCGGTAACAAAGGCGATCCCTGTTGCCGTCGACACCAACATCTCGCCGGAAACACTTGCTAAATTTATTACACTTGATGAAATGAAACAATTCTTCAACGAAACTAATGACTACTTGTTCAATAAGCTGCCAGGTAAGACACTGTCAGAAGTTGCCGAAAATATTAAGGAAAAGATGACAACCGTAAAACAGACGATTGAGGAAACCGAGGCAGTTAAGCGGCTTACCAGCTCTCTCGCACCAGTCAAAACTTGGTTCAAGGAAAAGGCGACTACAATTCACGAGAAGTTCAGCGCCCTGAAGAATACTACCTTCCAGCAGATGCTCAGCCACGTTATAGAGCAAGTAACCAGCTTGGACCATAAGATTATAAACTGGATCGAAGAACATATTCCCAAACAATAAAACACACATGCCACTTATATTCCATTAACATTATATTCCATCCGAATTATATAATCCTTATTATAACCCTCTTGTTTCTCAATAATGTATTGGAAGATAAAATATGTTATTAATGTATATAAAATTGCATATCGAATAAAATATTGATGATAAATATTGAAATAAATTGTTGATTCATAATTTGTAATTTTATTACCATTACACTTATACTATGACTGTACATTAATCTCTGTAATCTGAGATTTATATTCAATCATTACGTGGAGGAAACATCCTTAGTACATTGTCCCTTCTTAAATTAGATTAAAGATTGTCAGCTGCAGTTTCATTATATTCATATGTGATGTGAACATCAGATCACTTGATGTTCCCAATTTTACGATGGGACCATGAGACTATTTGGGAAACGATCGGACGAGGGAGTGGGGAATGATGGGGAAGACGAGGGAGTGGGGAATGATGGGGAAGACGAGGGGACAGAAGTGAGAGATAGTTGGGAGGACGAGGGGACAAGGGTCCCCTCGTCCCTTGACAGTAACGGTGGGGAAGGACAAGAGACAGGGGAGTTTGTGATGGTGCGGACGAGGGGATGGCAGAATGGAGAATGGTGGGGAGGACAAAGGGACAGTGAGAGTGAGAGGGTGTGTTAGCCAGAACTCCTGAGTGTTGTTATACTGTCATAGCAATATGGACGTTGTAGTGAAGGACCTGATGACTCTAGTTGGGGCCCTGAGTACAGAGTTGGACTCTCTACGGGGGAGGTACGACAGCTGAAACAACAACGAGAAGAAACGAAGGAGGAGACCAATAGTAAAAAGACCTCGTCTTGGAAAGTTGTAAAAGACAGGAGCCTTAAGAAGACTTTGATAAAGCCGCCTACAGACGCCCTAAGAACTTCTAATTCATTTGCCGTATTGGAGGACGAGCGCTGTGGTGAGACTGCGGATCACGCGAAAGGGAAAGCAACGAAGCGCAGGCCCCTCAGAGAATAAAGGAAATACCTAAGCGAACTTAAGTTGTGGGAGATTCCCAGATAAGGTATTTGGATAGAACGTTTTGTGCTAGAGATAGTGAGAACAGGTTAAGAGTTTGCTATCCCGGAGCTGGAATTGGTGATATCAAAAACAACATGAATGATATTATGGTTGGAAATGGGAACAATCCCGTTATTAGCATTAGCGCGGGAGGAAATGATGTTGGTCGAGTTAGGAGTGAGGAACTGATTCAGAGGTACAAAACAGCCATAGAATTAGTTAGAAGCAAGGGAGGAATCCGGATCATATGTGGCATTCTTCCAAGAAAGGGAATGGGAAATGAATGGATGTCGAGGGCACTTGGTGTCAATTGCCGGCTGGAAAGATATTGCAAATCAAATGCAATATCTTTCATAGACAACTGGGAACACTTCTATGGAAGAAGTGAAATGTACGCTCGTATGGGCCAATATGCCTTCTGCAGTTACCTTTGTTCATATGTTCTTATGTTTTTGTGGAAAGGCGAAGAGTTAGGGTTGACATGATAAAGGTTTACAAGTTGAGTGGACATAACATTGTGGAGGTGGGGTCCCTCGATTGTTTCAAGCACGGGTTGGACATGTATATGAGTGGGATTGGGTGGTTATAAATAGGAGCTGCCTCATATGGGCCAATAGGCCTTCTGCAGTTACCTTTGTTCTTATGTTCTTATTAACAAAGCTTAAGTTGCATTCACTGGAAAGGCGAAGAGTTAGGGGTGACATGATAAAGGTTTACAAGTGGGTGAATGGACATAACAAAGGGGATATTATTAGGGTATTAAAAGTATCAACACAAGACAGAACACGAAACAATGGGTATAAATTGGATAAGTTTAGATTTAGGAAAGCCTTGGGTAAATACTGGTTCAGTAACAGGGTTGTTGATTTGTGGAACCAATTGCCGCGTAACATTGTGGAGGTAGGGTCCCTCGACTGTTTCAAGCATGGGTTGGACATGTATATGAGTGGAATTGGGTGGTTATAAATAGGAGCTGCCTCGTATGGGCCAATAGGCCTTCTGCAGTTTCCTTTATTCTTATTGTTGTTATTTGATATTCTGTAAATAGTTCTCTGTTTTTATAGTTATCAATGTTTAGGTAAGTGCAATAATATATTTTATTTTTTTGCAGATATTGTGCAGAAACTTCGTCCAATATGCCTTGATAAAATTCCATCCGGGCTCAGGAGCTAGAAGTGTTGGAGGTAGTGCTATATTAATAAATGGTTTTGTAGCAAAATAGTCACTACTCATTTTTTTTTTTTTTTTTGAGATATATACAAGAGTTGTTACATTCTTGTACAGCCTGTACAAGAGTTTCGGGCAAGTCCTTAATCCTATGGTCCCTGGAATACGATCCCCTGCCACGAAGAATCGTTTTTTCATCCAAGTACACATTTTACTGTTGCGTTAAACAGAGGCTACAGTTAAGGAATTGCGCCCAGTAAATCCTCCCCGGCCAGGATACGAACCCATGACATAGCGCTCGCGGAACGCCAGGCGAGTGTCTTACCACTACACCACGGAGACTGTAAATTCTTTGGTCATTTCATGACCAATGACACAATACATAAATAATAGTTGAGACAAAAGGAGTTCCATCTTCCCACCATCAATATGGGTTGGTTTTGTCGACTAGACATATATGGTCTAGTAGCAAGTTATTACTACTGTGGATAGTTTATTTTGGGGGCCGGGCCTTTTAGCTCTCCCATATTTGATACTCTTGTCTTCTAACTACCCTTACCCCTTAATAGTACCAGTACCCCATAGAAGCCCCACACATCTATATTTATAACATAGTGCTATACAGTATTAATAAATGGTTTTGTAGCAATGTAGTCACTACTCAGTTCATGACCAATGACACAATTCATAAATACTGGTTGAGACAAAAGGAGTTCCATCTTCCCACCATCAATATGGGTTGGTTTTGTCGAGTTCAGCAGACTGACTTCAGGCATTTCATCCAAAAGGTATTCAATATGTATTTCGTTGGCGTCGGTTCTTGGTAATCAAGTAATAATTCACTATGAGCGTTTCAGTCACCCGAGATGATAGTATGTGTGTGGTGACTGCTATTTCAAACATTGCAAAAAAATCCATATCGTGTTCTCTATGGCTGTTCAGAGTAGTCTAATCTAAGACAACAGCAACAACGTAATTGGGTTAGAAATGTCACCTCACCAAACCACCTGACCCGGGCCAACATATAACAACAACAATAAATTCCCAACATTGACCCCAATTGCAACTTCCATGGCGTGTTCATCAGACTCCATGGATACCACGGAATTATCAGCACATTCCAAGAACCTAGAATTCTAAAGATCCTGCAATGGAATGCTCAAGGACTGCGCACTAAATTGCAACACTTGCAATGCATAGCAGCAACCAAGGGCATAGACATCCTGATACTACAGGAGAGCTTGCTTCGAGCCGGATTAGAACCTAAAATCTCAGGCTATCGAGGCTTCTTCCTTCCATGGATCAATGGGCAATCCAGGGGATGTGCAATCTATGTAAAATGTGACCTGATCTCCAAATCCATAACCAGCCCACCCAATTGTGGAGCAGGGACAGAGGTAATGGGAGTCACCATTGAGCTAATACACGACAAACTTGAAGTGTTCAATGTGTACAGGTCTCCACAAGCCGAAATGGATCTCTCTGTGTTATTTGGACACGCGACAACAACAAACACAATCATTTGTGGAGATTTTAATGCCCATCATCGATTGGCACTGGGCTCGAACAGAACAAATGAAGCCGGCATACACATTACACATCTACTGGACCAGCTTCCAGAAATACAAATCCTAAACAAGAATGAACCTACCCACATCCAAGGAGGCAGATTAGACCTAACCTTCGTTTCAGCCTCCCTAAGAGATGCAGCAACATGGTCAGTTGAGCCCACACTCACAAGCGACCACTATGGGGTCCAAATTGATCTTCAGTTAGACCTACCCACCCCACCTCCGCCTCCATCTGAAGCCTGGAACTTTGCTTTAGCAAACTGGGACCGATTTCAAAACCTCATTTCAGAGTGGCAAATGATCTTCCCGAAGACATTAATCAGGCAGAACAAGAATTTGTCAAAGCGATTCAAAATGCAGCCAACCACTCAATCCCACTGAAAAAACAGTCCACCGGACACCATAAAGATCATTGGTACTATTGCGAACGTGTCAAAGAACTCAACCATAAACTCAATAGAACAAGAAAGCTATACAAAAAGCAGCCAAGTGACCGCAACAGGATCTTACTTTGTGAGGTCAAGGAACATGTACATCGAGAGACCAGACAAATAAAAGAACAAAAGTGGCTAGAATGGTGTTCACACCTGAATGAACACACCTCTCTCGGGAAGATGTGGCAGCAAATTCACCGAGCCAAAGGGAATAAAACACCTAAAGCTCCACACCCCAAGGATCCTCAACAGGAAGCCGAAGTACTGGCAACCAGGTTTGCAGAGAGAGCAGCCAGCAATCAACTTCCACCAGATGTATTAGCAGTACAGACCGGACTAGAGGAAGAAAGGTGGCACAGAATCCTTACAGCATGTGAAGAAGTCTCTGACACTAATGCCCCCTTCACACTGGATGAGCTCAATCGGGCTAAGAAAAACTCCAAGGATACATCCCCTGGAGCCGACAAAATAACCTATAAAATGATTAGAAACCTCGGCCCAGAGGGAGACGCTGCATACCTAAGGTTAATTAATTTAGCCTGGACTTCTCAAACTAGACCTTCTGCTTGGAATAGAGCAGACATAGTGCCGATCCCAAAACCCAAAGATCCAGCTAATCCCAGGCCCATCTCTCTCCAAAGCTGTGCAGCCAAGACAGCTGACAGAATGGCACTCAACAGACTGGAGTGGAAAATGCCTAAACTGCATCATGATATGTATGCCTATAGAAGAGGGGTTGGCACAGTGGAATGTATTACAACTCTGTTAGCCCACTTGAATGACAGACCAGGAATGCTGATATTCATGGACCTCGAAAAAGCCTTTGAACTGGCTAGCGCCCCAGCTATTCTCTGCTGCCTCATTGACAAAGAGGTCAGAGGCAACCTGCTCTCCTGGACCAAAAACTGTCTCATAAACAGAGAAGCAAGAGTAAAACTTCATGGCACAGTCTCTGAGTACATAAGACATGAAAATGGTACACCGCAAGGAGGTATTCTTAGCCCTCTTCTCTTCAACTGTTTAATGGAAAGAATAATGAGGTTGAAACTCCCACATCACTGCAGGCTGCTAAACTACGCGGACGACTTTGTCATCATCATAAAAGGAAGGGATGCGGCGCGCCTTGCACCCAAATGCTTAGACTGCATCAGTAAAGAGGCAAAACAGATTGGGATCAAACTCAACCCCTCAAAGTCAAAGGCCATGCCCATAAAAATAGCGAAGCCCAACATCCAACTCACAGTACAGGGTCAACCAATAGAATGGGTCGACACCTATCAGTATCTAGGAATCATCCTGGACACACATGAATTTTAATGCTGAGGTCACATACTTGAGAGAGCGAACTGCGGCCCGGACGGCAATCCTCAGGTCGCTAACCTCCCTTTCTGGAGGAGCCAATCTGCAAGTCCTTCGCACATACTATGTACAGGCAGTCAGATCAGTGATCGATTATGCCGCACCTGCACTCACAAATCTATCACACCAACAGTGGAAAAAGCTTGAAGTTGCCCAAAACAATGCTATGAGAGCTGCACTGGGAGCCCCCATGTGGACCAGGCTTGAAACTCTTAGACTGGAGACGGGTTTGCCCTCTCTACAAGAAAGAATATCACAAAGGACAGCTACAATTATCAGTAAGATAATTATTTCTTCTGATCCAATCCCAGTACGGCAGGCTTTGGTGGTTGGACTAGGCCAAAACAATGGAAACTCTTGGGTTGCAAGAGCAGGAAAAGTCCTAAACAGACTACATTTAAAAAACATGATTCTTGATAGAGAGGGTGATCATCCACACCCAAATTACACTCCTTCCGCACCGTGGGAAGAGCCTACTTTCAAAATAGTAATAGAAAGTCTCCCAATGAAAAAGGCTGCCTATGATCCGACAATCCTAAGGCGCATAATAGAAGAGCAAATGTATAGCATAGCAGTAGCAGGAGCCACCCACATCTTCACAGACGGATCGGTGGACACAGAAAATGAGAGTGCTGGCGCTGCTCTTTGCACGACCAGCGTTCAGGCATATTGGAGACTGGGAGGACTAGTATCATCAACCCAAACTGAGCTGTTCGCCATACAACAGGCATTCGCATATGTGATTGCACAAAACACTCAAAATGCAATCATACACACAGACTCAAAAGCTGCACTTCAAATACTAGGACAAAAACAGTGGAAAGATAATGTGGAAATAATTACCACCATTTTGTATCAAGGAGCAGTCGCTAAAGACAAAGGCCTCAACATAACTTTAAACTGGATCCCATCCCATATTGGAATCCCATTAAATGAAAAAGCTGATGAAATTGCTAAATTGGCAACTCGTCATCCAGTGATACATAAAACAATTCAACCCAGCCTAGAGAACATAAAAAACATCATCATCAAAAAACTCTCACATCTCAACAAAGCCTACCTACACCAGAGAATAGCTGAAGGTTCGCCCTCTGCAACATGGTATCTTCAGGCAACCAAATTAGAAAGGTTAAATATCCCAAAAGGAATCCACAGGGAAATAGCAGTTAGGCTATATAGACTACGTCTAGGTTACAGATGCAACTGGGAGATTAGTGAACCCCGACAGAGAGAGTGCATCTTCTGCCAAACTGTCACAGAAAAGCCATTACTTCACTATCTTCTGGAATGTGAAGCAACCAATGACCTTAGAAGAGCTTTAAGAGTTCCTGAATCATGCAGTGGCCACCCTGAAGCCATCAACACAGCCACTCTCCTGGTCAACAAAGGTGTCCAGCAGCTGGACACCCTCATAAAGACTGTGAAGCAGTATCCTCCCCCACGATAACAGCTTGATGGTTAAATGCAACCTCAGAACACTGGGAAAAAAAAATTGTACCACTTACGGGCTATTCATGCCCGTGCCACCTCTTGGGTGGCTTAATCTTTATCAATCAATCAATCCCAACATAGCAGAACAGAATCATCTTCACCTTTTCTCCTCCAGATCTGCATTTGAGATGGATTTCGAGATTAATCAACATGATACTTCTAATTGGGTATTGGCACCAGAATTTGTACCTATTGGTTTTAAACGAAAAGTATCAGTTAACAACTATGCCCTTTGGCATTCAGGAATACGCTATAACGCAGACG
Source organism: Procambarus clarkii (assembly GCF_040958095.1). Classification (NCBI taxonomy): domain Eukaryota; kingdom Metazoa; phylum Arthropoda; class Malacostraca; order Decapoda; family Cambaridae; genus Procambarus; species Procambarus clarkii. The sequence goes on along the minus strand of NC_091161.1, from coordinate 7,628,177 downwards.
AAGCCTTGCAGTTACCATCCAAAAACAAACAAGAAATGAAACTAAATAAAAAAGATGAAATTTTCAACAAAATCTTACTGGGTGCAAGAATTATGGTTCTAATGCGAGGATTGCAAGGCTCCGGAAAATCAACATTGGCTATAAAACTGAAGGGCACGACTGGTGTCATTCTGTCTACAGATGATTATTTTTACAATACACGTGGTAAATATTGCTATGATGCTTCGAGGATTGGCGACGCACATCATTGGAATGAACAAAGAGCACTCCAGAAACTACAGGACGGCAAAACCCCGATAATAATTGATAATACCAATTTACAGGCATGGGAAATGAAACCATATGTTAAACTCGCCCTTCAATATGACTATGAGGTTGACATTTTGGATGCAGATACGCCATGGAAGCTTAATCCAGATCAACTTGCCAAAAGAAATTCACATGGGGTGCCAAAAAGGAAAATTTACGATATGAGACGAAGATATGACGTTGATGTAAAGATTGAGCATATTATTCGTGACTTACAAGGATTCTCAGCACACGGGCATAATAATTGTGCAAGTTATGGAATAAAGTCAAGAAAAGGGGGGGTCAGAATATTAATGGGCTTGCTATGATTTTCTCGACAGAAGACAAGATGTATAAAACAAATATTATAAGTGCTGATGACAAAATTTCTCTAGCCACTTGTAACACTTTATCACAAGATGATATATCTGGAGAGTTTAATTTAAAAAATGTAAGTGTTGTTCATCAGGATGTCGGCCATAATTTAACAGTTGCAGATAGTTTAACGTCTTGGGAATACGTAGAAATAACTACAGGAGAATGTTCTCTGAGCTGGGACTCTTCAGAAAAAGTTCAGGCAAATGACTCTGAGTCACAGTGTTCTAAACCAAGGAGAACCAGACGTAAGAAAGTATCTGGTGATCCACTCAAGAGGTTGGGTGACACCGATGAGAAGACATATACATTAGAGGATCCTACCATATCATCGTGGAATCTTGTTGAAAGTGGTAAGCCCTCGTGGGACAATGATATATCAACTGCATTATCTGGATCTGAAAGTCCATTAAAGAGAGGTACTCAGGAATTAATATGTAATAGATCTGTTAAGTCAATGTCTCAAGCTGGTGCAGTACCGAGGTTTAGGAGACAAAGGCACCTCGAGTAATTCATCAAGTGGCAATTTGAAAAAAACCTTTGAGATGCTGAGAAAAGTGTCACAATTGCACATTATAATGTACCAGCCGATTTTATCCGTATTGTTTAGCATACTATTTGTTAATTGCTTTCATGGTACAATATTTTCAATTACTAGTCTATGTAATATTGTTTTGTAGTCCATTTTAAAAGACAAAAATATGTATTAGCTAATTTATGGAATTTTACTGCTTAAAATATATAATGCATACCTTACTGTGGACTTTTATTCTGCCTTTAGATATGTGCCTTATTCATCTTTACAATTACTGTACTGCATAACTTTCCAAAACGATCAGAAAACTGCTAAATTTTCTTTGCTTTGGCTTTTCAAATTTATATTTTTAAAGTTTCTTAATCATTTTAACTTACCAAAATTCTGGTATTTTGGCATCTTTTACTGTAGACGGTAAATTTTATTTGACATGAAATACAGTTCTGTATTTATTTACTGTATAAAGATAGAAACACAATACAGTAATTTCTAAAGAAAAAAGAGACATTGTGCAATTTCAGTGTGAAGAACTACACGTTTTTTTACAGTGCATCCCGGAGAAAGACGTAGCATGAAAACGATACACCTAATTTGCAGAAGGAATATAAATTTTCTTGTGTAAAAGCTGAGTTCATCACTATTGTTCTTGAGTAAGAACATGTTACTGTCCTGAGTAAGACAGCGTACCTCAGCTGGAGTATTAATGGAAAGATTTTAATAATTCATTCCATTTTGCAGTTATCTATATTCTCGAAAGATTAATGGTTACACTTAAGAATAAATTTTGATACACTAAATGGTACACTCTCATCTTACTAGACATTATGACGAGAGAACTATTTAAGCTCTTCGATGTCCATCTAACCAAGACCAGTTTTGTATGACTGGTGAAGGCCTAAAAAACTTTCATTTATTTTTTAAACTTGCATCTCCGCTGTTTAGATTATCCTACATACAAACTACAGTACTTATGGGTTCATATTTATCAGCGTTCGAAAACACACTCCTTGAAAGTCTTGTTCGGTCTAGAAGAAATTTGTTTTGTTTATCAATCACTTCAGTATTTCAATGTTTTGTTTTTACATACAAATATGCATTGTATGTAAATAAATATACTCTAACATTGTTCATAAATATTCATAAAATTTAAGAAAGAAGAGCAAAGATTTAATCATCTTTAATGTCTTTTTAAGCTTTATAGACAATGCCATGGTGATACACCTATATATAAATACAGTGCGACTTTCAATTAATAAATTGCTGCAGATAGAACCCTTTAGGGACTGAAAAGAACTTGATAGGTAATATTCCATGTAATGAGGGATACCGTCCTTCAGTTCGATGGTAAGGCATATAGACAGACGAAGGACAACGCCATAGGAACGTCCAGTAGCGTAGCTATTGGTGACATCTTTATGCATGTAGTTTTTGAAAGGGAGAGATCCCACAGAGAAGACACCCCAGCAGTGTACTACAGATATATAGACGATATCTATGGAGTCATGGTAGGAGGCCTCCCACGTCTAGAGAGTTTCTTTGCCTGGGCGAACAAAATCCACGGAAATATCAAATTTACCCTAGAACACGACGACACCACAATAAACTTCCTGGACACCACGGTGTACATGGACGAAACAACCCGACACCTGAACACGAATGCGTATTACAAACCTACGAACCTTCACGCATACTTGAAGTTCGACTCGTGCCATCCGCTAGCCATAAAGAAATCCTTACCCTTCTCCCTAGGATTACGCCTTAAAAGAATAAACAGGACAAAACCCTCTACCCCCAGCTAGACGACCTACGAGAGATGTTTAGGCATAGAGGTTACCTTGAGGAAACGCTGAACCACGCCCAAGAGAAACTACGCGGAAAAACCAGAGAACAATTTCTCAGGCCCCCTCACAGTTGAAGAATAGGAGATGGATCCTCCCTACCCTGTTCTTTAATGGTTTTGCTGGGAAACTAAAACAGAAACTCTCAGACGTATGGGCCTGGATGAGGGAGACATATCACCCCTAATGGGAGAATTTATCGCAAAATACGAAAATCGGTAAGGAAATTAATTCGGATGAGGACTCACTATCACTTCAAGTTGATCTAGATAGGGTTTTGAAATGTCAAAGGATTGGCAGATGCTGTTTAATGCTGATAAATATAGTGTTCTGAGGCTAGGTAATCATGATAGAGTTACAAGATACGAGCTAGATGGTGTTGAGATTGCGAAAGAGATCTGGGAGTTATGATTAGTAAGAATTAAAAACAAAACGATCAATGCATGAATGTTCGTAATAAGGCAAATAGGACACTGGGATTTATTAATCGAAGCGTTAGAAACAAGACACCTGGTGTGGATCTTCAGCTATATCTAGCTCTAGTTAGGTCCTATTTAGATTATGCAGTTCAGTTTTGGTCGCCGTACTGTAGAATGGATATAAATTCCCTTGAACGTGTCCAGCGAAGGATGACTAAGTTAATTCCCCAAATTAGAAATCTTTCATATGAAAAAGATTAACAAAGCTTAACTTGCATTCACTGGAAAGGCGAAGAGTTAGGGTTGACATGATAGAGGTTTACAAGTGGATGAATGGACATAACAAAGGGGATATTAATAGGGTATTAAAAGTTTCAACACAAGACAGAACACGAAACAATGGGTATAAATTTGATAATATTAGATTTTGGAAAGACTTGGGTAAATACTGGTTCGGTAACAGGGTTGTTGATTTGTTGAACCAATTACCACGAAACGAAGTGGAGGTGGGGTTCCTCGATTGTTTCAAGCGTGGGTTAGACATGTATATGAGTGGGATTGGGTGGTTATAAATAGGAGCTGTCTCGTATGGGCCAATAGGCCTTCTGCAGTATCCTTTATTCTTATTGTTCTTATTTGATATTCTGTAAATAGTTCTCTGTTTTTATAGTTATCAATGTTTAGGTAAGTGCAATAATATATTTTATTTTTTTGCAGATATTGTGCAGAAACTTCGTCCAATATGCTTTGATAAAATTCCATCCGGGCTCAGGAGCTGGAAGTGTTTGAGGTAGTGCTATATTAATAAATGGTTTTGTAGCAATGTAGTCACTACTCAGTTCATGACCAATGACACAATTCATAAATACTGGTTGAGACAAAAGGAGTTCCATCTTCCCACCATCAATATGGGTTGGTTTTGTCGAGTTCAGCAGACTGACTTCAGTCATTTCATCCAAAAGGTACTGTATTCAATATGTATTCTGTTGGCGTCGGTTCTTGGCAATCAAGCAATAATTCGTGAGGTAATAATCAAGTAATATGAGCGTTTCAGTCACCCGAGATGATAGTATGTGTGTGGTGACTGCTATTTTAAACATTGCAAAGAAATCCATATCGTGTTCTCTATGGCTGTTCAGAGTAGTCTAATTTAAGACAACAGCAACAACGTAAGTGGGTTAGAAATGTCACCTCACCTGACCACCTGACCCGGGCTCAGATATAACAACAACAATAAGTTCCCAACATAGCAGAATAGAGTCATCTTCACCCTTTCTCCTCCAGATCTGCATTTGAGATGGATTTCGAGATTAATCAACATGATACTTCTAATTGGGTATTGGCACCAGAATTTGTACCTATTGGTTTTAAACGAAATGTATCAGTTAACAACTATGCCCTTTGGCATTCAGGAATAAGCTATAACGCAGACAAAACCTTGCAGTTACCATCCAAAAACAAACAAGAAATGAAACTAAATAAAAAAGATGAAATTTTCAACAAAATCTTACTGGGTGCAAGAATTATGGTTCTAATGCGAGGATTGCCAGGCTCCGGAAAATCAACATTGGCTATAAAACTGAAGGGCACGACTGGTGTCATTCTGTCTACAGATGATTATTTTTACAATACACGTGGTAAATATTGCTATGATCCTTCGAGGATTGGCGACGCACATCATTGGAATGAACAAAGAGCACTCCAGAAACTACAGGACGGCAAAACCCCGATAATAATAGATAATACCAATTTACAGGCATGGGAAATGAAACCATATGTTAAACTCGCCCTTCAATATGACTATGAGGTTGACATTTTGGATGCAGATACGCCATGGAAGCTTAATCCAGATCAACTTGCCAAAAGAAATTCACATGGGGTGCCAAAAAGGAAAATTTACGATATGAGACGAAGATATGACGTTGATGTAAAGATTGAGCATATTATTCGTGACTTACAAGAGTTCTCAGCACACAGACATAATAATTGTGCAAGTTATGGAATAAAGTCAAGAAAAGGGGGTCAGAATATTAATGGGCTTGCTATGATTTTCTCGACAGAAGACAAGATGTATAAAACAAATATTATAAGTGCTGATGACAAAATTTCTCTAGCCACTTGTAACACTTTATCACAAGATGATATATCTGGAGAGTTTAATTTAAAAAATGTAAGTGTTGTTCATCAGGATGTCGGCCATAATTTAACAGTTGCAGATAGTTTAACGCCTTGGGAATACGTAGATATAACTACAGGAGAATGTTCTCTGAACTGGGACTCTTCAGAAAAAGTTCAGGCAAATGACTCCTGTTCTAAACCAAGGAGAACCAGACGTAAGAAAGTATCTGGTGATCCAGTCAAGAGGTTGGGTGACACCGATGAGAAGACATATACATTAGAGGATCCTTCCATATCATCGTGGAATCCTGTTGAAAGTGGTAAGCCCTCGTGGGACATAAGAACATAAGAACAAAGGTAACTGCAGAAGGCCTATTGGCCCATACGAGGCAGCTCCTATTCTATAACCACCCAATCCCACTCATATACTTGTCCAACCCGTGCTTGAAACAATCGAGGGACCCCACCTCCACAATGTTACGCGGCAATTGGTTCCACAAATCAACAACCCTGTTACTGAACCAGTATTTACCCAAGTCTTTCCTAAATCTAAACTTATCCAATTTATATCCATTGTTTCGTGTTCTGTCCTGTGTTGATACTTTTAATACCCTATTAATATCCCCCCGGTTATGTCCATTCATCCACTTGTAAACCTCTATCATGTCACCCCTAACTCTTCGCCTTTCCAGTGAATGCAACTTAAGCTTTGTTAATCTTTCTTCATATGAAAGATTTCTAATTTGGGGAATTAACTTAGTCATCCTACGCTGGACACGTTCAAGTGAATTTATATCCATTCTATAATATGGCGACCAAAACTGAACTGCATAATCTAAATGGGGCCTAACTAGAGCAAGATATAGCTTGAGAACCACACCAGGTGTCTTGTTACTAACGCTGCGATTAATAAATCCAAGTGTCCGATTTGCCTTATTACGAACATTTATGCATTGATCCTTTTGTTTTAAATTCTTACTAATCATAACTCCCAGATCCCTTTCGCAATCCGACTTCGCAATCACAACACCATCTAGCTCGTATCTTGTAACTCTATCATCATTACCTAACCTCAGAACTTTACATTTATCAGCATTAAACTGCATCTGCCAATCCTTTGACCATTTCAAAACCCTATCTAGATCAACTTGAAGTGATAGTGAGTCCTCCTCCGAATTAATTTCCCTACCGATTTTCGTATCATCGGCAAATTTGCAAATGTTGCTACTCAAACCTGAATCTAAATCATTTATATATATTATAAACAACAGAGGTCCCAGGACAGAGCCTTGAGGCACTCCACTTACAACATTTTCCCACTCTGACTTGATTCCATTTATACTAACTCTCTGTTTCCTTTGGTATAGCCATGCCCTAATCCAGCTTAATATAGCACCCCCAATACCATGAGACTCTATCTTTTTAATCAGTCTTTCATGTGGCACTGTATCAAAAGCTTTGCTAAAGTCAAGGTATACAACATCGCAATCCTTACCACTATCAACTGCCTCAACAATGCTAGAATAAAAAGATAACAAATTTGTTAAACATGAACGGCCATTTATAAAACCATGTTGCGACTCAATTATTAATTTATGTTTTTCAAGATGAAGACGAATTTTATTTGCTATTATAGATTCGAGTAATTTTCCCACAATAGACGTTAGGCTAATTGGTCGATAGTTAGACGCAAGTGATCTATCTCCTTTCTTAAAAACTGGTATCACATTAGCAACTTTCCAAAACTCTGGCACTCTGCCTGACTCTATTGATTTATTAAATATGGTTGACAGTGGGTCACAAAGCTCCTCTTTGCATTCTTTAAGCACCCTGGCAAACACTTCATCCGGCCCTGGGGATTTGTTTGGTTTGAGTTTTACTATTTGTTTAAGAACATCCTCCCTGGTAACTGCTAAACTCGTCAACCTGTCCTCGTCCCCACCCACATAGACTTGTTCGGCTGAAGGCATATTGTTAAGTTCCTCTTTAGTAAATACAGATACAAAATATTTATTAAAAATACTACTCATCTCTTCATCACTATCTGTTATTTGACCTGTCTCAGTTTTTAATGGACCTATCCTTTCCCTAGTCTTAGTACGATATAACTGAAAAAACCCTTTAGGATTTGTCTTTGCTTGCCCTGCTATGCGAACTTCATAGTTTCTTTTTGCTTTCCTTATCTCTTTTTTAACATTTCTAACCAGTTGTACGAATTCCTGTTCTAAAGTGACCTCCCCATTTTTAATCCTTTTGTACCAAGCTCTCTTTTTACCTATAAGGTTCTTCAAATTCTTTGTTATCCACTTTGGGTCATTAGTATTCGATCTATTCAATTTGTATGGTATACTACGTTCCTGTGCTTTGTTTAGAATATTCTTAAATAAGTTATATATTGAATCCACATCGAAATCCCCATTTAAGTCACCTATCGCTGGGTTCATGTCTCGCTCCAAGACCGGCCCACACCCCATACCCAAGACTTTCCAATCAATTTGACCCAAAAAATTTCTTAGGCTATTAAAATCAGCTTTTCGAAAATCTGGCACTTTAACAGAATTTTCTCCTACTGGTCTATTCCATTCTATGCTAAATCTGATTTCTTTGTGATCACTGCTCCCTAGCTCACTCCCTATTTCGATGTAATTAATTTGCGTTTCCCTGTTAGTTAACACTAAATCTAAAATATTATTTTCCCGTGTTGGTTCCTTAATGTGTTGCGTAAGAAAGCAATCGTCAATTAATTCTAGAAAATCTTCTGCTTCACTATTCCCTGTTTTGTTCAACCAGTTTATTCCGCTAAAATTAAAGTCACCCATGACATAAATACTGTTAGATCTAGATGCTCTAGATATTTCATCCCATAGATGCTTTGCTTCCATTCTGTCTAAATTTGGTGGCCTATATATTACTCCTATTATAATATTATTAGCTTTTTCGTTTAATTCAATCCAAATAGTTTCTGTGTGTGGCTCTGTTTTGATTCCCTCTTTGAGACTACATTTCAAATTGTCCCTAACATATATGGCTACTCCACCTCCTCGTCTAATATATCTATCTGTGTGAAATAGTTTAAATCCATATATTTGATATTCAGCTAATAGTTCTCTATTTTCTACATTCATCCACGTTTCGGTAAGTGCAATAATATCTATTTTTTCTGTGCAGACAAGAGCATTTAATTCGTTAATTTTATTTCTTAGACTTCTACTGTTAGTGTAATATACCCTAAGTGAATTGTTATTTTGCGGACCTTCTCTTTCCCTGATCGTTTTGCCAATTCCTTTCTCCCACAAACACATACTTTTATTACCTCCTTCCTCACAATCAATTCCCATACCTCTATCTACTAACAGTTTAAACCCAAACAAACACCTCTAACCACTTCTTCTAACGAGTTCGCAACAGCAACAACCCCAGCTCTCGATAGATGCACCCCATCACGAGCATACATTTCATTTCTTCCATAGAAGTGTTCCCAGTTGTCTATGAAAGATATTGCATTTGATTTGCAATATCTTTCCAGCCGGCAATTGACACCAAGTGCCCTCGATATCCATTCATTTCCCACTCCCTTTCTTGGAAGAATGCCACATATGATCGGGATTCCTCCCTTGCTCCTAACTAACTCTATGGCTGTTTTATACCTCTGAATCAGTTCCTCACTCCTAACTCGACCAACATCATTTCCTCCCACGCTAATGCAAATAATGGGATTGTTCCCATTACCAGCCATAATATCATTCATGTTGTTTATAATATCACCAATGCCAGCTCCGGGATAGCAAACCCTTAACCTGTTCCCCCTATCTCTAGCACAAAACGCTCTATCCAAATACCTTATCTGGGAATCTCCCACAACTAATGTTTGCTTAGGTACCTTTACTTTCTGAGGGGCCTGCGCTTCCTTTCTCTTCGTTGCTTTCCCTTTTGCGCGATCCGCAGTCTCACCACAGCACTCGTCCTCCAAAACGTCAAATGAATTAGAAGTTGCTATGGCGTTTGAAGGCGGCTTTATCAAAGTCTTCTTAAGGCCCCTGTCTTTCGCAACTCTCCAAGACGAGGTCCCTTTACTACTGGTCTCCTCCATCGTTACTTCTCGTTGTTCTTTAAGCTGACGCACCTCCTCCCGCAGAGAGTCCAACTCTGTCCTCAGGGCTCCCACTAGAGTCACCAGGTCCTTAACTACAACTTCCATATTGCTATGATAATATAACAACACTCCTTTGTTCTTATGTTCTTATGTTCTCCGGAAAATCAACATTGGCTATAAAACTGAAGGGCACGACTGGTGTCATTCTGTCTACAGATGATTATTTTTACAATACACGTGGTAAATATTGCTATGATCCTTCGAGGATTGGCGACGCACATCATTGGAATGAACAAAGAGCACTCCAGAAACTACAGGACGGCAAAACCCCGATAATAATTGATAATACCAATTTACAGGCATGGGAAATGAAACCATATGTTAAACTCGCCCTTCAATATGACTATGTGGTTGACATTTTGGATGCAGATACGCCATGGAAGCTTAATCCAGATGAACTTGCCAAAAGTAATTCACATGGGGTGCCAAAAAGGAAAATTTACGATATGAGACGAAGATATGACGTCGATGTAAAGATTGAGCATATTATTCGTGACTTACAAGAGTTCTCAGCACACAGACATAATAATTGTGCAAGTTATGGAATAAAGTCAAGAAAAGGGGGTCAGAATATTAATGGGCTTGCTATGATTTTCTCGACAGAAGACAAGATGTATAAAACAAATATTATAAGTGCTGATGACAAAACTTCTCTAGCCACTTGTAACACTTTATCACAAGATGATACATCTGGAGAGTTTAATTTAAAAAATGTAAGTGTTGTTCATCAGGATGTCGGCCATAATTTAACAGTTGCAGATAGTTTAACGTCTTCGGAATACGTAGAAATAACTACAGGAGAATGTTCTCTGAGCTGGGACTCTTCAGAAAAAGTTCAGGCAAATGACTCTGAGTCACAGTGTTCTAAACCAAGGAGAACCAGACGTAAGAAAGTATCTGGTGATCCACTCAAGAGGTTGGGTGACACCGATGAGAAGACATATACATTAGAGGATCCTACCATATCATCGTGGAATCCTGTTGAAAGTGGTAAGCCCTCGTGGGACAATGATATATCAACTGCATTATCTGGATCTGAAAGTCCATTAAAGAGAGGAACTCAGGAATTAACTCAAGCTGGTGCAGTACCGAGGTTTAGGAGACAAAGGCACCTCGAGTAATTCATCAAGTGGCAATTTGAAAAAACCTTTGAGATGCTGAGAAAAGTGTCACAATTGCACATCTTAATGTACCAGCCGATTTTATCCGTATTGTTTAGCATACTATTTGTTAATTGCTTTCATTGTACAATATTTTCAATTACTAGTCTATGTAATATTGTTTTGTAGTCCATTTTAAAAGACAAAAATATGTATTAGCTAATTTATGGAATTTTACTGCTTGAAATATATAATGCATATCTTACTGTGGACTTTTATTCTGCCTTTAGATATGTGCCTTATTCTTCTTTACAATTACTGTACTGCATAACTTTCCAAGACGATCAGAAAACTGCTAAATTTTCTTTGCTTTGGCTTTTCAAATTTATATTTTTAAAGTTTCTTAATCATTTTAACTTACCAAAATTCTGGTATTTTGGCAACTTTTACTGTAGACGGTAATTTTATTTGACATGAAATATAGTTCTGTATTTATTTACTGTATAAAGATAGAAACACAATACAGTAATTCTTAAAGGAAAAAGAGACATTGTGCAATTTCAGTGTGAAGAACTACACGTTTTTTTACAGTGCATCCCGGAGAAAGAGAAAACGATACACCTAATTTGCAGAAGGAATATTAATTTTCTTGTTTAAATGCTGAGTTCATCACTATTGTTTTTGAGTAAGAACATGTTACTGTCCTGAGTAAGACAGCTTATCTCAGCTGGAGTATTAATGGAAAGATTTTAATAATTCATTACATTTTGCAGTTATCTATATTCTCGAAAGATTAATGGTTACACTTAAGAATAAATTTTGATACACCAAATGGTACACTCTCATCTTACTACACATTATGACGAGAGAACTATTTAAGCTCTTCGATGTCCATCTAACCAAGACCAGTTTTGTATGACTGGCGAAGGCCTAAAAAACTTTCATTTATTTTTTAAACATGCATCTCCGCTGTTTAGATTATCCTACATACAAACTACAGTACTTATGGGTTCATATTTATCAGCGTTCGAAAACACACTCCTTGAAAGTCTTGTTCGGTCTAGAAGAAATTTGTTTTGTTTATCAATCACTTCAGTATTTCAATGTTTTGTTTTTACATACAAATATGCATTGTATGTAAATAAATATACTCTAACATTGTTCATAAATATTCATAAAATTTAAGAAAGAAGAGCAAAGATTTAATCATCTTTAATGTCTTTTTAAGCTTTATAGACAATGCCATGGTGATACACCTATATATAAATACAGTGCGACTTTCAATTAATAAATTGCTGCAGATAGAACCCTTTAGGGACTGAAAAGAACTTGATAGGCAATATTCCATGTAATGAGGGATACCGTCCTTCAGTTCGATGGTAAGGCATATAGACAGACGAAGGACAACGCCATAGGAACGTCCAGTAGCGTAGCTATTGGTGACATCTTTATGCATGTAGTTTTTGAAAGGGAGAGATCCCACAGAGAAGACACCCCAGCAGTGTACTACAGATATATAGACGATATCTATGGAGTCATGGTAGGAGGCCTCCCACGTCTAGAGAGTTTTTTTGCCTGGGCGAACAAAATCCACGGAAATATCAAATTTACCCTAGAACACGACGACACCACAATAAACTTCCTGGACACCACGGTGTACATGGACGAAACAACCCGACACCTGAACACGAATGCGTATTACAAACCTACGAACCTTCACGCATACTTGAAGTTCGACTCGTGCCATCCGCTAGCCATAAAGAAATCCTTACCCTTCTCCCTAGGATTACGCCTTAAAAGAATAAACAGGACAAAACCCTCTACCCCCAGCTAGACGACCTACGAGAGATGTTTAGGCATAGAGGTTACCTTGAGGAAACGCTGAACCACGCCCAAGAGAAACTACGCGGAAAAACCAGAGAACAATTTCTCAGGCCCCCTCACAGTTGAAGAATAGGAGATGGATCCTCCCTACCCTGTTTTTTAATGGTTTTGCTGGGAAACTAAAACAGAAACTCTCAGACGTATGGGCCTGGATGAGGGAGACATATCACCCCTAATGGGAGAATTTATCGCAAAATACGAAAATCGGTAAGGAAATTAATTCGGATGAGGACTCACTATCACTTCAAGTTGATCTAGATAGGGTTTTGAAATGTCAAAGGATTGGCAGATGTTGTTTAATGCTGATAAATATAGTGTTCTGAGGCTAGGTAATCATGATAGAGTTACAAGATACGAGCTAGATGGTGTTGAGATTGCGAAAGAGATCTGGGAGTTATGATTAGTAAGAATTAAAAACAAAACGATCAATGCATGAATGTTCGTAATAAGGCAAATAGGACACTGGGATTTATTAATCGAAGCGTTAGAAACAAGACACCTGGTGTGGATCTTCAGCTATATCTAGCTCTAGTTAGGTCCTATTTAGATTATGCAGTTCAGTTTTGGTCGCCGTACTGTAGAATGGATATAAATTCCCTTGAACGTGTCCAGCGAAGGATGACTAAGTTAATTCCCCAAATTAGAAATCTTTCATATGAAAAAGATTAACAAAGCTTAACTTGCATTCACTGGAAAGGCGAAGAGTTAGGGTTGACATGATAGAGGTTTACAAGTGGATGAATGGACATAACAAAGGGGATAATAATAGGGTATTAAAAGTTTCAACACAAGACAGAACACGAAACAATGGGTATAAATTTGATAATATTAGATTTTGGAAAGACTTGGGTAAATACTGGTTCGGTAACAGGGTTGTTGATTTGTTGAACCAATTACCACGAAACGAAGTGGAGGTGGGGTTCCTCGATTGTTTCAAGCGTGGGTTAGACATGTATATGAGTGGGATTGGGTGGTTATAAATAGGAGCTGTCTCGTATGGGCCAATAGGCCTTCTGCAGTATCCTTTATTCTTATTGTTCTTATTTGATATTCTGTAAAAAGTTCTCTGTTTTTATAGTTATCAATGTTTAGGTAAGTGCAATAATATATTTTATTTTTTTGCAGATATTGTGCAGAAACTTCGTCCAATATGCCTTGATAAAATTCCATCCGGGCTCAGGAGCTGGAAGTGTTTGAGGTAGTGCTATATTAATAAATGGTTTTGTAGCAATGTAGTCACTACTCAGTTCATGACCAATGACACAATTCATAAATACTGGTTGAGACAAAAGGAGTTCCATCTTCCCACCATCAATATGGGTTGGTTTTGTCGAGTTCAGCAGACTGACTTCAGTCATTTCATCCAAAAGGTACTGTATTCAATATGTATTCTGTTGGCGTCGGTTCTTGGCAATCAAGCAATAATTCGTGAGGTAATAATCAAGTAATATGAGCGTTTCAGTCACCCGAGATGATAGTATGTGTGTGGTGACTGCTATTTTAAACATTGCAAAGAAATCCATATCGTGTTCTCTATGGCTGTTCAGAGTAGTCTAATTTAAGACAACAGCAACAACGTAAGTGGGTTAGAAATGTCACCTCACCTGACCACCTGACCCGGGCTCAGATATAACAACAACAACAATAAGTTCCCAACATAGCAGAATAGAGTCATCTTCACCCTTTCTCCTCCAGATCTGCATTTGAGATGGATTTCGAGATTAATCAACATGATACTTCTAATTGGGTATTGGCACCAGAATTTGTACCTATTGGTTTTAAACGAAATGTATCAGTTAACAACTATGCCCTTTGGCATTCAGGAATAAGCTATAACGCAGACAAAACCTTGCAGTTACCATCCAAAAACAAACAAGAAATGAAACTAAATAAAAAAGATGAAATTTTCAACAAAATCTTACTGGGTGCAAGAATTATGGTTCTAATGCGAGGATTGCCAGGCTCCGGAAAATCAACATTGGCTATAAAACTGAAGGGCACGACTGGTGTCATTCTGTCTACAGATGATTATTTTTACAATACACGTGGTAAATATTGCTATGATCCTTCGAGGATTGGCGACGCACATCATTGGAATGAACAAAGAGCACTCCAGAAACTACAGGACGGCAAAACCCCGATAATAATTGATAATACCAATTTACAGGCATGGGAAATGAAACCATATGTTAAACTCGCCCTTCAATATGACTATGTGGTTGACATTTTGGATGCAGATACGCCATGGAAGCTTAATCCGGATGAACTTGCCAAAAGAAATTCACATGGGGTGCCAAAAAGGAAAATTTACGATATGAGACGAAGATATGACGTCGATGTAAAGATTGAGCATATTATTCGTGACTTACAAGGATTCTCAGCACACAGACATAATAATTGTGCAAGTTATGGAATAAAATCAAGAAAAGGGGGTCAGAATATTAATGGGCTTGCTATGATTTTCTCGACAGAAGACAAGATGTATAAAACAAATATTATAAGTGCTGATGACAAAACTTCTCTAGCCACTTGTAACACTTTATCACAAGATGATATATCTGGAGAGTTTAATTTAAAAAATGTAAGTGTTGTTCATCAGGATGTCGGCCATAATTTAACAGTTGCAGATAGTTTAACGTCTTGGGAATACGTAGAAATAACTACAGGAGAATGTTCTCTGAGCTGGGACTCTTCAGAAAAAGTTCAGGCAAATGACTCTGAGTCACAGTGTTCTAAACCAAGGAGAACCAGACGTAAGAAAGTATCTGGTGATCCAGTCAAGAGGTTGGGTGACACCGATGAGAAGACATATACATTAGAGGATCCTTCCATATCATCGTGGAATCCTGTTGAAAGTGGTAAGCCCTCGTGGGACAATGATATATCTACTGCATTATCTGGATCTGAAAGTCCATTAAAGAGAGGAACTCAGGAATTAATATGTAATAGATCTGTTAAGTCAATGCCTCAAGCTGGTGCAGTACCGAGGTTTAGGAGACAAAGGCACCTCGAGTAATTCATCAAGTGGCAATTTGAAAAAACCTTTGAGATGCTGAGAAAAGTGTCACAATTGCACATCTTAATGTACCAGCCGATTTTATCCGTATTGTTTAGCATACTATTTGTTAATTGCTTTCATTGTACAATATTTTCAATTACTAGTCTATGTAATATTGTTTTGTAGTCCATTTTAAAAGACAAAAATATGTATTAGCTAATTTATGGAATTTTACTGCTTGAAATATATAATGCATATCTTACTGTGGACTTTTATTCTGCCTTTAGATATGTGCCTTATTCTTCTTTACAATTACTGTACTGCATAACTTTCCAAGACGATCAGAAAACTGCTAAATTTTCTTTGCTTTGGCTTTTCAAATTTATATTTTTAAAGTTTCTTAATCATTTTAACTTACCAAAATTCTGGTATTTTGGCAACTTTTACTGTAGACGGTAATTTTATTTGACATGAAATATAGTTCTGTATTTATTTACTGTATAAAGATAGAAACACAATACAGTAATTCCTAAAGGAAAAAGAGACATTGTGCAATTTCAGTGTGAAGAACTACACGTTTTTTTACAGTGCATCCCGGAGAAAGAGAAAACGATACACCTAATTTGCAGAAGGAATATTAATTTTCTTGTTTAAATGCTGAGTTCATCACTATTGTTCTTGAGTAAGAACATGTTACTGTCCTGAGTAAGACAGCTTACCTCAGCTGGAGTATTAATGGGAAGATTTTAATAATTCATTACATTTTGCAGTTATCTATATTCTCGAAAGATTAATGGTTACACTTAAGAATAAATTTTGATACACCAAATGGTACACTCTCATCTTACTAGACATTATGACGAGAAAACTATTTAAGCTCTTCGATGTCCATCTAACCAAGACCAGTTTTGTATGACTGGTGAAGGCCTAAAAAACTTTCATTTATTTTTTAAACATGCATCTCCGCTGTTTAGATTATCCTACATACAAACTACAGTACTTATGGGTTCATATTTATCAGCGTTCGAAAACACACCCCTTGAAAGTCTTTTGTTCGGTCTAGAAGAAATTTGTTTTGTTTATCAATCACTTCAGTATTTCAATGTTTTGTTTTCGGTAAATATGCATTGTATGTAAATAAATATACACTAATATTGTTCATAAATATTCATAAAATTTAAGAAAGAAGAGCAAAGATTTAATCATCTTTAATGTCTTTTTAAGCTTTATAGACAATGCCATGGTGATACACCTATATATAAATACAGTGCGACTTTCAATTAATAAATTGCTGCAGATAGAACCCTTTAGGGACTGAAAAGAACTTGATAGGCAATATTCCATGTAATGAGGGATACCGTCCTTCAGTTCGATGGTAAGGCATATAGACAGACGAAGGACAACGCCATAGGAACGTCCAGTAGCGTAGCTATTGGTGACATCTTTATGCATGTAGTTTTTGAAAGGGAGAGATCCCACAGAGAAGACACCCCAGCAGTGTACTACAGATATATAGACAATATCTATGGAGTCATGGTAGGAGGCCTCCCACGTCTAGAGTTTCTTTGCCTGGGCGAACAAAGTCCACGGAAATATCAAATTTACCCTAGAACACGACGACACCACAATAAACTTCCTGGACACCACGGTGTACATGGACGAAACAACCCGACACCTGAACACGAATGCGTATTACAAACCTACGAACCTTCACACATACTTGAAGTTCGACTCGTGCCATCCGCTAGCCATAAAGAAATCCTTATCCTTCTCCCTAGGATTACGCCTTAAAAGAATAAACAGGACAAAACCCTCTACCCCCAGCTAGACGACCTATGGGAGATGTTTAGGCATAGAGGTTTCCATGAGGAAACGCTGAACCACGCCCAAGAGAAACTACGCGGAAAGACCAGAGAACAATTTCTCAGGCCCCCTCACGGTTGGAGAATAGGAGATGGATCCTCCCTACCCTGTTCTTTCCTGGTTTTGCTGGGAAACTAAAACAGAAACTCTCAGACGAATGGGCCTGGATGAGGGAGACATATCACCCCTCATGGGAGAATTTCCCGCAAAATCCCCCAATGATTGCGTGGAGGCGAGGTAACTCCATCAAGGATCACCTCGAACCCGGCCCCCACGACTCGACAAGGAAGTAGGATATCCATGCTGAAGGAACCAGTCAAAACCCACCAGCGCAGACCTAACCTGACACAGGAGCCTGCACAACACACCAAGGTAACCGAAGTATGTGGAGTGGTTAGGAGGAGCCTACATGCAAACAATCACTTCTGTATTTCAATGTTTTGTATTCGGTAAATATGCATTATATGTAAATAAAAATATGCTAATATTGTTCATAAATATTCATATAATTTTAGAAAAAAGAGCAAAGATTTAATCATCTTTTAAGTCTTTTTGCCCTTTACAACAATGCCATGGTAATACACCTATATATAAATACAGTGCGACTTTCAATGAATAAATTGCTGTAGACTAGAACCCTTTAGGGCTGGCCCGACCTGCAGGCAATAAATTCCAGTTTTTCATATTTAAAAAAATGTTGTTACTGTTATTCTGAATATAGTCCTAAATACAAATAAAATATGCGTTCGCTTATTTGCCACATGATAGACTAACTACAAAGATAGAGTCTCATGGTATTGGGGGGTGCTATAATAAGTTGGATTAGCGATAGGTGACATAAATGGGGATTTCGATGTGGATTCAATATATAACTTATTTAAGAATATTCTAAACAAAGCACAGGAACGTAGTATACCATACAAATTGAATAGATCGAATACTAATGACCCAAAGTGGATAACAAAGAATTTGAAGAACCTTATAGGTAAAAAGAGAGCTTGGTACAAAAGGATTAAAAATGGGGAGGTCACTTTAGAACAGGAATTCGTACAACTGGTTAGAAATGTTAAAAAAGAGATAAGGAAAGCAAAAAGAAACTATGAAGTTCGCATAGCAGGGCAAGCAAAGACAAATCCTAAAGGGTTTTTTCAGTTATATCGTACTAAGACTAGGGAAAGGATAGGTCCATTAAAAACTGAGACAGGTCAAATAACAGATAGTGATGAAGAGATGAGTAGTATTTTTAATAAATATTTTGTATCTGTATTTACTAAAGAAGAACTTAACAATATGCCTTCAGCCGAACAAGTCTATGTGGGTGGGGACGAGGACAGGTTGACGAGTTTAACAGTTACGAGGGAGAATGTTCTTAAACAAATAGTAAAACTCAAACCAAACAAATCCCCAGGGCCGGATGAAGTGTTTGCCATGGTGCTTAAAGAATGCAAAGAGGAGCTTTGTGACCCACTGTCAACCATATTTAATAAATCAATAGAGTCAGGCAGAATGCCAGAGTTTTGGAAAGTTGCTAATGTGATACCAGTTTTTAAGAAAGGAGATAGATCACTTGCGTCTAACTATCGACCAATTAGCCTAACGTCTATTGTGGGAAAGTTACTCGAATCTATAATAGCAAATAAAATTCGTCTTCATCTTGAAAAACATAAATTAATAATTGAGTCCCAACATGGTTTTATAAATGGCCGTTCATGTTTAACAAATTTGTTATCTTTTTATTCTAGCATAGTTGAGGCAGTTGATAGTGGTAAGGATTGTGATGTTGTGTACCTTGACTTTAGCAAAGCTTTTGATACAGTGCCACATGAAAGACTGATTAAAAAGATAGAGTCTCATGGTATTGGGGGTGCTATATTAAGCTGGATTAGGGCATGGCTATACCAAAGGAAACAGAGAGTTAGTATAAATGGAGTCAAGTCAGAGTGGGAAAATGTTGTAAGTGGGGTGCCTCAGGGCTCTGTCCTGGGACCTCTGTTGTTTATAATATATATAAATGATTTAGATTCAGGTTTGAGTAGCAACATTTGCAAATTTGCCGATGATACGAAAATCGGTATTGAAATTAATTCGGAGGAGGACTCACTATCACTTCAAATTGATCTAGATAGGGTTTTGAAATGGTCGAAGGATTGGCAGATGCAGTTTAATGCTGATAAATGTAAAGTTCTGAGGTTAGGTAATGATGATAGGGTTACAAGATACGAGCTAGATGGTGTTGAGATTGCGAAGTCGAATTGCGAAAGGGATCTGGGAGTTATGATTAGTAAGAATTTAAAACAAAAGGATCAATGCATAAATGTTCGTAATAAGGCAAATCGGACACTTGGATTTATTAATCGCAGCGTTAGTAACAAGACACCTAGTGTGGTTCTCAAGCTATATCTTGCTCTAGTTAGGCCCCATTTAGATTATGCAGTTCAGTTTTGGTCGCCATATTATAGAATGGATATAAATTCACTTGAACGTGTCCAGCGTAGGATGACTAAGTTAATTCCCCAAATTAGAAATCTTTTATATGAAGAAAGATTAACAAAGCTTAAGTTGCATTCACTGGAAAGGCGAAGAGTTAGGGGTGACATGATAGAGGTTTACAAGTGGGTGAATGGACATAACAAAGGGGATATTAATAGGGTATTAAAAGTATCAACACAAGACAGAACACGAAACAATGGGTATAAATTGGATAAGTTTAGATTTAGGAAAGACTTGGGTAAATACTGGTTCAGTAACAGGGTTGTTGATTTGTAGAACCAATTACCGCGTAACATATTAAAAATAGGATTCTTTGATTGTTTCAATCGTAAATTAGAAATATATATGGATGGAATTCAGTGGATATAAATATGAGCTGCCTCGTATGGGCCAATAGGCCTTCTGCAGTTACCTTCATTCCTATGTTCTTATATATGGCTGCTCCCCATCCTCGTCTAATATATCAACGTGTGTCAAACAGTTTAAATTTGTTTATTTGATATTCAGCTAATAGTTCTCCGTTTTCTACATTCATCCGTGTTTCGATAAGTGCAATAACATATATTGTTTCTGTGAAAACAGAAGCATTTAAATCATTTAATTTGTTTCTTAGACTCCTACTGTTCGTGTAAATTACCTTGGTGTATTGTTATTTTGAGGCCATTCTTCTTCCATGTTCATTTTGCCCTCCCCCTCCCAATTCATACTTTATTGCCTTTATGTCCATATAAATTTCTGCATCACTATCTACTAAAAGTTTAACCCAAAGAAACCTCTCAAATATCAGATTCCAACTAGTTGGCAACAGCAACAACCCCAGCCCTAGATAAATGTAAGGAGTAATTTCATTAATGTGAGGAGAAGCTCATGGAGTGGCCTATATAAGTCCTGGAGAACAGACTCTTCAGTCACCGTCCATAGTACACATCAGAGAATTGAATTCTTATATAGAGATTACGGACAATTATTTGACAAGATGCACATATTGTCGTTTGTCGGAATGGCGGTGATGGTGGTGGCGGTAACAAAGGCGATCCCTGTTGCCGTCGACACCAACATCTCGCCGGAAACACTTGCTAAATTTATTACACTTGATGAAATGAAACAATTCTTCAACGAAACTAATGACTACTTGTTCAATAAGCTGCCAGGTAAGACACTGTCAGCAGTTGCCGAAAATATTAAGGAAAAGATGACAACCGTAAAACAGACGATTGAGGAAACCGAGGCAGTTAAGCGGCTTACCAGCTCTCTCGCACCAGTCAAAACTTGGTTCAAGGAAAAGGCGACTACAATTCACGAGAAGTTCAGCGCCCTGAAGAATACTACCTTCCAGCAGATGCTCAGCCACGTTATAGAGCAAGTAACCAGCTTGGACCATAAGATTATAAACTGGATCGAAGAACATATTCCCAAACAATAAAACACACATGCCACTTATATTCCATTACCATTATATTCCATCCGAATTATATAATCCTTATTATAACCCTCTTGTTTCTCAATAATGTATTGGAAGGTAAAATATGTTATTAATGTATATAAAATTGCATATCGAATAAAATATTGTTGATAAATATTGAAATAAATTGTTGATTCATAATTTGTAATTTTATTACCATTACACTTATACTATGACTGTACATTAATCTCTGTAATCTGAGAGATTTATATTCAATCATGGCGTGGAGGAAACATCCTTAGTACATTGTCCCTTCTTAAATTAGATTAAAGATTGTCAGCTGCAGTTTCATTATATTCATATGTGATGTGAACATCAGATCACTTGATGTTCCCAATTTTCCGATGGGACCATGAGACTATTTGGGAAACGATCGGACGAGGGAGTGGGGAATGATGGGGAAGACGAGGGAGTGGGGAATGATGGGGAAGACGAGGGGACAGAAGTGAGAGATAGTTGGGAGGACGAGGGGACAAGGGTCCCCTCGTCCCTTGACAGTAACGGTGGGGAAGGACAAGAGACAGGGGAGTTTGTGATGGTGCGGACGAGGGGATGGCAGAATGGAGAATGGTGGGGAGGACAAAGGGACAGTGAGAGTGAGAGGGTGTGTTAGCCAGAACTCCTGAGTGTTGTTATACTGTCATAGCAATATGGACGTTGTAGTGAAGGACCTGATGACTCTAGTTGGGGCCCTGAGTACAGAGTTGGACTCTCTACGGGGGAGGTACGACAGCTGAAACAACAACGAGAAGAAACGAAGGAGGAGACCAATAGTAAAAAGACCTCGTCTTGGAAAGTTGTAAAAGACAGGAGCCTTAAGAAGACTTTGATAAAGCCGCCTACAGACGCCCTAAGAACTTCTAATTCATTTGCCGTATTGGAGGACGAGCGCTGTGGTGAGACTGCGGATCACGCGAAAGGGAAAGCAACGAAGCGCAGGCCCCTCAGAGAATAAAGGAAATACCTAAGCGAACTTCAGTTGTGGGAGATTCCCAGATAAGGTATTTGGATAGAACGTTTTGTGCTAGAGATAGTGAGAACAGGTTAAGAGTTTGCTATCCCGGAGCTGGAATTGGTGATATCAAAAACAACATGAATGATATTATGGTTGGAAATGGGAACAATCCCGTTATTAGCATTAGCGCGGGAGGAAATGATGTTGGTCGAGTTAGGAGTGAGGAACTGATTCAGAGGTACAAAACAGCCATAGAATTAGTTAGAAGCAAGGGAGGAATCCGGATCATATGTGGCATTCTTCCAAGAAAGGGAATGGGAAATGAATGGATGTCGAGGGCACTTGGTGTCAATTGCCGGTTGGAAAGATATTGCAAATCAAATGCAATATCTTTCATAGACAACTGGGAACACTTCTATGGAAGAAGTGAAATGTACGCTCGTATGGGCCAATATGCCTTCTGCAGTTACCTTTGTTCATATGTTCTTATGTTTTTGTGGAAAGGCGAAGAGTTAGGGTTGACATGATAAAGGTTTACAAGTTGAGTGGACATAACATTGTGGAGGTGGGGTCCCTCGATTGTTTCAAGCACGGGTTGGACATGTATATGAGTGGGATTGGGTGGTTATAAATAGGAGCTGCCTCATATGGGCCAATAGGCCTTCTGCAGTTACCTTTGTTCTTATGTTCTTATTAACAAAGCTTAAGTTGCATTCACTGGAAAGGCGAAGAGTTAGGGGTGACATGATAAAGGTTTACAAGTGGGTGAATGGACATAACAAAGGGGATATTATTAGGGTATTAAAAGTATCAACACAAGACAGAATACGAAACAATGGGTATAAATTGGATAAGTTTAGATTTAGGAAAGCCTTGGGTAAATACTGGTTCAGTAACAGGGTTGTTGATTTGTGGAACCAATTGCCGCGTAACATTGTGGAGGTAGGGTCCCTCGACTGTTTCAAGCATGGGTTGGACATGTATATGAGTGGAATTGGGTGGTTATAAATAGGAGCTGCCTCGTATGGGCCAATAGGCCTTCTGCAGTTGCCCTTGTTCTTATGTTCTTATAACAAAGGGGATATTAATAGGGTAATAAAAGTATCAACACAAGACAGAACACGAAAAATGGGTATAAATTGCATGAGTTTAGATTTAGGAAAGACTTGGGTAAATACTGGTTCAGTAACAGGGTTGTTGATTTGTCGAACCAGTTGCCGTTTGACGTGGTGTCCCTAGATTGTTTCAAGCGTGGGTTGGACATGTATATGAGTGGAATTGGGTGGTTATAAATAGGAGCTGCCTCGTATGGGCCAATAGGCCTTCTGCAGTTTCCTTTATTCTTATTGTTGTTATTTGATATTCTGTAAATAGTTCTCTGTTTTTATAGTTATCAATGTTTAGGTAAGTGCAATAATATATTTTATTTTTTTGCAGATATTGTGCAGAAACTTCGCCCAATATGCCTTGATAAAATTCAATCCGGGCTCAGGAGCTAGAAGTGTTTGAGGTAGTGCTATATTAATAAATGGTTTTGTAGCAAAATAGTCACTACTCATTTATTTATTTATTTTTTTTTTTGAGATATATACAAGAGTTGTTACATTCTTGTACAGCCTGTACAAGAGTTTCGGGCAAGTTTCGGGCAAGTCCTTAATCCTATGGTCCCTGGAATACGATCCCCTGCCGCGAAGAATCGTTTTTTCATCCAAGTACACATTTTACTGTTGCGTTAAACAGAGGCTACAGTTAAGGAATTGCGCCCAGTAAATCCTCCCCGGCCAGGATACGAACCCATGACATAGCGCTCGCGGAACGCCAGGCGAGTGTCTTACCACTACACCACGGAGACTGTAAATTCATTGGTCATTTCATGACCAATGACACAATTCATAAAAACTGGTTGAGACAAAAGGAGTTCCATCTTCCCACCATCAATATGGGTTGGTTTTGTCGAGTTCAGCAGACTGACTTCAGGCATTTCATCCAATAGGTATTCAATATGTATTTCGTTGGCGTCGGTTCTTGGTAATCAAGTAATAATTCACTATGAGCGTTTCAGTCACCCGAGATGATAGTATGTGTGTTGTGACTGCTATTTCAAACATTGCAAAAAAATCCATATCGTGTTCTCTATGGCTGTTCAGAGTAGTCTAATCTAAGACAACAGCAACAACGTAAGTGGGTTAGAAATGTCACCTCACCAAACCACCTGACCCGGGCCAACATATAACAACAACAACAACAATAAATTCCCAACATAGCAGAACAGAATCATCTTCACCCTTTCTCCTCCAGATCTGCATTTGAGATGGATTTCGAGATTAATCAACATGATACTTCTAATTGGGTATTGGCACCAGAATTTGTACCTATTGGTTTTAAACGAAAAGTATCAGTTAACAACTATGCCCTTTGGCATTCAGGAATACGCTATAACACAGACGAAACCTTGCAGTTACCATCCAAAAACAAACAAGAAATGAAACTAAATAAAAAAGATGAATTTTTCAACAAAATCTTACTGGGTGCAAGAATTATGGTTCTAATGCGAGGATTGCCAGGCTCCGGAAAATCAACATTGGCTATAAAACTGAAGGGCACGACTGGTGTTATTCTGTCTACAGATGATTATTTTTACAATACACGTGGTAAATATTGCTATGATCCTTCGAGGATTGGCGACGCACATTATTGGAATAAACAAAGAGCACGCCAGAAACTACAGGACGGCAAAACCCCGATAATAATTGATAATACCAATTTACAGGCATGGGAAATGAAACCATATGTTAAACTCGCCCTTCAATATGACTATGAGGTTGACATTTTGGATGCAGATACGCCATGGAAGCTTAATCCAGATCAACTTGCCAAAAGAAATTCACATGGGGTGCCAAAAAGGAAAATTTACGATATGAGACGAAGATATGACGTTGATGTAAAGATTGAGCATATTATTCGTGACTTACAAGAGTTCTCAGCACACAGACATAATAATTGTGCAAGTTATGGAATAAAGTCAAGAAAAGGGGGTCAGAATATTAATGGGCTTGCTATGATTTTCTCGACAGAAGACAAGATGTATAAAACAAATATTATAAGTGCTGATGACAAAATTTCTCTAGCCACTTGTAACACTTTATCACAAGATGATATATCTGGAGAGTTTAATTTTAAAAATGTAAGTGTTGTTCATCAGGATGTCGGCCATAATTTAACAGTTGCAGATAGTTTAACGCCTTGGGAATACGTAGAAATAACTACAGGAGAATGTTCTCTGAACTGGGACTCTTCAGAAAAAGTTCAGGCAAATGACTCCTGTTCTAAACCAAGGAGAACCAGACGTAAGAAAGTATCTGGTGATCCAGTCAAGAGGTTGGGTGACACCGATGAGAAGACATATACATTAGAGGATCCTTCCATATCATCGTGGAATCCTGTTGAAAGTGGTAAGCCCTCGTGGGACAATGATATATCAACTGCGTTATCTGGATCTGAAAGTCCATTAAAGAGAGGAGCTCAGGAATTAATATGCAATAGATCTGTTAAGTCAATGCCTCAAGCTGGTGCAGTACGGAGGTTTAGGAGACAAAGGCACCTCGAGTAATTCATCAAGTGGCAATTTGAAAAAACCTTTGAGATGCTGAGAAAAGTGTCACAATTGCACATTATAATGTACCAGCCGATTTTATCCTTATTGTTTAGCATACTATTTGTTAATTGCTTTCATGGTACAATATTTTCAATTACCAGTCTATGTAATATTGTTTTGTAGTCCATTTTAAAAGACAAAAATATGTATTAGCTAATTTATGGAATTTTACTGCTTGAAATATATAATGCATACCTTACTGTGGACTTTTATTCTGCCTTTAGATATGTGCCTTATTCATCTTTACAATTACTGTACTGCATAACTTTCCAAAACGATCAGAAAACTGCTAAATTTTCTTTGCTTTGGCTTTTCAAATTTATATTTTTAAAGTTTCTTAATCATTTTAACTTACCAAAATTCTGGTATTTTGGCATCTTTTACTGTAGACGGTAATTTTATTTGACATGAAATACAGTTCTGTATTTATTTACTGTATAAAGATATAAACACAATACAATAATTTCTAAAGGAAAAAGAGAAATTGTGCAATTTCTGTGTGAAGAACTACACGTTTTTTTTACAGTGCATCCCGGAGAAAGACGTAGCATGAAAACGATACACCTAATTTGCAGAAGGAATATAAATTTTTTTGTATAAATGCTGAGCTCATCACTATTGTTCTTGAGTAAGAACATGTTACTGTCCTGAGTAAGACAGCTTACCTCAGCTGGAGTATTAATGGAAAGATTTTAATAATTCATTACATTTTGCAGTTATCTATATTCTCGAAAGATTAATGGTTACACTTAAGAATAAATTTTGATACACCAAATGGTACACTCTCATCTTACTAGACATTATGACGAGAGAACTATTTAAGCTCTTCGATGTCCATCTAACCAAGACCAGTTTTGTATGACTGGTGAAGGCCTAAAAAACTTTCATTTATTTTTTAAACATGCATCTCCGCTGTTTAGATTATCCTACATACAAACTACAGTACTTATGGGTTCATATTTATCAGCGTTCGAAAACACACTCCTTGAAAGTCTTTTGTTCGGTCTAGAAGAAATTTGTTTTGTTTATCAATCACTTCAGTATTTCAATGTTTTGTTTTCGATAAATATGCATTGTATGTAAATAAATATACACTAATATTGTTCATAAATATTCATAAAATTTTAGAAAGAGGAGCAAAGATTTAATCATCTTTCATGTCTTTTTAAGCTTTATAGACAATACCATGGTGATACACCTATATATAAATACAGTGCAACTTTCAATTAATAAATTGCTGCAGATAGAACCCTTTAGGGATTGAAAAGAACTTGATAGGCAATATTCCATGTAATGAGGGATACCCTCCTTCAGTTCGATGGTAAGGCATATAGACAGACGAAGGGCAATGCCATAGGAACGTCCAGTAGCGTAGCTATTGGTGACATCTTTATGCATGTAGTTTTTGAAAGGGAGAGATCCCACAGAGAAGACACCCCAGCAGTGTACTACAGATATATAGACGATATCTATGGAGTCATGGTAGGAGGACTCCCACGTCTAGAGGGTTTCTTTGCCTAGCCGAACAAAGTCCACGGAAATATCAAATTTACCCTAGAACACGACGACACCACAATAAACTTCCTGGACACCACGGTGTACATGGACGAAACAACCCGACACCTGAACACGAATGCGTATTACAAACCTACGAACCTTCACACATACTTGAAGTTCGACTCGTGCCATCCGCTAGCCATAAAGAAATCCTTACCCTTCTCCCTAGGATTACGCCTTAAAAGAATAAACAGGACAAAACCCTCTACCCCTAGCTAGACGACCTATGGGAGATGATTAGACATAGAGGTTACCCTGAGGAAACGCTGAACCACGCCCAAGAGAAACTACGCGGAAAGACCAGAGAACAATTTCTCAGGCCCCCTCACGGTTGGGAGAATAGGAGATGGATCCTCCCTACCCTGTTCTTTCCTGGTTTTGATGGGAAACTAAAACAGAAACTCTCAGACGTATGGGCCTGGACGAGGGAGACATATCACCCCTCATGGGAGAATTTCCCGCAAAATCCCTCAATGATTGCGTGGAGGCGAGGTAACTCCATCAAGGATCACCTCGATCCCGGCACCCACGACCCGACAAGGAAGTAGGATATCCATGCTGAAAGAACCCGTCAAAACCCACCAGCGCAGACCTAACCTGACACAGGAGCCTGTACAACACACCAAGGTAACCGAAGTATGTGGAGTGGTTAGGAGGAGCCTACATGCAAACAATCACTTCAGTATTTCAATGTTTTGTACTCGGTAAATATGCATTATATGTAAATAAAAATATGCTAATATTGTTCATAAATATTCATATAATTTTAGAAAAAAGAGCAAAGATTTAATCATCTTTTAAGTCTTGTTGCCCTTTACAACAATGCCATGGTAATACACCTATATATAAATACAGTGCGACTTTCAATGAATAAATTGCTGTAGACTAGAACCCTTTAGGGCTGGCCCGACCTGCAGGCAATAAATTCCGGTTTTTCATATTTTAAAAATGTTGTTACTGTTATTCTGAATATAGTCCTAAATACAAATAAAATATGCGTTCTCTTATTTGCCACATGATAGACTAACTACAAAGATAGAGTCTCATGGTATTGGGGGGTGCTATAATAAGTTGGATTAGGGTATTGCTATACCAAAGGAAACAGGGAGTTAGTATAAATAGGGTTAAGTCAGTGTGGGAAAATGTTGTAAGTGTAGTACCTCCAGGCTCAGTCCTGGGACCTCTGTCATTCATAATATATATAAATGTTTTAGATTCAGATTTGAGTAGCAATATTGGCAAATTTGCCGATGATACAAAAATAGGGAGGGTAATAAACACGGAAAAAGACTCACTATCACTTCAAGGCGATTTAATAGGATTTTGAAATGGTCAAAACATTGGCAGATGCAGTTTAATGCTGACAAATGTAAGCTTTTGAGGCTAGGTAATGATGATAGAGGTACAAGATACGAGCTAGATGGTGTTGAGATTGCGAAAGAGATCTGGGAGTTATGATTAGTAAGAATTAAAAACAAAAGGATCAATGCATGAATGTTCGTAATAAGGCAAATAGGATACTGGGATTTATTAATCGAAGCGTTAGTAACAAGACACCTGGTGTGGTTTTTCAGCTATATCTAGCTCTGGTTAGGTCCTATTTAGATTATGCAGTTCAGTATTGGTCGCCGTACCGTAGAATGGATATAAATTCACTAGAACGTGTCCAGCGCAGGATGACTAAGTTAATTCCCCAAATTAGAAATCTTTCATATGAAAAAGATTAACAAAGCTTAACTTGCATTCACTGGAAAGACGAAGGGTTAGGGTTGACATGATAGAGGTTTACAAGTGGATGAATGGACATAACAAAGGGGATATTAATAGGGTATTAAAAGTATCAACACAAGACAGAACACGAAACATTGGGTATAAATTGCATAAGTTTAGATTTAGGAAAGACTTGGGTAAATACTGGTTCAGTAACAGGGTTGTTGATTTGTCGAACCAATTGCCGTTTAACTTGGTGGGGGGTCCTTTTGATTGTTTCAAGCGTGGGTTGGACATGTATATGAGTGGGATTGGGTGGTTATAAATAGGAGCTGCCTCGTATGGGCCAATAGGCCTTCTGCACTTTCCTTTATTCTTATTGTTCTTATTTGATATTCTGTAAATAGTTCTCTATTTTTATAGTTATCAATGTTTGATAACTATAAGTGCAAAAATATATTTTATTTCTTTGTAGATTTTGTGCAGAAACTTCGTCCAATATGCCTTGATAAAATTCCATCCGGGCTCAGGAGCTGAAAGTGTTTGAGGTAGTGCTATATTAATAAATGGTTTTGTAGCAAAGTAGTCACTACTCAGTTCATGACCAATGACACAATTCATAAATACTGGTTGAGACAAAAGGAGTTCCATCTTCCCACCATCAATATGGGTTGGTTTTGTCGAGTTCAGTAGACTGACTTCAGGCATTTCATCCAATAGGTATTCAATATGTATTCTGTTGGCGTCGGTTCTTGGTAATCAAGTAATAATTCACTATGAGCGTTTCAGTCACCCGAGATGATAGTATGTGTGTGGTGACTGCTATTTTAAACATTGCAAAGAAATCCATATCGTGTTCTCTATGGCTGTTCAGAGTAGTCTAATTTAAGACAACAGTAACAACGTATGTGGGTTAGAAATGTCACCTCACCTGACCACCTGACCCGGGCTCAGATATAACAACAACAACAATAAATTCCCAACATAGCAGAATAGAGTCATCTTCACCCTTTCTCCTCCAGATCTGCATTTGAGATGGATTTCGAGATTAATCAACATGACACTTCTAATTGGGTATTGGCACCAGAATTTGTACCTATTGGTTTTAAACGAAAAGTATCAGTTAACAACTATGCCCTTTGGCATTCAGGAATACGCTATAACGCAGACGAAACCTTGCAGTTACCATCCAAAAACAAACAAGAAATAAAACTAAATAAAAAAGATGAAATTTTCAACAAAATCTTACAGGGTGCAAGAATTATGGTTCTAATGCGAGGATTGCCAGGCTCCGGAAAATCAACATTGGCTATAAAACTGAAGGGCACGACTGGTGTTATTCTGTCTACAGATGATTATTTTTACAATACACGTGGTAAATATTGCTATGATCCTTCGAGGATTGGCGACGCACATCATTGGAATGAACAAAGAGCACTCCAGAAACTACAGGACGGCAAAACCCCGATAATAATTGATAATACCAATTTACAGGCATAAGAAATGAAACCATATGTTAAACTCGCCCTTCAATATGACTATGAGGTTGACATTTTGGATGCAGATACGCCATGGAAGCTTAATCCAGATCAACTTGCCAAAAGAAATTCACATGGGGTGCCAAAAAGGAAAATTTACGATATGAGACGAAGATATGACGTTGATGTAAAGATTGAGCATATTATTCGTGACTTACAAGAGTTCTCAGCACACAGACATAATAATTGTGCAAGTTATGGAATAAAGTCAAGAAAAGGGTGTCAGAATATTAATGGGCTTGCTATGATTTTCTCGACAGAAGACAAGATGTATAAAACAAATATTATAAGTGCTGATGACAAAATTTCTCTAGCCACTTGTAACACTTTATCACAAGATGATATATCTGGAGAGTTTAATTTAAAAAATGTAAGTGTTGTTCATCAGGATGTCGGCCATAATTTAACAGTTGCAGATAGTTTAACGTCTTGGGAATACGTAGAAATAACTACAGGAGAATGTTCTCTGAACTGGGACTCTTCAGAAAAAGTTCAAGCAAATGACTCACAGTGTTCTAAACCAAGGAGAACGAGACGTAAGAAAGTATCTGGTGATCCACTCAAGAGGTTGGGTGACACCGATGAGAAGACATATACATTAGAGGATCCTACCATATCATCGTGGAATCCTGTTGAAAGTGGTAAGCCCTCGTGGGACAATGATATATCATCTGCATTATCTGGATCTGAAAGTCCATTAAAGAGAGGAGCTCAGGAATTAATATGTAATAGATTTGTTAAGTCAATGCCTCAAGCTGGTGCAGTACCGAGGTTTAGGAGACAAAGGCACCTCGAGTAATTCATCAAGTGGCAATTTGAAAAAAAACTTTGAGATGCTGAGAAAAGTGTCACAATTGCACATTATAATGTACCAGCCGATTTTATCCGTATTGTTTAGCATACTATTTGTTAATTGCTTTCATGGTACAATATTTTCAATTACTAGTCTATGTAATATTGTTTTGTAGTCCATTTTAAAAGACAAAAATATGTATTAGCTAATTTATGGAATTTTACTGCTTGAAATATATAATGCATACCTTACTGTGGACTTTTATTCTGCCTTTAGATATGTGCCTTATTCATCTTTACAATTACTGTACTGCATAACTTTCCAAAACGATCAGAAAACTGCTAAATTTTCTTTGCTTTGGCTTTTCAAATTTATATTTTTAAAGTTTCTTAATCATTTTAACTTACCAAAATTCTGGTATTTTGGCATCTTTTACTACAGACGGTAATTTTATTTGACATGAAATACAGTTCTGTATTTATTTACTGTATAAAGATAGAAACACAATACAGTAATTTCTAAAGGAAAAAGAGACATTGTGCAATTTCAGTGTGAAGAACTACACGTTTTTTTTACAGTGCATCCCGGAGAAAGACGTAGCATGAAAACGATACACCTAATTTGCAGAAGGAATATAAATTTTCTTGTGTAAAAGCTGAGTTCATCACTATTGTTCTTGAGTAAGAACATGTTACTGTCCTGAGTAAGACAGCGTACCTCAGCTGGAGTATTAATGGAAAGATTTTTATAATTCATTCCATTTTGCAGTTATCTATATTCTCGAAAGATTAATGGTTACACTTAAGAATAAATTTTGATACACTAAATGGTACACTCTCATCTTACTAGACATTATAACGAGAGAACTATTTAAGCTCTTCGATGTCCATCTAACCAAGACCAGTTTTGTATGACTGGTGAAGGCCTAAAAAACTTTCATTTATTTTTTAAACATGCATCTCCGCTGTTTAGATTATCCTACATACAAACTACAGTACTTATGGGTTCATATTTATCAGCGTTCGAAAACACACCCCTTGAAAGTCTTTTGTTCGGTCTAGAAGAAATTTGTTTTGTTTATCAATCACTTCAGTATTTCAATGTTTTGTTTTCGGTAAATATGCATTGTATGTAAATAAATATACTCTAACATTGTTCATAAATATTCATAAAATTTAAGAAAGAAGAGCAAAGATTTAATCATCTTTAATGTCTTTTTAAGCTTGTGACAATAATCTCCTTCAAGAGATTGAGCCTGCTCTTCCCTCCACAAACACGTCGTTGAAATTATATAAAACGACTATGGAAGACATGTCAAACAACAACAACAACACCAGCAAGGCTTGCCAGGGTGAGCAAAACATATGCAGCCAGCCACCTGTTCGGACTCAAACCACCAAACTACATGTTGATCGCTACCGGCTCCGCTGATTGGTCGCCGGTCTGGCTGCACCTGCACTCGCCCCCCCATACTACTTGATGTCTGGGGTCGCCCCAACCTCCTACCTCAGAATATTTTGTGCTCTCGTTGTTACCACTCCTCCCGGCTAGACGCTAGCGTGTACTGAGGGAAGTGGTAGCTTAAGCCAATATTCCAGCACCTCCCATTTACTTGTATATTGCACTTCTTGTTATTTTGTCTTAACGTAACTTTTCATTGTGTCATTTAAGTATTCTTATTATTTTGATTGATTTTATTATAAGAATTTGTTTGTGCATTTTATTCATGTTTTGATTTAATTAACGTAATTAAAATTTCATTGTTAAAGTTTACTTGTGTTTTGTGTGTCTTCTCCTTACCTTACCACAGACGAAGTTCCAGTTTTTTCTATTTTTTTTATAACTATGTGACGAGGCCATACCCCTAGCCTTAAACAGCCGAACACCAACGCGTTACCGTCACAAGCTTTATAGACAATGCCATGGTGATACACCTATATATAAATACAGTGCGACTTTCAATTAATAAATTGCTGCAGATAGAACCCTTTAGGGACTGAAAAGAACTTGATAGGCAATATTCCATGTAATGAGGGATACCGTCCTTCAGTTCGATGGTAAGGCATATAGACAGACGAAGGACAACACCATAGGAACGTCCAGTAGCGTAGCTATTGGTGACATCTTTATGCATGTAGTTTTTGAAAGGGAGAAATCCCACAGTGAAGACACCCCAGCAGTGTACTACAGATATATAGACAATATCTATGGAGTCATGGTAGGAGGCCTCCCACGTCTAGAGAGTTTCTTTGCCTGGGCGAACAAAGTCCACGGAAATATCAAATTTACCCTAGAACACGACGACACCACAATAAACTTCCTGGACACCACGGTGTACATGGACGAAACAACCCGACACCTGAACACGAATGCGTATTACAAACCTACGAACCTTCACACATACTTGAAGTTCGACTCGTGCCATCCGCTAGCCATAAAGAAATCCTTACCCTTCTCCCTAGGATTACGCCTTAAAAGAATAAACAGGACAAAACCCTCTACCCCCAGCTAGACGACCTATGGGAGATGTTTAGGCATAGAGGTTACCCTGAGGAAACGCTGAACCACGCCCAAGAGAAACTACGCGGAAAGACCAGAGAACAATTTCTCAGGCCCCCTCACGGTTGGAGAATAGGAGATGGATCCTCCCTACCCTGTTCTTTCCTGGTTTTGCTGGGAAACTAAAACAGAAACTCTCAGACGAATGGGCCTGGATGAGGGAGACATATCACCCCTCATGGGAGAATTTCCCGCAAAATCCCCCAATGATTGCGTGGAGGCGAGGTAACTCCATCAAGGATCACCTCGAACCCGGCCCCCACGACTCGACAAGGAAGTAGGATATCCATGCTGAAGGAACCAGTCAAAACCCACCAGCGCAGACCTAACCTGCCACAGGAGCCTGCACAACACACCAAGGTAACCGAAGTATGTGGAGTGGTTAGGAGGAGCCTACATGCAAACAATCACTTCAGTATTTCAATGTTTTGTATTCGGTAAATATGCATTATATGTAAATAAAAATATGCTAATATTGTTCATAAATATTCATATAATTTTAGAAAAAAGAGCAAAGATTTAATCATCTTTTAAGTCTTTTTGCCCTTTACAACAATGCCATGGTAATACACCTATATATAAATACAGTGCGACTTTCAATGAATAAATTGCTGTAGACTAGAACCCTTTAGGGCTGGCCCGACCTGCAGGCAATAAATTCCAGTTTTTCATATTTAAAAAAATGTTGTTACTGTTATTCTGAATATAGTCCTAAATACAAATAAAATATGCGTTCGCTTATTTGCCACATGATAGACTAACTACAAAGATAGAGTCTCATGGTATTGGGGGGTGCTATAATAAGTTGGATTAGCGATAGGTGACATAAATGGGGATTTCGATGTGGATTCAATATATAACTTATTTAAGAATATTCTAAACAAAGCACAGGAACGTAGTATACCATACAAATTGAATAGATCGAATACTAATGACCCAAAGTGGATAACAAAGAATGTGAAGAACCTTATAGGTAAAAAGAGAGCTTGGTTCAAAAGGATTAAAATTGGGGAGGTCACTTTAGAACAGGAATTCGTACAACTGGTTAGAAATGTTAAAAAAGAGATATGGAAAGCAAAAAGAAACTATGAAATTCGCATAGCAGGGCAAGCAAAGACAAATCCTAAAGGGTTTTTTCAGTTATATCGTACTAAGACTAGGGAAAGGATAGGTTCATTAAAAACTGAGACAGGTCAAATAACAGATAGTGATGAAGAGATGAGTAGTATTTTTAATAAATATTTTGTATCTGTATTTACTAAAGAGGAACTTAACAATATGCCTTCAGCCGAACAAGTCTATGTGGGTGGGGACGAGGACAGGTTGACGAGTTTAGCAGTTACCAGGGAGGATGTTCTTAAACAAATAGTAAAACTCAAACCAAACAAATCCCCAGGGCCGGATGAAGTGTTTGCCAGGGTGCTTAAAGAATGCAAAGAGGAGCTTTGTGACCCACTGTCAACCATATTTAATAAATCAATAGAGTCAGGCAGAGTGCCAGAGTTTTGGAAAGTTGCTAATGTGATACCAGTTTTTAAGAAAGGAGATAGATCACTTGCGTCTAACTATCGACCAATTAGCCTAACGTCTATTGTGGGAAAGTTACTCGAATCTATAATAACAAATAAAATTCGTCTTCATCTTGAAAAACATAAATTAATAATTGAGTTGCAACATGGTTTTATAAATGGCCGTTCATGTTTAACAAATTTGTTATCTTTTTATTCTAGCATAGTTGAGGCAGTTGATAGTGGTAAGGATTGTGATGCTGTGTACCTTGACTTTAGCAAAGCTTTTGATACAGTGCCACATGAAAGACTGATTAAAAAGATGATTAATTAAACTGATTAAAAGAGTCTCATGGTATTGGGGGTGCTATATTAAGCTGGATTAGGGCATGGCTATACCAAAGGAAACAGAGAGTTAGTATATATGGAGTCAAGTCAGAGTGGGAAAATGTTGTAAGTGGGGTGCCTCAGGGCTCTGTCCTGGGACCTCTGTTGTTTATAATATATATAAATGATTTAGATTCAGGTTTGAGTAGCAACATTTGCAAATTTGCCGATGATACGAAAATCGGTAGGGAAATTAATTCGGAGGAGGACTCACTATCACTTCAAGTTGATCTAGATAGGGTTTTGAAATGGTCGAAGGATTGGCAGATGCAGTTTAATGCTGATAAATGTAAAGTTCTGAGGTTAGGTAATGATGATAGGGTTACAAGATACGAGCTAGATGGTGTTGAGATTGCGAAGTCGAATTGCGAAAGGGATCTGGGAGTTATGATTAGTAAGAATTTAAAACAAAAGGATCAATGCATAAATGTTCGTAATAAGGCAAATCGGACACTTGGATTTATTAATCGCAGCGTTAGTAACAAGACACCTGGTGTGGTTCTCAAGCTATATCTTGCTCTAGTTAGGCCCCATTTAGATTATGCAGTTCAGTTTTGGTCGCCATATTATAGAATGGATATAAATTCACTTGAACGTGTCCAGCGTAGGATGACTAAGTTAATTCCCCAAATTAGAAATCTTTCATATGAAGAAAGATTAACAAAGCTTAAGTTGCATTCACTGGAAAGGCGAAGAGTTAGGGGTGACATGATAGAGGTTTACAAGTGGGTGAATGGACATAACAAAGGGGATATTAATAGGGTATTAAAAGTATCAACACAAGACAGAACACGAAACAATGGGTATAAATTGGATAAGTTTAGATTTAGGAAAGACTTGGGTAAATACTGGTTCAGTAACAGGGTTGTTGATTTGTGGAACCAATTGCCGCGTAACATTGTGGAGGTGGGGTCCCTCGATTGTTTTAAGCATGGGTTGGACATGTATATGA
Source organism: Procambarus clarkii (assembly GCF_040958095.1). Lineage (NCBI taxonomy): Eukaryota > Metazoa > Arthropoda > Malacostraca > Decapoda > Cambaridae > Procambarus > Procambarus clarkii. Next base: position 7,591,040 of record NC_091161.1, on the reverse strand, counting down.
GTGGGATTGGGTGGTTATAAATAGGAGCTGCCTCGTATGGGCCAATAGGCGTTCTGCAGTTGCCTTTGTTCTTGTGTTCTTATTTACTATAATGCGTCCAGATTAAGATGATAAAGTTAATCTCCTTAATTTGAAACCTGTAATATGATGAAATATTGACAAACGGTAAATTACATTCTATAGAGAGGCAAAGAATTAGATGTGTACAAGTGGATGAATAGAAATAACAAAGGGGGGATATTAATAGGAATTAAAAGTAACAACACAAGACAGAACACGAAACAATGGGTATAAATTGGATTAGTTCAGATTTAGGAAAGACCTGGGTAAATACTGGTTCGGTAACAGAGTTCCTGATTTGCAGAACCAATTACCGCATAACATATTAAAAATAGGATTCTTTGATTGTTTCAATCGTAAATTAGAAATATATATGGATGGAATTGGGTGGATATAAATATGAGCTGCCTCGTATGGGCCAATAGGCCTTCTGCAGTTACCTTCATTCCTATGTTCTTATATATGGCTGCTCCCCCTCCTCGTCTAATATATCAACGTGTGTCAAAAAGTTTAAATTTGTTTATTTGATATTCAGCTAATAGTTCTCCGTTTTCTACATTCATCCGTGTTTCGATAAGTGCAATAACATATATTGTTTCTGTGAAAACAGAAGCATTTAAATCATTTAATTTGTTTCTTAGACTCCTACTGTTCGTGTAAATTACCTTGGTGTATTGTTATTTTGAGACCATTCTTCTTCCATGTTCATTTTGCCCTCCCCCTCCCAATTCATACTTTATTGCCTTTATGTCCATATAAATTTCTGCATCACTATCTACTAAAAGTTTAACCCAAAGAAACCTCTCAAATATCAGATTCCAACTAGTTGGCAACAGCAACAACCCCAGCCCTAGATAAATGTAAGGAGTAATTTCATTAATGTGAGGAGAAGCTCATGGAGTGGCCTATATAAGTCCTGGAGAACAGACTCTTCAGTCATCGTCCATAGTACACATCAGAGAATTGAATTCTTATATAGAGATTACGGACAATTATTTGACAAGATGCACATATTGTCGTTTGTCGGAATGGCGGTGATGGTGGTGGCGGTAACAAAGGCGATCCCTGTTGCCGTCGACACCAACATCTCGCCGGAAACACTTGCTAAATTTATTACACTTGATGAAATGAAACAATTCTTCAACGAAACTAATGACTACTTGTTCAATAAGCTGCCAGGTAAGACACTGTCAGAAGTTGCCGAAAATATTAAGGAAAAGATGACAACCGTAAAGCAGACGATTGAGGAAACCGAGGCAGTTAAGCGGCTTACCAGCTCTCTCGCACCAGTCAAAACTTGGTTCAAGGAAAAGGCGACTACAATTCACGAGAAGTTCAGCGCCCTGAAGAATACTACCTTCCAGCAGATGCTCAGCCACGTTATAGAGCAAGTAACCAGCTTGGACCATAAGATTATAAACTGGATCGAAGAACATATTCCCAAACAATAAAACACACATGCCACTTATATTCCATTACCATTATATTCCATCCGAATTATATAATCCTTATTATAACCCTCTTGTTTCTCAATAATGTATTGGAAGATAAAATATGTTATTAATGTATATAAAATTGCATATCGAATAAAATATTGTTGATAAATATTGAAATAAATTGTTGATTCATAATTTGTAATTTTATTACCATTACACTTATACTATGACTGTACATTAATCTCTGTAATCTGAGAGATTTATATTCAATCATGGCGTGGAGGAAACATCCTTAGTACATTGTCCCTTCTTAAATTAGATTAAAGATTGTCAGCTGCAGTTTCATTATATTCATATGTGATGTGAACATCAGATCACTTGATGTTCCCAATTTTACGATGGGACCATGAGACTATTTGGGAAACGATCGGACGAGGGAGTGGGGAATGATGGGGAAGACGAGGGAGTGGGGAATGATAGGGAAGACGAGGGGACAGAAGTGAGAGATAGTTGGGAGGACGAGGGGACAAGGGTCCCCTCGTCCCTTGACAGTAACGGTGGGGAAGGACAAGAGACAGGGGAGTTTGTGATGGTGCGGACGAGGGGATGGCAGAATGGAGAATGGTGGGGAGGACAAAGGGACAGTGAGAGTAAGAGGGTGTGTTAGCCAGAATTCCTGAGTGTTGTTATACTGTCATAGCAATATGGACGTTGTAGTGAAGGACCTGATGACTCTAGTTGGGGCCCTGAGTACAGAGTTGGACTCTCTACGGGGGAGGTACGACAGCTGAAACAACAACGAGAAGAAACGAAGGAGGAGACCAATAGTAAAAAGACCTCGTCTTGGAAAGTTGTAAAAGACAGGAGCCTTAAGAAGACTTTGATAAAGCCGCCTACAGACGCCCTAAGAACTTCTAATTCATTTGCCGTATTGGAGGACGAGCGCTGTGGTGAGACTGCGGATCACGCGAAAGGGAAAGCAACGAAGCGCAGGCCCCTCAGAGAATAAAGGAAATACCTAAGCGAACTTAAGTTGTGGGAGATTCCCAGATAAGGTATTTGGATAGAACGTTTTGTGCTAGAGATAGTGAGAACAGGTTAAGAGTTTGCTATCCCGGAGCTGGAATTGGTGATATCAAAAACAACATGAATGATATTATGGTTGGAAATGGGAACAATCCCGTTATTAGCATTAGCGCGGGAGGAAATGATGTTGGTCGAGTTAGGAGTGAGGAACTGATTCAGAGGTACAAAACAGCCATAGAATTAGTTAGAAGCAAGGGAGGAATCCGGATCATATGTGGCATTCTTCCAAGAAAGGGAATGGGAAATGAATGGATGTCGAGGGCACTTGGTGTCAATTGCCGGTTGGAAAGATATTGCAAATCAAATGCAATATCTTTCATAGACAACTGGGAACACTTCTATGGAAGAAGTGAAATGTACGCTCGTATGGGCCAATATGCCTTCTGCAGTTACCTTTGTTCATATGTTCTTATGTTTTTGTGGAAAGGCGAAGAGTTAGGGTTGACATGATAAAGGTTTACAAGTTGAGTGGACATAACATTGTGGAGGTGGGGTCCCTCGATTGTTTCAAGCACGGGTTGGACATGTATATGAGTGGGATTGGGTGGTTATAAATAGGAGCTGCCTCATATGGGCCAATAGGCCTTCTGCAGTTACCTTTGTTCTTATGTTCTTATTAACAAAGCTTAAGTTGCATTCACTGGAAAGGCGAAGAGTTAGGGGTGACATGATAAAGGTTTACAAGTGGGTGAATGGACATAACAAAGGGGATATTATTAGGGTATTAAAAGTATCAACACAAGACAGAACACGAAACAATGGGTATAAATTGGATAAGTTTAGATTTAGGAAAGCCTTGGGTAAATACTGGTTCAGTAACAGGGTTGTTGATTTGTCGAACCAGTTGCCGTTTGACGTGGTGTCCCTAGATTGTTTCAAGCGTGGGTTGGACATGTATATGAGTGGAATTGGGTGGTTATAAATAGGAGCTGCCTCGTATGGGCCAATAGGCCTTCTGCAGTTTCCTTTATTCTTATTGTTGTTATTTGATATTCTGTAAATAGTTCTCTGTTTTTATAGTTATCAATGTTTAGGTAAGTGCAATAATATATTTTATTTTTTTGCAGATATTGTGCAGAAACTTCGTCCAATATGCCTTGATAAAATTCAATCCGGGCTCAGGAGCTAGAAGTGTTTGAGGTAGTGCTATATTAATAAATGGTTTTGTAGCAAAATAGTCACTACTCATTTATTTTTTTATTTTTTTTTTGAGATATATACAAGAGTTGTTACATTCTTGTACAGCCTGTACAAGAGTTTCGGGCAAGTCCTTAATCCTATGGTCCCTGGAATACGATCCCCTGCCGCGAAGAATCGTTTTTTTATCCAAGTACACATTTTACTGTTGCGTTAAACAGAGGCTACAGTTAAGGAATTGCGCCCAGTAAATCCTCCCCGGCCAGGATACGAACCCATGACATAGCGCTCGCGGAACGCCAGGCGAGTGTCTTACCACTACACCACGGAGACTGTAAATTCATTGGTCATTTCATGACCAATGACACAATTCATAAATACTGGTTGAGACAAAAGGAGTTCCATCTTCCCACCATCAATATGGGTTGGTTTTGTCGAGTTCAGCAGACTGACTTCAGGCATTTCATCCAATAGGTATTCAATATGTATTTCGTTGGCGTCGGTTCTTGGTAATCAAGTAATAATTCACTATGAGCGTTTCAGTCACCCGAGATGATAGTATGTGTGTTGTGACTGCTATTTCAAACATTGCAAAAAAATCCATATCGTGTTCTCTATGGCTGTTCAGAGTAGTCTAATCTAAGACAACAGCAACAACGTAAGTGGGTTAGAAATGTCACCTCACCAGAACCACCTGACCCGGGCCAACATATAACAACAACAATAAATTCCCAACATAGCAGAACAGAATCATCTTCACCCTTTCTCCTCCAGATCTGCATTTGAGATGGATTTCGAGATTAATCAACATGATACTTCTAATTGGGTATTGGCACCAGAATTTGTACCTATTGGTTTTAAACGAAAAGTATCAGTTAACAACTATGCCCTTTGGCATTCAGGAATACGCTATAACACAGACGAAACCTTGCAGTTACCATCCAAAAACAAACAAGAAATGAAACTAAATAAAAAAGATGAATTTTTCAACAAAATCTTACTGGGTGCAAGAATTATGGTTCTAATGCGAGGATTGCCAGGCTCCGGAAAATCAACATTGGCTATAAAACTGAAGGGCACGACTGGTGTTATTCTGTCTACAGATGATTATTTTTACAATACACGTGGTAAATATTGCTATGATCCTTCGAGGATTGGCGACGCACATTATTGGAATGAAACAAAGAGCACGCCAGAAACTACAGGACGGCAAAACCCCGATAATAATTGATAATACCAATTTACAGGCATGGGAAATGAAACCATATGTTAAACTCGCCCTTCAATATGACTATGAGGTTGACATTTTGGATGCAGATACGCCATGGAAGCTTAATCCAGATGCAACTTGCCAAAAGAAATTCACATGGGGTGCCAAAAAGGAAAATTTACGATATGAGACGAAGATATGACGTTGATGTAAAGATTGAGCATATTATTCGTGACTTACAAGGATTCTCAGCACACAGGACATAATAATTGTGCAAGTTATGGAATAAAGTCAAGAAAAGGGGGTCAGAATATTAATGGGCTTGCTATGATTTTCTCGACAGAAGACAAGATGTATAAAACAAATATTATAAGTGCTGATGACAAAATTTCTCTAGCCACTTGTAACACTTTATCACAAGATGATATATCTGGAGAGTTTAATTTAAGAAATGTAAGTGTTGTTCATCAGGATGTCGGCCATAATTTAACAGTTGCAGATAGTTTAACGTCCTTGGGAATACGTAGAAATAACTACAGGAGAATGTTCTCTGAACTGGGACTCTTCAGAAAAAGTTCAGGCAAATGACTCACTGTTCTAAACCAAGGAGAACCAGACGTAAGAAAGTATCTGGTGATCCAGTCAAGAGGTTGGGTGACACCGATGAGAAGACATATACATTAGAGGATCCTTCCATATCATCGTGGAATCCTGTTGAAAGTGGTAAGCCCTCGTGGGACAATGATATATCAATCTGCGTTATCTGGATCTGAAAGTCCATTAAAGAGAGGAGCTCAGGAATTAATATGCAATAGATCTGTTAAGTCAATGCCTCAAGCTGGTGCAGTACGGAGGTTTAGGAGACAAAGGCACCTCGAGTAATTCATCAAGTGGCAATTTGAAAAAACCTTTGAGATGCTGAGAAAAGTGTCACAATTGCACATTATAATGTACCAGCCGATTTTATCCTTATTGTTTAGCATACTATTTGTTAATTGCTTTCATGGTACAATATTTTCAATTACCAGTCTATGTAATATTGTTTTGTAGTCCATTTTAAAAGACAAAAATATGTATTAGCTAATTTATGGAATTTTACTGCTTGAAATATATAATGCATACCTTACTGTGGACTTTTATTCTGCCTTTAGATATGTGCCTTATTCATCTTTACAATTACTGTACTGCATAACTTTCCAAAACGATCAGAAAACTGCTAAATTTTCTTTGCTTTGGCTTTTCAAATTTATATTTTTAAAGTTTCTTAATCATTTTAACTTACCAAAATTCTGGTATTTTGGCATCTTTTACTGTAGACGGTAATTTTATTTGACATGAAATACAGTTCTGTATTTATTTACTGTATAAAGATATAAACACAATACAATAATTTCTAAAGGAAAAAGAGAAATTGTGCAATTTCTGTGTGAAGAACTACACGTTTTTTTTACAGTGCATCCCGGAGAAAGACGTAGCATGAAAACGATACACCTAATTTGCAGAAGGAATATAAATTTTTTTGTATAAATGCTGAGCTCATCACTATTGTTCTTGAGTAAGAACATGTTACTGTCCTGAGTAAGACAGCTTACCTCAGCTGGAGTATTAATGGAAAGATTTTAATAATTCATTACATTTTGCAGTTATCTATATTCTCGAAAGATTAATGGTTACACTTAAGAATAAATTTTGATACACCAAATGGTACACTCTCATCTTACTAGACATTATGACGAGAGAACTATTTAAGCTCTTCGATGTCCATCTAACCAAGACCAGTTTTGTATGACTGGTGAAGGCCTAAAAAACTTTCATTTATTTTTTAAACATGCATCTCCGCTGTTTAGATTATCCTACATACAAACTACAGTACTTATGGGTTCATATTTATCAGCGTTCGAAAACACACTCCTTGAAAGTCTTTTGTTCGGTCTAGAAGAAATTTGTTTTGTTTATCAATCACTTCAGTATTTCAATGTTTTGTTTTCGATAAATATGCATTGTATGTAAATAAATATACACTAATATTGTTCATAAATATTCATAAAATTTTAGAAAGAGGAGCAAAGATTTAATCATCTTTCATGTCTTTTTAAGCTTTATAGACAATACCATGGTGATACACCTATATATAAATACAGTGCAACTTTCAATTAATAAATTGCTGCAGATAGAACCCTTTAGGGATTGAAAAGAACTTGATAGGCAATATTCCATGTAATGAGGGATACCCTCCTTCAGTTCGATGGTAAGGCATATAGACAGACGAAGGGCAATGCCATAGGAACGTCCAGTAGCGTAGCTATTGGTGACATCTTTATGCATGTAGTTTTTGAAAGGGAGAGATCCCACAGAGAAGACACCCCAGCAGTGTACTACAGATATATAGACGATATCTATGGAGTCATGGTAGGAGGACTCCCACGTCTAGAGGGTTTCTTTGCCTAGCCGAACAAAGTCCACGGAAATATCAAATTTACCCTAGAACACGACGACACCACAATAAACTTCCTGGACACCACGGTGTACATGGACGAAACAACCCGACACCTGAACACGAATGCGTATTACAAACCTACGAACCTTCACACATACTTGAAGTTCGACTCGTGCCATCCGCTAGCCATAAAGAAATCCTTACCCTTCTCCCTAGGATTACGCCTTAAAAGAATAAACAGGACAAAACCCTCTACCCCTAGCTAGACGACCTATGGGAGATGATTAGACATAGAGGTTACCCTGAGGAAACGCTGAACCACGCCCAAGAGAAACTACGCGGAAAGACCAGAGAACAATTTCTCAGGCCCCCTCACGGTTGGGAGAATAGGAGATGGATCCTCCCTACCCTGTTCTTTCCTGGTTTTGATGGGAAACTAAAACAGAAACTCTCAGACGTATGGGCCTGGACGAGGGAGACATATCACCCCTCATGGGAGAATTTCCCGCAAAATCCCTCAATGATTGCGTGGAGGCGAGGTAACTCCATCAAGGATCACCTCGATCCCGGCACCCACGACCCGACAAGGAAGTAGGATATCCATGCTGAAAGAACCCGTCAAAACCCACCAGCGCAGACCTAACCTGACACAGGAGCCTGTACAACACACCAAGGTAACCGAAGTATGTGGAGTGGTTAGGAGGAGCCTACATGCAAACAATCACTTCAGTATTTCAATGTTTTGTACTCGGTAAATATGCATTATATGTAAATAAAAATATGCTAATATTGTTCATAAATATTCATATAATTTTAGAAAAAAGAGCAAAGATTTAATCATCTTTTAAGTCTTGTTGCCCTTTACAACAATGCCATGGTAATACACCTATATATAAATACAGTGCGACTTTCAATGAATAAATTGCTGTAGACTAGAACCCTTTAGGGCTGGCCCGACCTGCAGGCAATAAATTCCGGTTTTTCATATTTTAAAAATGTTGTTACTGTTATTCTGAATATAGTCCTAAATACAAATAAAATATGCGTTCTCTTATTTGCCACATGATAGACTAACTACAAAGATAGAGTCTCATGGTATTGGGGGGTGCTATAATAAGTTGGATTAGGGTATTGCTATACCAAAGGAAACAGGGAGTTAGTATAAATAGGGTTAAGTCAGTGTGGGAAAATGTTGTAAGTGTAGTACCTCCAGGCTCAGTCCTGGGACCTCTGTCATTCATAATATATATAAATGTTTTAGATTCAGATTTGAGTAGCAATATTGGCAAATTTGCCGATGATACAAAAATAGGGAGGGTAATAAACACGGAAAAAGACTCACTATCACTTCAAGGCGATTTAATAGGATTTTGAAATGGTCAAAACATTGGCAGATGCAGTTTAATGCTGACAAATGTAAGCTTTTGAGGCTAGGTAATGATGATAGAGGTACAAGATACGAGCTAGATGGTGTTGAGATTGCGAAAGAGATCTGGGAGTTATGATTAGTAAGAATTAAAAACAAAAGGATCAATGCATGAATGTTCGTAATAAGGCAAATAGGATACTGGGATTTATTAATCGAAGCGTTAGTAACAAGACACCTGGTGTGGTTTTTCAGCTATATCTAGCTCTGGTTAGGTCCTATTTAGATTATGCAGTTCAGTATTGGTCGCCGTACCGTAGAATGGATATAAATTCACTAGAACGTGTCCAGCGCAGGATGACTAAGTTAATTCCCCAAATTAGAAATCTTTCATATGAAAAAGATTAACAAAGCTTAACTTGCATTCACTGGAAAGACGAAGGGTTAGGGTTGACATGATAGAGGTTTACAAGTGGATGAATGGACATAACAAAGGGGATATTAATAGGGTATTAAAAGTATCAACACAAGACAGAACACGAAACATTGGGTATAAATTGCATAAGTTTAGATTTAGGAAAGACTTGGGTAAATACTGGTTCAGTAACAGGGTTGTTGATTTGTCGAACCAATTGCCGTTTAACTTGGTGGGGGGTCCTTTTGATTGTTTCAAGCGTGGGTTGGACATGTATATGAGTGGGATTGGGTGGTTATAAATAGGAGCTGCCTCGTATGGGCCAATAGGCCTTCTGCACTTTCCTTTATTCTTATTGTTCTTATTTGATATTCTGTAAATAGTTCTCTATTTTTATAGTTATCAATGTTTGATAACTATAAGTGCAAAAATATATTTTATTTCTTTGTAGATTTTGTGCAGAAACTTCGTCCAATATGCCTTGATAAAATTCCATCCGGGCTCAGGAGCTGAAAGTGTTTGAGGTAGTGCTATATTAATAAATGGTTTTGTAGCAAAGTAGTCACTACTCAGTTCATGACCAATGACACAATTCATAAATACTGGTTGAGACAAAAGGAGTTCCATCTTCCCACCATCAATATGGGTTGGTTTTGTCGAGTTCAGTAGACTGACTTCAGGCATTTCATCCAATAGGTATTCAATATGTATTCTGTTGGCGTCGGTTCTTGGTAATCAAGTAATAATTCACTATGAGCGTTTCAGTCACCCGAGATGATAGTATGTGTGTGGTGACTGCTATTTAAACATTGCAAAGAAATCCATATCGTGTTCTCTATGGCTGTTCAGAGTAGTCTAATTTAAGACAACAGTAACAACGTATGTGGGTTAGAAATGTCACCTCACCTGACCACCTGACCCGGGCTCAGATATAACAACAACAACAATAAATTCCCAACATAGCAGAATAGAATCATCTTCACCCTTTCTCCTCCAGATCTGCATTTGAGATGGATTTCGAGATTAATCAACATGATACTTCTAATTGGGTATTGGCACCAGAATTTGTACCTATTGGTTTTAAACGAAAAGTATCAGTTAACAACTATGCCCTTTGGCATTCAGGAATACGCTATAACGCAGACGAAACCTTGCAGTTACCATCCAAAAACAAACAAGAAATGAAACTAAATAAAAAAGATGAAATTTTCAACAAAATCTTACTGGGTGCAAGAATTATGGTTCTAATGCGAGGATTGCCAGGCTCCGGAAAATCAACATTGGCTATAAAACTGAAGGGCACGACTGGTGTCATTCTGTCTACAGATGATTATTTTTACAATACACGTGGTAAATATTGCTATGATCCTTCGAGGATTGGCGACGCACATCATTGGAATGAACAAAGAGCACTCCAGAAACTACAGGACGGCAAAACCCCGATAATAATTGATAATACCAATTTACAGGCATAGGGAAATGAAACCATATGTTAAACTCGCCCTTCAATATGACTATGAGGTTGACATTTTGGATGCAGATACGCCATGGAAGCTTAATCCAGATGAACTTGCCAAAAGAAATTCACATGGGGTGCCAAAAAGGAAAATTTACGATATGAGACGAAGATATGACGTTGATGTAAAGATTGAGCATATTATTCGTGACTTACAAGGATTCTCAGCACACAGGACATAATAATTGTGCAAGTTATGGAATAAAGTCAAGAAAAGGGGGTCAGAATATTAATGGGCTTGCTATGATTTTCTCGACAGAAGACAAGATGTATAAAACAAATATTATAAGTGCTGATGACAAAATTTCTCTAGCCACTTGTAACACTTTATCACAAGATGATATATCTGGAGAGTTTAATTTAAAAAATGTAAGTGTTGTTCATCAGGATGTCGGCCATAATTTAACAGTTGCAGATAGTTTAACGTCTTGGGAATACGTAGAAATAACTACAGGAGAATGTTCTCTGAACTGGGACTCTTCAGAAAAAGTTCAAGGCAAATGACTCACAGTGTTCTAAACCAAGGAGAACGAGACGTAAGAAAGTATCTGGTGATCCACTCAAGAGGTTGGGTGACACCGATGAGAAGACATATACATTAGAGGATCCTACCATATCATCGTGGAATCCTGTTGAAAGTGGTAAGCCCTCGTGGGACAATGATATATCATCTGCATTATCTGGATCTGAAAGTCCATTAAAGAGAGGAGCTCAGGAATTAATATGTAATAGATTTGTTAAGTCAATGCCTCAAGCTGGTGCAGTACCGAGGTTTAGGAGACAAAGGCACCTCGAGTAATTCATCAAGTGGCAATTTGAAAAAAACCTTTGAGATGCTGAGAAAAGTGTCACAATTGCACATTATAATGTACCAGCCGATTTTATCCGTATTGTTTAGCATACTATTTGTTAATTGCTTTCATGGTACAATATTTTCAATTACTAGTCTATGTAATATTGTTTTGTAGTCCATTTTAAAAGACAAAAATATGTATTAGCTAATTTATGGAATTTTACTGCTTGAAATATATAATGCATACCTTACTGTGGACTTTTATTCTGCCTTTAGATATGTGCCTTATTCATCTTTACAATTACTGTACTGCATAACTTTCCAAAACGATCAGAAAACTGCTAAATTTTCTTTGCTTTGGCTTTTCAAATTTATATTTTTAAAGTTTCTTAATCATTTTAACTTACCAAAATTCTGGTATTTTGGCATCTTTTACTGAAGACGGTAAATTTTATTTGACATGAAATACAGTTCTGTATTTATTTACTGTATAAAGATAGAAACACAATACAGTAATTTCTAAAGGAAAAAGAGACATTGTGCAATTTCAGTGTGAAGAACTACACGTTTTTTTTACAGTGCATCCCGGAGAAAGACGTAGCATGAAAACGATACACCTAATTTGCAGAAGGAATATAAATTTTCTTGTGTAAAAGCTGAGTTCATCACAATTGTTCTTGAGTAAGAACATGTTACTGTCCTGAGTAAGACAGCGTACCTCAGCTGGAGTATTAATGGAAAGATTTTAATAATTCATTCCATTTTGCAGTTATCTATATTCTCGAAAGATTAATGGTTACACTTAAGAATAAATTTTGATACACTAAATGGTACACTCTCATCTTACTAGACATTATAACGAGAGAACTATTTAAGCTCTTCGATGTCCATCTAACCAAGACCAGTTTTGTATGACTGGTGAAGGCCTAAAAAACTTTCATTTATTTTTTAAACATGCATCTCCGCTGTTTAGATTATCCTACATACAAACTACAGTACTTATGGGTTCATATTTATCAGCGTTCGAAAACACACCCCTTGAAAGTCTTTTGTTCGGTCTAGAAGAAATTTGTTTTGTTTATCAATCACTTCAGTATTTCAATGTTTTGTTTTCGGTAAATATGCATTGTATGTAAATAAATATACTCTAACATTGTTCATAAATATTCATAAAATTTAAGAAAGAAGAGCAAAGATTTAATCATCTTTAATGTCTTTTTAAGCTTGTGACAATAATCTCCTTCAAGAGATTGAGCCTGCTCTTCCCTCCACAAACACGTCGTTGAAATTATATAAAACGACTATGGAAGACATGTCAAACAACAACAACAACACCAGCAAGGCTTGCCAGGGTGAGCAAAACATATGCAGCCAGCCACCTGTTCGGACTCAAACCACCAAACTACATGTTGATCGCTACCGGCTCCGCTGATTGGTCGCCGGTCTGGCTGCACCTGCACTCGCCCCCCCATACTACTTGATGTCTGGGGTCGCCCCAACCTCCTACCTCAGAATATTTTGTGCTCTCGTTGTTACCACTCCTCCCGGCTAGACGCTAGCGTGTACTGAGGGAAGTGGTAGCTTAAGCCAATATTCCAGCACCTCCCATTTACTTGTATATTGCACTTCTTGTTATTTTGTCTTAACGTAACTTTTCATTGTGTCATTTAAGTATTCTTATTATTTTGATTGATTTTATTATAAGAATTTGTTTGTGCATAGACAATGCCATGGTGATACACCTATATATAAATACAGTGCGACTTTCAATTAATAAATTGCTGCAGATAGAACCCTTTAGGGACTGAAAAGAACTTGATAGGCAATATTCCATGTAATGAGGGATACCGTCCTTCAGTTCGATGGTAAGGCATATAGACAGACGAAGGACAACGCCATAGGAACGTCCAGTAGCGTAGCTATTGGTGACATCTTTATGCATGTAGTTTTTGAAAGGGAGAGATCCCACAGTGAAGACACCCCAGCAGTGTACTACAGATATATAGACAATATCTATGGAGTCATGGTAGGAGGCCTCCCACGTCTAGAGAGTTTCTTTGCCTGGGCGAACAAAGTCCACGGAAATATCAAATTTACCCTAGAACACGACGACACCACAATAAACTTCCTGGACACCACGGTGTACATGGACGAAACAACCCGACACCTGAACACGAATGCGTATTACAAACCTACGAACCTTCACACATACTTGAAGTTCGACTCGTGCCATCCGCTAGCCATAAAGAAATCCTTACCCTTCTCCCTAGGATTACGCCTTAAAAGAATAAACAGGACAAAACCCTCTACCCCCAGCTAGACGACCTATGGGAGATGTTTAGGCATAGAGGTTACCCTGAGGAAACGCTGAACCACGCCCAAGAGAAACTACGCGGAAAGACCAGAGAACAATTTCTCAGGCCCCCTCACGGTTGGAGAATAGGAGATGGATCCTCCCTACCCTGTTCTTTCCTGGTTTTGCTGGGAAACTAAAACAGAAACTCTCAGACGAATGGGCCTGGATGAGGGAGACATATCACCCCTCATGGGAGAATTTCCCGCAAAATCCCCCAATGATTGCGTGGAGGCGAGGTAACTCCATCAAGGATCACCTCGAACCCGGCCCCCACGACTCGACAAGGAAGTAGGATATCCATGCTGAAGGAACCAGTCAAAACCCACCAGCGCAGACCTAACCTGCCACAGGAGCCTGCACAACACACCAAGGTAACCGAAGTATGTGGAGTGGTTAGGAGGAGCCTACATGCAAACAATCACTTCAGTATTTCAATGTTTTGTATTCGGTAAATATGCATTATATGTAAATAAAAATATGCTAATATTGTTCATAAATATTCATATAATTTTAGAAAAAAGAGCAAAGATTTAATCATCTTTTAAGTCTTTTTGCCCTTTACAACAATGCCATGGTAATACACCTATATATAAATACAGTGCGACTTTCAATGAATAAATTGCTGTAGACTAGAACCCTTTAGGGCTGGCCCGACCTGCAGGCAATAAATTCCAGTTTTTCATATTTAAAAAAATGTTGTTACTGTTATTCTGAATATAGTCCTAAATACAAATAAAATATGCGTTCGCTTATTTGCCACATGATAGACTAACTACAAAGATAGAGTCTCATGGTATTGGGGGGTGCTATAATAAGTTGGATTAGCGATAGGTGACATAAATGGGGATTTCGATGTGGATTCAATATATAACTTATTTAAGAATATTCTAAACAAAGCACAGGAACGTAGTATACCATACAAATTGAATAGATCGAATACTAATGACCCAAAGTGGATAACAAAGAATGTGAAGAACCTTATAGGTAAAAAGAGAGCTTGGTTCAAAAGGATTAAAATTGGGGAGGTCACTTTAGAACAGGAATTCGTACAACTGGTTAGAAATGTTAAAAAAGAGATATGGAAAGCAAAAAGAAACTATGAAATTCGCATAGCAGGGCAAGCAAAGACAAATCCTAAAGGGTTTTTTCAGTTATATCGTACTAAGACTAGGGAAAGGATAGGTTCATTAAAAACTGAGACAGGTCAAATAACAGATAGTGATGAAGAGATGAGTAGTATTTTTAATAAATATTTTGTATCTGTATTTACTAAAGAGGAACTTAACAATATGCCTTCAGCCGAACAAGTCTATGTGGGTGGGGACGAGGACAGGTTGACGAGTTTAGCAGTTACCAGGGAGGATGTTCTTAAACAAATAGTAAAACTCAAACCAAACAAATCCCCAGGGCCGGATGAAGTGTTTGCCAGGGTGCTTAAAGAATGCAAAGAGGAGCTTTGTGACCCACTGTCAACCATATTTAATAAATCAATAGAGTCAGGCAGAGTGCCAGAGTTTTGGAAAGTTGCTAATGTGATACCAGTTTTTAAGAAAGGAGATAGATCACTTGCGTCTAACTATCGACCAATTAGCCTAACGTCTATTGTGGGAAAGTTACTCGAATCTATAATAACAAATAAAATTCGTCTTCATCTTGAAAAACATAAATTAATAATTGAGTCGCAACATGGTTTTATAAATGGCCGTTCATGTTTAACAAATTTGTTATCTTTTTATTCTAGCATAGTTGAGGCAGTTGATAGTGGTAAGGATTGTGATGCTGTGTACCTTGACTTTAGCAAAGCTTTTGATACAGTGCCACATGAAAGACTGATTAAAAAGATGATTAATTAAACTGATTAAAAGAGTCTCATGGTATTGGGGGTGCTATATTAAGCTGGATTAGGGCATGGCTATACCAAAGGAAACAGAGAGTTAGTATATATGGAGTCAAGTCAGAGTGGGAAAATGTTGTAAGTGGGGTGCCTCAGGGCTCTGTCCTGGGACCTCTGTTGTTTATAATATATATAAATGATTTAGATTCAGGTTTGAGTAGCAACATTTGCAAATTTGCCGATGATACGAAAATCGGTAGGGAAATTAATTCGGAGGAGGACTCACTATCACTTCAAGTTGATCTAGATAGGGTTTTGAAATGGTCGAAGGATTGGCAGATGCAGTTTAATGCTGATAAATGTAAAGTTCTGAGGTTAGGTAATGATGATAGGGTTACAAGATACGAGCTAGATGGTGTTGAGATTGCGAAGTCGAATTGCGAAAGGGATCTGGGAGTTATGATTAGTAAGAATTTAAAACAAAAGGATCAATGCATAAATGTTCGTAATAAGGCAAATCGGACACTTGGATTTATTAATCGCAGCGTTAGTAACAAGACACCTGGTGTGGTTCTCAAGCTATATCTTGCTCTAGTTAGGCCCCATTTAGATTATGCAGTTCAGTTTTGGTCGCCATATTATAGAATGGATATAAATTCACTTGAACGTGTCCAGCGTAGGATGACTAAGTTAATTCCCCAAATTAGAAATCTTTCATATGAAGAAAGATTAACAAAGCTTAAGTTGCATTCACTGGAAAGGCGAAGAGTTAGGGGTGACATGATAGAGGTTTACAAGTGGGTGAATGGACATAACAAAGGGGATATTAATAGGGTATTAAAAGTATCAACACAAGACAGAACACGAAACAATGGGTATAAATTGGATAAGTTTAGATTTAGGAAAGACTTGGGTAAATACTGGTTCAGTAACAGGGTTGTTGATTTGTGGAACCAATTGCCGCGTAACATTGTGGAGGTGGGGTCCCTCGATTGTTTTAAGCATGGGTTGGACATGTATATGAGTGGGATTGGGTGGTTATAAATAGGAGCTGCCTCGTATGGGCCAATAGGCGTTCTGCAGTTGCCTTTGTTCTTGTGTTCTTATTTACTATAATGCGTCCAGATTAAGATGATAAAGTTAATCTCCTTAATTTGAAACCTGTAATATGATGAAATATTGACAAACGGTAAATTACATTCTATAGAGAGGCGAAGAATTAGATGTGTACAAGTGGATGAATAGAAATAACAAAGGGGGGATATTAATAGGAATTAAAAGTAACAACACAAGACAGAACACGAAACAATGGGTATAAATTGGATTAGTTCAGATTTAGGAAAGACCTGGGTAAATACTGGTTCGGTAACAGAGTTCCTGATTTGCAGAACCAATTACCGCATAACATATTAAAAATAGGATTCTTTGATTGTTTCAATCGTAAATTAGAAATATATATGGATGGAATTGGGTGGATATAAATATGAGCTGCCTCGTATGGGCCAATAGGCCTTCTGCAGTTACCTTCATTCCTATGTTCTTATATATGGCTGCTCCCCATCCTCATCTAATATGTCAACGTGTGTCAAAAAGTTTAAATTTGTTTATTTGATATTCAGCTAATAGTTCTCCGTTTTCTACATTCATCCGTGTTTCGATAAGTGCAATAACATATATTGTTTCTGTTAAAACAGAAGCATTTAAATCATTTAATTTGTTTCTTAGACTCCTACTGTTCGTGTAAATTACCTTGGTGTATTGTTATTTTGAGGCCATTCTTCTTCCATGTTCATTTTGCCCTCCCCCTCCCAATTCATACTTTATTGCCTTTATGTCCATATAAATTTCTGCATCACTATCTACTAAAAGTTTAACCCAAAGAAACCTCTCAAATATCAGATTCCAACTAGTTGGCAACAGCAACAACCCCAGCCCTAGATAAATGTAAGGAGTAATTTCATTAATGTGAGGAGAAGCTCATGGAGTGGCCTATATAAGTCCTGGAGAACAGACTCTTCAGTCATCGTCCATAGTACACATCAGAGAATTGAATTCTTATATAGAGATTACGGACAATTATTTGACAAGATGCACATATTGTCGTTTGTCGGAATGGCGGTGATGGTGGTGGCGGTAACAAAGGCGATCCCTGTTGCCGTCGACACCAACATCTCGCCGGAAACACTTGCTAAATTTATTACACTTGATGAAATGAAACAATTCTTCAACGAAACTAATGACTACTTGTTCAATAAGCTGCCAGGTAAGACACTGTCAGAAGTTGCCGAAAATATTAAGGAAAAGATGACAACCGTAAAGCAGACGATTGAGGAAACCGAGGCAGTTAAGCGGCTTACCAGCTCTCTCGCACCAGTCAAAACTTGGTTCAAGGAAAAGGCGACTACAATTCACGAGAAGTTCAGCGCCCTGAAGAATACTACCTTCCAGCAGATGCTCAGCCACGTTATAGAGCAAGTAACCAGCTTGGACCATAAGATTATAAACTGGATCGAAGAACATATTCCCAAACAATAAAACACACATGCCACTTATATTCCATTACCATTATATTCCATCCGAATTATATAATCCTTATTATAACCCTCTTGTTTCTCAATAATGTATTGGAAGATAAAATATGTTATTAATGTATATAAAATTGCATATCGAATAAAATATTGTTGATAAATATTGAAATAAATTGTTGATTCATAATTTGTAATTTTATTACCATTACACTTATACTATGACTGTACATTAATCTCTGTAATCTGAGAGATTTATATTCAATCATGGCGTGGAGGAAACATCCTTAGTACATTGTCCCTTCTTAAATTAGATTAAAGATTGTCAGCTGCAGTTTCATTATATTCATATGTGATGTGAACATCAGATCACTTGATGTTCCCAATTTTACGATGGGACCATGAGACTATTTGGGAAACGATCGGACGAGGGAGTGGGGAATGATGGGGAAGACGAGGGAGTGGGGAATGATAGGGAAGACGAGGGGACAGAAGTGAGAGATAGTTGGGAGGACGAGGGGACAAGGGTCCCCTCGTCCCTTGACAGTAACGGTGGGGAAGGACAAGAGACAGGGGAGTTTGTGATGGTGCGGACGAGGGGATGGCAGAATGGAGAATGGTGGGGAGGACAAAGGGACAGTGAGAGTAAGAGGGTGTGTTAGCCAGAATTCCTGAGTGTTGTTATACTGTCATAGCAATATGGACGTTGTAGTGAAGGACCTGATGACTCTAGTTGGGGCCCTGAGTACAGAGTTGGACTCTCTACGGGGGAGGTACGACAGCTGAAACAACAACGAGAAGAAACGAAGGAGGAGACCAATAGTAAAAAGACCTCGTCTTGGAAAGTTGTAAAAGACAGGAGCCTTAAGAAGACTTTGATAAAGCCGCCTACAGACGCCCTAAGAACTTCTAATTCATTTGCCGTATTGGAGGACGAGCGCTGTGGTGAGACTGCGGATCACGCGAAAGGGAAAGCAACGAAGCGCAGGCCCCTCAGAGAATAAAGGAAATACCTAAGCGAACTTAAGTTGTGGGAGATTCCCAGATAAGGTATTTGGATAGAACGTTTTGTGCTAGAGATAGTGAGAACAGGTTAAGAGTTTGCTATCCCGGAGCTGGAATTGGTGATATCAAAAACAACATGAATGATATTATGGTTGGAAATGGGAACAATCCCGTTATTAGCATTAGCGCGGGAGGAAATGATGTTGGTCGAGTTAGGAGTGAGGAACTGATTCAGAGGTACAAAACAGCCATAGAATTAGTTAGAAGCAAGGGAGGAATCCGGATCATATGTGGCATTCTTCCAAGAAAGGGAATGGGAAATGAATGGATGTCGAGGGCACTTGGTGTCAATTGCCGGTTGGAAAGATATTGCAAATCAAATGCAATATCTTTCATAGACAACTGGGAACACTTCTATGGAAGAAGTGAAATGTACGCTCGTATGGGCCAATATGCCTTCTGCAGTTACCTTTGTTCATATGTTCTTATGTTTTTGTGGAAAGGCGAAGAGTTAGGGTTGACATGATAAAGGTTTACAAGTTGAGTGGACATAACATTGTGGAGGTGGGGTCCCTCGATTGTTTCAAGCACGGGTTGGACATGTATATGAGTGGGATTGGGTGGTTATAAATAGGAGCTGCCTCATATGGGCCAATAGGCCTTCTGCAGTTACCTTTGTTCTTATGTTCTTATTAACAAAGCTTAAGTTGCATTCACTGGAAAGGCGAAGAGTTAGGGGTGACATGATAAAGGTTTACAAGTGGGTGAATGGACATAACAAAGGGGATATTATTAGGGTATTAAAAGTATCAACACAAGACAGAACACGAAACAATGGGTATAAATTGGATAAGTTTAGATTTAGGAAAGCCTTGGGTAAATACTGGTTCAGTAACAGGGTTGTTGATTTGTCGAACCAGTTGCCGTTTGACGTGGTGTCCCTAGATTGTTTCAAGCGTGGGTTGGACATGTATATGAGTGGAATTGGGTGGTTATAAATAGGAGCTGCCTCGTATGGGCCAATAGGCCTTCTGCAGTTTCCTTTATTCTTATTGTTGTTATTTGATATTCTGTAAATAGTTCTCTGTTTTTATAGTTATCAATGTTTAGGTAAGTGCAATAATATATTTTATTTTTTTGCAGATATTGTGCAGAAACTTCGTCCAATATGCCTTGATAAAATTCAATCCGGGCTCAGGAGCTAGAAGTGTTTGAGGTAGTGCTATATTAATAAATGGTTTTGTAGCAAAATAGTCACTACTCATTTATTTTTTTATTTTTTTTTTGAGATATATACAAGAGTTGTTACATTCTTGTACAGCCTGTACAAGAGTTTCGGGCAAGTCCTTAATCCTATGGTCCCTGGAATACGATCCCCTGCCGCGAAGAATCGTTTTTTTATCCAAGTACACATTTTACTGTTGCGTTAAACAGAGGCTACAGTTAAGGAATTGCGCCCAGTAAATCCTCCCCGGCCAGGATACGAACCCATGACATAGCGCTCGCGGAACGCCAGGCGAGTGTCTTACCACTACACCACGGAGACTGTAAATTCATTGGTCATTTCATGACCAATGACACAATTCATAAATACTGGTTGAGACAAAAGGAGTTCCATCTTCCCACCATCAATATGGGTTGGTTTTGTCGAGTTCAGCAGACTGACTTCAGGCATTTCATCCAATAGGTATTCAATATGTATTTCGTTGGCGTCGGTTCTTGGTAATCAAGTAATAATTCACTATGAGCGTTTCAGTCACCCGAGATGATAGTATGTGTGTTGTGACTGCTATTTCAAACATTGCAAAAAAATCCATATCGTGTTCTCTATGGCTGTTCAGAGTAGTCTAATCTAAGACAACAGCAACAACGTAAGTGGGTTAGAAATGTCACCTCACCAGACCACCTGACCCGGGCCAACATATAACAACAACAATAAATTCCCAACATAGCAGAACAGAATCATCTTCACCCTTTCTCCTCCAGATCTGCATTTGAGATGGATTTCGAGATTAATCAACATGATACTTCTAATTGGGTATTGGCACCAGAATTTGTACCTATTGGTTTTAAACGAAAAGTATCAGTTAACAACTATGCCCTTTGGCATTCAGGAATACGCTATAACGCAGACGAAACCTTGCAGTTACCATCCAAAAACAAACAAGAAATGAAACTAAATAAAAAAGATGAAATTTTCAACAAAATCTTACTGGGTGCAAGAATTATGGTTCTAATGCGAGGATTGCCAGGCTCCGGAAAATCAACATTGGCTATAAAACTGAAGGGCACGACTGGTGTCATTCTGTCTACAGATGATTATTTTTACAATACACGTGGTAAATATTGCTATGATCCTTCGAGGATTGGCGACGCACATTATTGGAATGAACAAAGAGCACTCCAGAAACTACAGGACGGCAAAACCCCGATAATAATTGATAATACCAATTTACAGGCATGGGAAATGAAACCATATGTTAAACTCGCCCTTCAATATGACTATGAGGTTGACATTTTGGATGCAGATACGCCATGGAAGCTTAATCCAGATGAACTTGCCAAAAGAAATTCACATGGGGTGCCAAAAAGGAAAATTTACGATATGAGACGAAGATATGACGTTGATGTAAAGATTGAGCATATTATTCGTGACTTACAAGGATTCTCAGCACACGGGCATAATAATTGTGCAAGTTATGGAATAAAGTCAAGAAAAGGGGGTCAGAATATTAATGGGCTTGCTATGATTTTCTCGACAGAAGACAAGATGTATAAAACAAATATTATAAGTGCTGATGACAAAATTTCTCTAGCAACTTGTAACACTTTATCACAAGATGATAAATCTGGAGAGTTTAATTTAAGAAATGTAAGTGTTGTTTATCAGGATGTCGGCCATAATTTAACAGTTGCAGATAGTTTAACGTCTTGGGAATACGTAGAAATAACTACAGGAGAATGTTCTCTGAACTGGGACTCTTCAGAAAAAGTTCAAGCAAATGACTCACAGTGTTCTAAACCAAGGAGAACGAGACGTAAGAAAGTATCTGGTGATCCACTCAAGAGGTTGGGTGACACCGATGAGAAGACATATACATTAGAGGATCCTACCATATCATCGTGGAATCCTGTTGAAAGTGGTAAGCCCTCGTGGGACAATGATATATCATCTGCATTATCTGGATCTGAAAGTCCATTAAAGAGAGGAGCTCAGGAATTAATATGTAATAGATTTGTTAAGTCAATGCCTCAAGCTGGTGCAGTACCGAGGTTTAGGAGACAAAGGCACCTCGAGTAATTCATCAAGTGGCAATTTGAAAAAAACCTTTGAGATGCTGAGAAAAGTGTCACAATTGCACATTATAATGTACCAGCCGATTTTATCCGTATTGTTTAGCATACTATTTGTTAATTGCTTTCATGGTACAATATTTTCAATTACTAGTCTATGTAATATTGTTTTGTAGTCCATTTTAAAAGACAAAAATATGTATTAGCTAATTTATGGAATTTTACTGCTTGAAATATATAATGCATACCTTACTGTGGACTTTTATTCTGCCTTTAGATATGTGCCTTATTCATCTTTACAATTACTGTACTGCATAACTTTCCAAAACGATCAGAAAACTGCTAAATTTTCTTTGCTTTGGCTTTTCAAATTTATATTTTTAAAGTTTCTTAATCATTTTAACTTACCAAAATTCTGGTATTTTGGCATCTTTTACTGAAGACGGTAAATTTTATTTGACATGAAATACAGTTCTGTATTTATTTACTGTATAAAGATAGAAACACAATACAGTAATTTCTAAAGAAAAGAGACATTGTGCAATTTCAGTGTGAAGAACTACACGTTTTTTTACAGTGCATCCCGGAGAAAGACGTAGCATGAAAACGATACACCTAATTTGCAGAAGGAATATAAATTTTCTTGTGTAAAAGCTGAGTTCATCACTATTGTTCTTGAGTAAGAACATGTTACTGTCCTGAGTAAGACAGCGTACCTCAGCTGGAGTATTAATGGAAAGATTTTAATAATTCATTCCATTTTGCAGTTATCTATATTCTCGAAAGATTAATGGTTACACTTAAGAATAAATTTTGATACACTAAATGGTACACTCTCGTCTTACTAGACATTATAACGAGAGAACTATTTAAGCTCTTCGATGTCCATCTAACCAAGACCAGTTTTGTATGACTGGTGAAGGCCTAAAAAACTTTCATTTATTTTTTAAACATGCATCTCCGCTGTTTAGATTATCCTACATACAAACTACAGTACTTATGGGTTCATATTTATCAGCGTTCGAAAACACACCCCTTGAAAGTCTTTTGTTCGGTCTAGAAGAAATTTGTTTTGTTTATCAATCACTTCAGTATTTCAATGTTTTGTTTTCGGTAAATATGCATTGTATGTAAATAAATATACTCTAACATTGTTCATAAATATTCATAAAATTTAAGAAAGAAGAGCAAAGATTTAATCATCTTTAATGTCTTTTTAAGCTTTATAGACAATGCCATGGTGATACACCTATATATAAATACAGTGCGACTTTCAATTAATAAATTGCTGCAGATAGAACCCTTTAGAGACTGAAAAGAACTTGATAGGCAATATTCCATGTAATGAGGGATACCGTCCTTCAGTTCGATGGTAAGGCATATAGACAGACGAAGGGCAATGCCATAGGAACGTCAGTAGCGTAGCTATTGGTGACATCTTTATGCATGTAGTTTTTGAAAGGGAGAGATCCCACAGTGAAGACACCCCAGCAGTGTACTACAGATATATAGACAATATCTATGGAGTCATGGTAGGAGGCCTCCCACGTCTAGAGAGTTTCTTTGCCTGGGCGAACAAAGTCCACGGAAATATCAAATTTACCCTAGAACACGACGACACCACAATAAACTTCCTGGACACCACGGTGTACATGGACGAAACAACCCGACACCTGAACACGAATGCGTATTACAAACCTACGAACCTTCACACATACTTGAAGTTCGACTCGTGCCATCCGCTAGCCATAAAGAAATCCTTACCCTTCTCCCTAGGATTACGCCTTAAAAGAATAAACAGGACAAAACCCTATACCCCCAGCTAGACGACCTATGGGAGATGTTTAGGCATAGAGGTTACCCTGACGAAACGCTGAACCATGCCCAAGAGAAACTACGCGGAAAGACCAGAGAACAATTTCTCAGGCCCCCTCACGGTTGGGAGAATAGGAGATGGATCCTCCCTACCCTGTTCTTTCCTGGTTTTGCTGGGAAACTAAAACAGAAACTCTCAGACGTATGGGCCTGGATGAGGGAGACATATCACCCCTCATGGGAGAATTTCCCGCAAAATCCCCCAATGATTGCGTGGAGGCGAGGTAACTCCATCAAGGATCACCTCGAACCCGGCCCCCACGACTCGACAAGGAAGTAGGATATCCATGCTGAAGGAACCAGTCAAAACCCACCAGCGCAGACCTAACCTGACACAGGAGCCTGCACAACACACCAAGGTAACCGAAGTATGTGGAGTGGTTAGGAGGAGCCTACATGCAAACAATCACTTCAGTATTTCAATGTTTTGTATTCGGTAAATATGCATTATATGTAAATAAAAATATGCTAATATTGTTCATAAATATTCATATAATTTTAGAAAAAAGAGCAAAGATTTAATCATCTTTTAAGTCTTTTTGCCCTTTACAACAATGCCATGGTAATACACCTATATATAAATACAGTGCGACTTTCAATGAATAAATTGCTGTAGACTAGAACCCTTTAGGGCTGGCCCGACCTGCAGGCAATAAATTCCAGTTTTTCATATTTTAAAAATGTTGTTACTGTTATTCTGAATATAGTCCTAAATACAAATAAAATATGCGTTCGCTTATTTGCCACATGATAGACTAACTACAAAGATAGAGTCTCATGGTATTGGGGGGTGCTATAATAAGTTGGATTAGGGTATTGCTATACCAAAGGAAACAGGGAGTTAGTATAAATAGGGTTAAGTCAGTGTGGGAAAATGTTGTAAGTGTAGTACCTCAAGGCTCAGTCCTGGGACCTCTGTCATTCATAATATATATAAATGTTTTAGATTCAGATTTGAGTAGCAATATTGGCAAATTTGCCGATGATACAAAAATAGGGAGGGTAATAAACACAGAAAAAGATTCACTATCACTTCAAGGCGATTTAATAGGATTTTGAAATGGTCAAAACATTGGCAGATGCAGTTTAATGCTGACAAATGTAAGCTTTTGAGGCTAGGTAATGATGATAGAGGTACAAGATACGAGCTAGATGGTGTTGAGATTGCGAAAGAGATCTGGGAGTTATGATTAGTAAGAATTAAAAACAAAAGGATCAATGCATGAATGTTCGTAATAAGGCAAATAGGATACTGGGATTTATTAATCGAAGCGTTAGTAACAAGACACCTGGTGTGGTTTTTCAGCTATATCTAGCTCTGGTTAGGTCCTATTTAGATTATGCAGTTCAGTATTGGTTGCCGTACTGTAGAATGGATATAAATTCACTTGAACGTGTCCAGCGTAGGATGACTAAGTTAATTCCCAAAATTAGAAATCTTTCATATGAAAAAGATTAACAAAGCTTAACTTGCATTCACTGGAAAAGCGAAGAGTTAGGGTTGACATGATAGAGGTTTACAAGTGGAAGAATGGACATAACAAAGGGGATATTAATAGGGTATTAAAAGTATCAACACAAGACAGAACACAAAACAATGGGTATAAATTGCATAAGTTTAGATTTAGGAAAGACTTGATTAAATACTGGTTCAGTAACAGGGTTGTTGATTTGTCGAACCAATTGCCGTTTAACGTGGTGGGGGTCCCTCGATTGTTTCAAGCGTGGGTTGGACATGTATATGAGTGGGATTGAGTGGTTATAAATAGGAGCTGCCTCGTATGGGCCAATAGGCCTTCTGCAGTTTCCTTTATTCTTATTGTTCTTATTTGATATTCTGTAAATAGTTCTCTGTTTTTATAGTTATCAATGTTTAGGTAAGTGCAATAATATATTTTATTTCTTTGCAGATTTTGTGCAGAAACTTCGTCCAATATGCCTTGATAAAATTCCATCCGGGCTCAGGAGCTGGAAGTGTTTGAGGTAGTGCTATATTAATAAATGGTTTTGTAGCAAAGTAGTCACTACTCAGTTCATGACCAATGACACAATTCATAAATACTGATTGAGACAAAAGGAGTTCCATCTTCCCACCATCAATATGGGTTGGTTTTGTCGAGTTCAGCAGACTGATTTCAGGCATTTCATCCAAAAGGTATTCAATATGTATTTCGTTGGCGTCGGTTCTTGGTAATCAAGTAATAATTTACTATGAGCGTTTCAGTCACCCGAGATGATAGTATGTGTGTGGTGACTGCTATTTCAAACATTGCAAAAAAATCCATATCGTGTTCTCTATGGCTGTTCAGAGTAGTCTAATCTAAGACAACAGCAACAACGTAAGTGGGTTAGAAATGTCACCTCACCAAACCACCTGACCCGGGCCAACATATAACAACAACAATAAATTCCCAACATAGCAGAACAGAATCATCTTCACCCTTTCTCCATCAGATCTGCATTTGAGATGGATTTCGAGATTAATCAACATGATACTTCTAATTGGGTATTGGCACCAGAATTTGTACCTATTGGTTTTAAACGAAAAGTATCAGTTAACAACTATGCCCTTTGGCATTCAGGAATACGCTATAACGCAGACGAAACCTTGCAGTTACCATCCAAAAACAAACAAGAAATGAAACTAAATAAAAAAGATGAAATTTTCAACAAAATCTTACTGGGTGCAAGAATTATGGTTCTAATGCGAGGATTGCCAGGCTCCGGAAAATCAACATTGGCTATAAAACTGAAGGGCACGACTGGTGTCATTCTGTCTACAGATGATTATTTTTACAATACACGTGGTAAATATTGCTATGATCCTTCGAGGATTGGCGACGCACATTATTGGAATGAACAAAGAGCACTCCAGAAACTACAGGACGGCAAAACCCCGATAATAATTGATAATACCAATTTACAGGCATGGGAAATGAAACCATATGTTAAACTCGCCCTTCAATATGACTATGAGGTTGACATTTTGGATGCAGATACGCCATGGAAGCTTAATCCAGATGAACTTGCCAAAAGAAATTCACATGGGGTGCCAAAAAGAAAAATTTACGATATGAGACGAAGATATGACGTTGATGTAAAGATTGAGCATATTATTCGTGACTTACAAGGATTCTCAGCACACGGGCATAATAATTGTGCAAGTTATGGAATAAAGTCAAGAAAAGGGGGTCAGAATATTAATGGGCTTGCTATGATTTTCTCGACAGAAGACAAGATGTATAAAACAAATATTATAAGTGCTGATGACAAAATTTCTCTAGCCACTTGTAACACTTTATCACAAGATGATATATCTGGAGAGTTTAATTTAAAAAATGTAAGTGTTGTTCATCAGGATGTCGGTCATAATTTAACAGTTGCAGATAGTTTAACGTCTTGGGAATACGTAGAAATAACTACAGGAGAATGTTCTCTGAACTGGGACTCTTCAGAAAAAGTTCAGGCAAATGACTCTGAGTCACAGTGTTCTAAACCAAGGAGAACCAGACGTAAGAAAGTATCTGGTGATCCACTCAAGAGGTTGGGTGACACCGATGAGAAGACATATACATTAGAGGATCCTACCATATCATCGTGGAATCCTGTTGAAAGTGGTAAGCCCTCGTGGGACAATGATATATCAACTGCAT
Organism: Procambarus clarkii; assembly: GCF_040958095.1. Lineage (NCBI taxonomy): Eukaryota > Metazoa > Arthropoda > Malacostraca > Decapoda > Cambaridae > Procambarus > Procambarus clarkii. Next base: position 7,563,042 of record NC_091161.1, on the reverse strand, counting down.
TATCTGGATCTGAAAGTCCATTAAAGAGAGGTACTCAGGAATTAATATGTAATAGATCTGTTAAGTCAATGTCTCAAGCTGGTGCAGTACCGAGGTTTAGGAGACAAAGGCACCTCGAGTAATTCATCAAGTGGCAATTTGAAAAAAACCTTTGAGATGCTGAGAAAAGTGTCACAATTGCACATTATAATGTACCAGCCGATTTTATCCGTATTGTTTAGCATACTATTTGTTAATTGCTTTCATGGTACAATATTTTCAATTACTAGTCTATGTAATATTGTTTTGTAGTCCATTTTAAAAGACAAAAATATGTATTAGCTAATTTATGGAATTTTACTGCTTAAAATATATAATGCATACCTTACTGTGGACTTTTATTCTGCCTTTAGATATGTGCCTTATTCATCTTTACAATTACTGTACTGCATAACTTTCCAAGACGATCAGAAAACTGCTAAATTTTCTTTGCTTTGGCTTTTCAAATTTATATTTTTAAAGTTTCTTAATCATTTTAACTTACCAAAATTCTGGTATTTTGGCATCTTTTACTGTAGACGGTAAATTTTATTTGACATGAAATACAGTTCTGTATTTATTTACTGTATAAAGATAGAAACACAATACAGTAATTTCTAAAGAAAAAAAGAGACATTGTGCAATTTCAGTGTGAAGAACTACACGTTTTTTTACAGTGCATCCCGGAGAAAGACGTAGCATGAAAACGATACACCTAATTTGCAGAAGGAATATAAATTTTCTTGTGTAAAAGCTGAGTTCATCACTATTGTTCTTGAGTAAGAACATGTTACTGTCCTGAGTAAGACAGCGTACCTCAGCTGGAGTATTAATGGAAAGATTTTAATAATTCATTCCATTTTGCAGTTATCTATATTCTCGAAAGATTAATGGTTACACTTAAGAATAAATTTTGATACACTAAATGGTACACTCTCGTCTTACTAGACATTATAACGAGAGAACTATTTAAGCTCTTCGATGTCCATCTAACCAAGACCAGTTTTGTATGACTGGTGAAGGCCTAAAAAACTTTCATTTATTTTTTAAACATGCATCTCCGCTGTTTAGATTATCCTACATACAAACTACAGTACTTATGGGTTCATATTTATCAGCGTTCGAAAACACACCCCTTGAAAGTCTTTTGTTCGGTCTAGAAGAAATTTGTTTTGTTTATCAATCACTTCAGTATTTCAATGTTTTGTTTTCGGTAAATATGCATTGTATGTAAATAAATATACTCTAACATTGTTCATAAATATTCATAAAATTTAAGAAAGAAGAGCAAAGATTTAATCATCTTTAATGTCTTTTTAAGCTTTATAGACAATGCCATGGTGATACACCTATATATAAATACAGTGCGACTTTCAATTAATAAATTGCTGCAGATAGAACCCTTTAGGGACTGAAAAGAACTTGATAGGCAATATTCCATGTAATGAGGGATACCGTCCTTCAGTTCGATGGTAAGGCATATAGACAGACGAAGGACAACGCCATAGGAACGTCCAGTAGCGTAGCTATTGGTGACATCTTTATGCATGTAGTTTTTGAAAGGGAGAGATCCCACAGTGAAGACACCCCAGCAGTGTACTACAGATATATAGACAATATCTATGGAGTCATGGTAGGAGGCCTCCCACGTCTAGAGAGTTTCTTTGCCTGGGCGAACAAAGTCCACGGAAATATCAAATTTACCCTAGAACACGACGACACCACAATAAACTTCCTGGACACCACGGTGTACATGGACGAAACAACCCGACACCTGAACACGAATGCGTATTACAAACCTACGAACCTTCACACATACTTGAAGTTCGACTCGTGCCATCCGCTAGCCATAAAGAAATCCTTATCCTTCTCCCTAGGATTACGCCTTAAAAGAATAAACAGGACAAAACCCTCTACCCCCAGCTAGACGACCTATGGGAGATGTTTAGGCATAGAGGTTTCCATGAGGAAACGCTGAACCACGCCCAAGAGAAACTACGCGGAAAGACCAGAGAACAATTTCTCAGGCCCCCTCACGGTTGGAGAATAGGAGATGGATCCTCCCTACCCTGTTCTTTCCTGGTTTTGCTGGGAAACTAAAACAGAAACTCTCAGACGAATGGGCCTGGATGAGGGAGACATATCACCCCTCATGGGAGAATTTCCCGCAAAATCCCCCAATGGGAGAATTTCCCGCAAAATCTCCCAATGATTGCGTGGAGGCGAGGTAACTCCATCAAGGATCACCTCGAACCCGGCCCCCACGACTCGCATGCTGAAGGAACCAGTCAAAACCCACCAGCGCAGACCTAACCTGACACGGGAGCCTGCACAACACACCAAGGTAACCGAAGTATGTGGAGTGGTTAGGAGGAGCCTACATGCAAACAATCACTTCAGTATTTCAATGTTTTGTATTCGGTAAATATGCATTATATGTAAATAAAAATATGCTAATATTGTTCATAAATATTCATATAATTTTAGAAAAAAGAGCAAAGATTTAATCATCTTTTAAGTCTTTTTGCCCTTTACAACAATGCCATGGTAATTCACCTATATATAAATACAGTGCGACTTTCAATGAATAAATTGCTGTAGACTAGAACCCTTTAGGGCTGGCCCGACCTGCAGGCAATAAATTCCAGTTTTTCATATTTAAAAAATGTTGTTACTGTTATTCTGAATATAGTCCTAAATACAAATAAAATATGCGTTCGCTTATTTGCCACATGATAGACTAACTACAAAGATAGAGTCTCATGGTATTGGGGGGTGCTATAATAAGTTGGATTAGCGATAGGTGACGTAAATGGGGATTTCGATGTGGATTCAATATATAACTTATTTAAGAATATTCTAAACAAAGCACAGGAACGTAGTATACCATACAAATTGAATAGATCGAATACTAATGACCCAAAGTGGATAACAAAGAATTTGAAGAACCTTATAGGTAAAAAGAGAGCTTGGTACAAAAGGATTAAAAATGGGGAGGTCACTTTAGAACAGGAATTCGTACAACTGGTTAGAAATGTTAAAAAAGAGATAAGGAAAGCAAAAAGAAACTATGAAGTTCGCATAGCAGGGCAAGCAAAGACAAATCCTAAAGGTTTTTTTCAGTTATATCGTACTAAGACTAGGGAAAGGATAGGTCCATTAAAAACTGAGACAGGTCAAATAACAGATAGTGATGAAGAGATGAGTAGTATTTTTAATAAATATTTTGTATCTGTATTTACTAAAGAAGAACTTAACAATATGCCTTCAGCCGAACAAGTCTATGTGGGTGGGGACGAGGACAGGTTGACGAGTTTAACAGTTACGAGGGAGGATGTTCTTAAACAAATAGTAAAACTCAAACCAAACAAATCCCCAGGGCCGGATGAAGTGTTTGCCATGGTGCTTAAAGAATGCAAAGAGGAGCTTTGTGACCCACTGTCAACCATATTTAATAAATCAATAGAGTCAGGCAGAATGCCAGAGTTTTGGAAAGTTGCTAATGTGATACCAGTTTTTAAGAAAGGAGATAGATCACTTGCGTCTAACCATCGACCAATTACCTTACGTCTAAAGTGGGAAAGTTACTCGAATCTATAATAGCAAATAAAATTCGTCTTCATCTTGAAAAACATAAATTTATAATTGAGTCCAAACATGGTTTTATAAATGGCCGTTCATGTTTAACAAATTTGTTATCTTTTTATTCTAGCATAGTTGAGGCAGTTGATAGTGGTAAGGATTGTGATGTTGTGTACCTTGACTTTAGCAAAGCTTTTGATACAGTGCCACATGAAAGACTGATTAAAAAGATAGAGTCTCATGGTATTGGGGGTGCTATATTAAGCTGGATTAGGGCTATACCAAAGGAAACAGAGAGTTAGTATAAATGGAGTCAAGTCAGAGTGGGAAAATGTTGTAAGTGGGGTGCCTCAGGGCTCTGTCCTGGGACCTCTGTTGTTTATACCTGGTTGATACCTGGTTGATGGGGTTCTGGGAGTTCTTCTACTCCCCAAGCCCGGCCCGAGGCCAGGCTCGACTTGTGAGAGTTTGGTCCACCAGGCTGTTGCTTGGAGCGGCCCGCAGGCCCACATACCCACCACAGCCCGGTTGGTCCGGCACTCCTTGGAGGAATAAATCTAGTTTCCTCTTGAAAATGTCCACGGTTGTTCCGGCAATATTTCTTATGCTTGCTGGGAGGACGTTGAACAACCGCGGACCTCTGATGTTTATACAGTGTTCTCTGATTGTGCCTATGGCACCTCTGCTCTTCATTGGTTCTATTCTACATTTTCTTCCATGTCGTTCACTCCAGTACGTTGTTATTTTACTGTGTAGATTTGGTACTTGGCCCTCCAGTATCTTCCAGGTGTATATTATTTGATATCTCTCTCGTCTTCTTTCTAGTGAGTACATTTGGAGGGCTTTGAGACGATCCCAATAATTTAGGTGCTTTATTGCGTCTATGCGTGCCGTATATGTTCTCTGTATTCCCTCTATTTCAGCAATCTCTCCTGCTTTGAAGGGGGAAGTGAGTACTGAGCAGTACTCAAGACGGGACAACACAAGTGCCTTGAAGAGTACAACCATTGTGATGGGATCCCTGGATTTGAAAGTTCTCGTAATCCATCCTATCATTTTTCTGGCTGTCGCAATATTTGCTTGGTTATGCTCCTTAAACGTTAGGTCGTCCGACATTATTATTCCCAAATCCTTTACATGCTGTTTTCCTACTATGGGTACATTTGATTGTGTTTTGTACTCTGTATTATGTTTAAGGTCCTCATTTTTACCGTACCTGAGTACCTGGAATTTATCACTGTTAAACATCATGTTATTTTCTGATGCCCAGTCGAAAACTTTATTAATATCAGCTTGAAGTTTTTCAATGTCCTCAGCCGAGGTAATTTTCATACTGATTTTTGTGTCATCTGCAAAGGATGATACGAAGCTGTGACTTGTATTTTTGTCTATATCTGATATGAGAATAAGGAAAAGCAGTGGTGCAAGGACTGTACCCTGAGGTACAGAGCTTTTCACTGCACTTGGACTAGATTTTATATGGTTGACAGTTACTCGCTGAGTCCTGTTTGACAGAAAACTGAGTATCCAGCGTCCTACTTTACCGGTTATTCCCATTGACTTCATTTTGTGTGCTATCACGCCATGGTCACATTTATCGAAGGCCTTTGCGAAGTCCGTGTATATCACATCAGCATTCTGTTTCTCTTCTAATGCCTCAGTGACTTTGTCGTAGTGCTCAAGTAGCTGTGAGAGGCACGATCTTCCCGCTCGAAATCCATGTTGGCCTGGGTTGTGAAGGTCATTGGTCTCCATGAAATTGGTGACCTGACTCCTAATCACTCTCTCAAATACTTTTATGATGTGCGATGTTAGTGCAACTGGTCTATAATTTTTTGCCAATGCTTTGCTCCCTCCCTTGTGTAGAGGGGCTATGTCTGCTACTTTAAGTGCATCTGGTATCTCCCCCGTGTCCAAGCTCTTCCTCCACACTATACTGAGTGCCTGTGCTACCGGCACTTTGCATTTCTTTATAAATATTGAATTCCATGAGTCTGGACCTGGGGCCGAGTGCATGGGCATGTTTTCAATTTCTTTTTCAAAATTTAGTGCGCTCGTGTTTATATCAGTTATATTTACCGGGGTTTGAATATCCCGCATAAAGAAAATGTCTGGATCTTCCACCTTCATGTTGTTTATTGGAGTGCTAAACATGTCCTCATACTGCTTTTTTAGGATTTCACTAATTTCTTTGTCATCCTCCGTGTATGAACCTTCACTTGTACGAATAGGTCCAATACTGGCAGTGGTTTTTGCTTTTGATTTCGCATATGAGAAGAAATATTTTGGATTTTTCTTTATTTCCTGAATTGCTTTCTGTTCTAACTGCCTTTCTTCAGTTTCATATGAGTGTTTCAATTTCCGCTCGATTTCTTCAATCTCCCTATTTAAATTATTCCTTCTTTGACGGGAAATTCGTGTCTGCATAAGCAGTTCCGTTATTTTTTTCCTGCGTTTATAGTGTCGTCTGCGTTCTCTTTCTACGTTAGATCTCTTTCTGGCTTTCCTCAAAGGAACATGTTTCAGACAGACTTGATACGCTTCTGAAGTAAGTTTTTCTATTCCTTCTGTAGGACTTGTATTATTTAGAACAGTTCCCCATGGAATGTTTGTAAGTTCCCTGTTTATTATCTCCCAGTCTATCCTTTTATTATTAAAATTGAATTTACTGAATAGCCCCTCTCGCTTTATCAACGTTTTAGGTCTATTCTGAGTATTGATGGTCGTTTGCACTTCAATGAGTTTGTGATCTGAGTATGTGGTATCTGATATCGTAATGTCTCTGATAATGTCTTCATTGTTCGTAAAGACCAGATCTAGAATATTTTCATTTCTCGTTGGCTCCGATATCTGCTGATTGAGTGAAAATTTGTCACAGAATCTAAGTAGTTCTCTAATCTGTGGTTGGTTAGGTCCTGATAGATTTCCTGGTATAATATTATTGTTTGCTATTTTCCACCTGAGACTAGGCAAGTTGAAGTCACCTAGGAAAATAATATCAGGTATCGGGTTCTCCAAATTATCAAGGCTATTCTCTATTTTGCTTATCTGTTCTGTGAATTCCTCAGCCGTTGCATCTGGCGGTTTGTATATAAGAACATAAGAACATAAGAACAAAGGTAACTGCAGAAGGCCTATTGGCCCATACGAGGCAGCTCCTATTCTATAACCACCCAATCCCACTCATATACTTGTCCAACCCGTGCTTGAAACAATCGACGGACCCCACCTCCACAATGTTACGCGGCAATTGGTTCCACAAATCAACAACTCTGTTACTGAACCAGTATTTACCCAAGTCTTTGCTAAATCTAAACTTATCCAATTTATATCCATTGTTTCGTGTTCTGTCCTGTGTTGATACTTTTAATACCCTATTAATATCCCCCCGGTTATGTCCATTCATCCACTTGTAAACCTCTATCATGTCACCCCTAACTCTTCGCCTTTCCAGTGAATGCAACTTAAGCTTTGTTAATCTTTCTTCATATGAAAGATTTCTAATTTGGGGAATTAACTTAGTCATCCTACGCTGGACACGTTCAAGTGAATTTATATCCATTCTATAATATGGCGACCAAAACTGAACTGCATAATCTAAATGGGGCCTAACTAGAGCAAGATATAGCTTGAGAACCACACCAGGTGTCTTGTTACTAACGCTGCGATTAATAAATCCAAGTGTCCGATTTGCCTTATTACGAACATTTATGCATTGATCCTTTTGTTTTAAATTCTTACTAATCATAACTCCCAGATCCCTTTCGCAATCCGACTTCGCAATCACAACACCATCTAGCTCGTATCTTGTAACTCTATCATCATTACCTAACCTCAGAACTTTACATTTATCAGCATTAAACTGCATCTGCCAATCCTTTGACCATTTCAAAACCCTATCTATATTAGTATAATCACTAAATTTATTTTCTCTATTTTTAATCCCAGTACCTCTACCACCTCATTTGTAACGTTTAGGAGCTCCGAGCATACAAGGTCTTCCCTAATATACAGACCCACTCCTTCATGTGACCTAATTTTCCTATCACACCTGTATAGGTTATATCCTGGAATCCAGATCTCACTGTCCAACAATTCCCCTGCATGGGTTTCTGTGAAAGCTCCAAATACTGCATTTGACTCCGTGAGGAGGCCATTTATGAACTGTACTTTGTTGTTTGTTCTTGTTTTCAGTCCTTGTATGTTGGCAAAGATGAATGAGGTTACTCTATTAGTGATAGTTTGAATGGGAGACTTTTTCGGCACGTCCATTAATCGTGGACATAATGAGTTTGTTCTGACCAGTACTGATTGTTGTAGGGCAGTTTTCTGTCGTAGTTGTAGTTCCCTTTCGGTGGGTAATTGTATCTGTAATTCTGGAATGCCAGTGGATCTGTCATCCAGTCCCATACACTCTCCATGCTGCTCCTTTTGAATTCTCTGCCGGTCTGGTATAAAAAATTTATAGAGTTTCCTCCAAATTCATTATCCTGCTTGCCACTCTTTATGTAGCGTTCCGTGCCTTTCACGTGAAAGTGTGGGCAGCTAAGGTCATTGCATTTTCTGTCCTCCAGTGAGGTTTGGCACATGTCAGGATGGAAAAACCTACATATTGATCCAAATCGACACTCACCTTTCCTAAGCATATTTAAACATTTTTTGGGATGTTGGTAACTGCATTCTAATCCTTTCTTATTACCAGCATATCCATGTCTGCATATGCCCTTTGCATAAAATTTGCATAAGTCTGTCCTATAATATATAATATATATATTATAATAATATATATATATGTTATATAATATAATAATATATATATATGTTATATAATATAATATATATGTTATAATATATATAAATGATTTAGATTCAGGTTTGAGTAGCAACATTTGCAAATTTGCCGATGATACGAAAATCGGTAGGGAAATTAATTCGGAGGAGGACTCACTATCACTTCAAGTTGATCTAGATAGGGTTTTGAAATGGTCGAAGGATTGGCAGATGCAGTTTAATGCTGATAAATGTAAAGTTCTGAGGTTAGGTAATGATGATAGGGTTACAAGATACGAGCTAGATGGTGTTGAGATTGCGAAGTCGAATTGCGAAAGGGATCTAGGAGTTATGATTAGTAAGAATTTAAAACAAAAGGATCAATGCATAAATGTTCGTAATAAGGCAAATTGGACACTTGGATTTATTAATCGCAGCGTTAGTAACAAGACACCTGGTGTGGTTCTCAAGCTATATCTTGCTCTAGTTAGGCCCCATTTAGATTATGCAGTTCAGTTTTGGTCGCCATATTATAGAATGGATATAAATTCACTTGAACGTGTCCAGCGTAGGATGACTAAGTTAATTCCCCAAATTAGAAATCTTTCATATGAAGAAAGATTAACAAAGCTTAAGTTGCATTCACTGGAAAGGCGAAGAGTTAGGGGTGACTTGATAGAGGTTTACAAGTGGGTGAATGGACATAACAAAGGGGATATTAATAGGGTATTAAAAGTATCAACACAAAACAGAACACGAAACAATGGGTACAAATTGGATAAGTTTAGAATTAGGAAAGACTTGGGTAAATACTGGTTCAGTAACAGGGTTGTTGATTTGTAGAACCAATTACCGCGTAACGTGCTGGAGGTGGGGTCCCTCGATTGTTTCAAGTGCGGGTTGGACAAGTATATGAGTGGGATTGGGTGGTTATAAATAGGAGCTGCCTCGTATGGGCCAATAGGCCTTCTGCAGTTGTCTTTGTTCTTGTGTTCTTATTTACTATAATGCGTCCAGATTAAGATGATAAAGTTAATCTCCTTAATTTGAAACCTGTAATATGATGAAATATTGACAAACGGTAAATTACATTCTATAGAGAGGCGAAGAATTAGATGTGTACAAGTGGATGAATAGAAATAACAAAGGGGGGATATTAATAGGAATTAAAAGTAACAACACAAGACAGAACACGAAACAATGGGTATAAATTGGATTAGTTCAGATTTAGGAAAGACCTGGGTAAATACTGGTTCGGTAACAGAGTTCCTGATTTGCAGAACCAATTACCGCATAACATATTAAAAATAGGATTCTTTGATTGTTTCAATCGTAAATTAGAAATATATATGGATGGAATTGGGTGGATATAAATATGAGCTGCCTCGTATGGGCCAATAGGCCTTCTGCAGTTACCTTCATTCCTATGTTCTTATATATGGCTGCTCCCCCTCCTCGTCTAATATATCAACGTGTGTCAAACAGTTTAAATTTGTTTATTTGATATTCAGCTAATAGTTCTCCGTTTTCTACATTCATCCGTGTTTCGATAAGTGCAATAACATATATTGTTTCTGTGAAAACAGAAGCATTTAAATCATTTAATTTGTTTCTTAGACTCCTACTGTTCGTGTAAATTACCTTGGTGTATTGTTATTTTGAGGCCATTCTTCTTCCATGTTCATTTTGCCCTCCCCCTCCCAATTCATACTTTATTGCCTTTATGTCCATATAAATTTCTGCATCACTATCTACTAAAAGTTTAACCCAAAGAAACCTCTCAAATATCAGATTCCAACTAGTTGGCAACAGCAACAACCCCAGCCCTAGATAAATGTAAGGAGTAATTTCATTAATGTGAGGAGAAGCTCATGGAGTGGCCTATATAAGTCCTGGAGAACAGACTCTTCAGTCATCGTCCATAGTACACATCAGAGAATTGAATTCTTATATACAGATTACGGACAATTATTTGACAAGATGCACATATTGTCGTTTGTCGGAATGGCGGTGATGGTGGTGGCGGTAACAAAGGCGATCCCTGTTGCCGTCGACACCACCATCTCGCCGGAAACACTTGCTAAATTTATTACACTTGATGAAATGAAACAATTCTTCAACGAAACTAATGACTACTTGTTCAATAAGCTGCCAGGTAAGACACTGTCAGAAGTTGCCGAAAATATTAAGGAAAAGATGACAACCGTAAAACAGACGATTGAGGAAACCGAGGCAGTTAAGCGGCTTACCAGCTCTCTCGCACCAGTCAAAACTTGGTTCAAGGAAAAGGCGACTACAATTCACGAGAAGTTCAGCGCCCTGAAGAATACTACCTTCCAGCAGATGCTCAGCCACGTTATAGAGCAAGTAACCAGCTTGGACCATAAGATTATAAACTGGATCGAAGAACATATTCCCAAACAATAAAACACACATGCCACTTATATTCCATTACCATTATATTCCATCCGAATTATATAATCCTTATTATAACCCTCTTGTTTCTCAATAATGTATTGGAAGATAAAATATAATATTAATGTATATAAAATTGCATATCGAATAAAATATTGTTGATAAATATTGAAATAAATTGTTGATTCATAATTTGTAATTTTATTACCATTACACTTATACTATGACTGTACATTAATCTATGTAATCTGAGAGATTTACAATTCAATCATGGCGTGGAGGAAACATCCTTAGTACATTGTCCCTTCTTAAATTAGATTAAAGATTGTCAGCTGCAGTTTCATTATATTCATATGTGATGTGAACATCAGATCACTTGATGTTCCCAATTTTCCGATGGGACCATGAGATCATTTGGGAAACGAACGGACGAGGGAGTAGGGAATGATGGGGAAGACGAGGGGACAGAAGTGAGAGATAGTTGGGAGGACGAGGGGACAAGGGGCCCCTCGTCCCTTGACAGTAACGGTGGGGAAGGACAAGAGACAGAGGAGTTTGTGATGGTGCGGACGAGGGGATAGCAGAATGGAGAATGGTGGGGAGGACAAAGGGACAGTGAGAGTGAGAGGGTGTGTTAGCCAGAACTCCTGAGTGTTGTTATACTGTCATAGCAATATGGACGTTGTAGTGAAGGACCTGATGACTCTAGTTGGGGCCCTGAGTACAGAGTTGGACTCTCTACGGGAGGAGGTACGACAGCTGAAACAACAACGAGAAGAAACGAAGGAGGAGACCAGTAGTAAAAAGACCTCGTCTTGGAAAGTTGTAAAGGACAGGAGCCTTAAGAAGACGTTGATAAAGCCGCCTACAGACGCCCTAAGAACTTCTAATTCATTTGCCGTATTGGAAGACGAGCGCTGTGGTGAGACTGCGGATCACGCGAAATGGAAAGCAACGAAGCGCAGGCCCCTCAGAGAGTAAAGGAAATACCTAAGCGAACTTCAGTTGTGGGAGATTCCCAGATAAGGTATTTGGATAGAACGTTTTGTGCTAGAGATAGTGAGAACAGGTTAAGAGTTTGCTATCCCGGAGCTGGAATTGGTGATATCAAAAACAACATGAATGATATTATGGTTGGAAATGGAAACAATCCCGTTATTAGCATTACCTAATAACTAATAACTTAAATAATTAGCGCGGGATGAAATGATGTTGGTCGAGTTAGGAGTGAGGAACTGATTCAGAGGTATAAAACAACCATAGAATTAGTTAGAAGCAAGGGAGGAATCCGGATCATATGTGGCATTCTTCCAGGGAGTGGGAAATGAATGGATGTCGAGGGCACTTGGTGTCAATTGCCGCTGGAAAGATATTGCAAATCAAATGCAAAATCTTTCATAGACAACTCGGAACACTTCTATGGAAGAAGTGAAATGTACGCTCGTATGGGCCAATAGGCCTTCTGCAGTTACCTTTGGTCTTATGTTCTTGTGGAAAGGAGAAGAATTAGGGTTGACATGATTAGGTTAGGGTTTTAGATTAACTAACTAGTGTTAACTAACAGGGAAACACAAATTAATGACATCGAAATAGGGAGTGAGCTAGGGCACAGTGATCACAAAGAAATCAGATTTAGCATAGAATGGAATAGACCTGTAGGAGAAAATTATGTTAAAGTGCCAGATTCTCGAAAAGCTGATTTTAATAGCCTAAGAATTTTTTTGGGTCAAATTGATTGGAAAGTCTTGGGTATGGGGTGTGGGCCGGTCTTGGAGCGAGACATGAACCCAGCGATAGGTGACGTAAATGGGGATTTCGATGTGGATTCAATATATAACTTATTTAAGAATATTCTAAACAAAGCACAGGAACGTAGTATACCATACAAATTGAATAGATCGAATACTAATGACCCAAAGTGGATAACAAAGAATTTGAAGAACCTTATAGGTAAAAAGAGAGCTTGGTTCAAAAGGATTAAAATTGGGGAGGTCACTTTAGAACAGGAATTCGTACAACTGGTTAGAAATGTTAAAAAAGAGATAAGGAAAGCAAAAAGAAACTATGAAATTCGCATAGCAGGGCAAGCAAAGACAAATCCTAAAGGGTTTTTTCAGTTATATCGTACTAAGACTAGGGAAAGGATAGGTCCATTAAAAACTGAGACAGGTCAAATAACAGATAGTGATGAAGAGATGAGTAGTATTTTTAATAAATATTTTGTATCTGTATTTACTAAAGAGGAACTTAACAATATGCCTTCAGCCGAACAAGTGTATGTGGGTGGGGACGAGGACAGGTTGACGAGTTTAACAGTTACCTGGGAGGATGTTCTTAAACAAATAGTAAAACTCAAACCAAACAAATCCCCAGGGCCGGATGAAGTGTTTGCCATGGTGCTTAAAGAATGCAAAGAGGAGCTTTGTGACCCACTGTCAACCATATTTAATAAATCAATAGAGTCAGGCAGAGTGCCAGAGTTTTGGAAAGTTGCTAATGTAATACCAGTTTTTAAGAAAGGAGATAGATCACTTGCGTCTAACTATCGACCAATTAGCCTAACGTCTATTGTGGGAAAGTTACTCGAATCTATAATAACAAATAAAATTCGTCTTCATCTTGAAAAACATAAATTAATAGTTGAGTCGCAACATGGTTTTATAAATGGCCGTTCATGTTTAACAAATTTGTTATCTTTTTATTCTAGCATAGTTGAGGCAGTTGATAGTGGTAAGGATTGTGATGTTGTGTACCTTGACTTTAGCAAAGCTTTTGATACAATGCCACATGAAAGACTGATTAAAAAGATAGAGTCTCATGGTGTTGGAGGTGCTATATTAAGCTGGATTAGGGCATGGCTATACCAAAGGAAACAGAGAGTTAGTACAGGTGGGTGAATGGACATAACAAAAGGGATATTAATAGGGTATTAAAAGTAACAACACAAGACAGAACACGAAACAATGGGTATAAATTGGATAAGTTTAGATTTAGGAAAGACTTGGGTAAATACTGGTTCAGTAACAGGGTTGTTGATTTGTGGAACCAATTGCCGCGTAACATTGTGGAGGTGGGGTCCCTCGATTGTTTCAAGCATGGGTTGGACATGTATATGAGTGGGATTGGGTGGTTATAAATAGGAGCTGCCTCGTATGGGCCAATATGCCTTCTGAAGTTGCCTTTGTTCTTATGTTCTTATGTTAGTATAAATGGAGTCAAGTCAGAGTGGGAAAATGTTGTAAGTGGAGTGCCTCAAGGCTCTGTCCTGGGACCTCTGTTGTTTATAATATATATAAATGATTTAGATTCAGGTTTGAGTAGCAACATTTGCAAATTTGCCGATGATACGAAAATCGGTAGGGAAATTAATTCGGAGGAGGACTCACTATCACTTCAAGTTGATCTAGATAGGGTTTTGAAATGGTCAAAGGATTGGCAGATGCAGTTTAATGCTGATAAATGTAAAGTTCTGAGGTTAGGTAATGATGATAGAGTTACAAGATACAAGCTAGATGGTGTTGAGATTGCGAAAGGGATCTGGGAGTTATGATTAGTAAGAATTTAAAACAAAAGGATCAATGCATAAATGTTCGTAATAAGGCAAATCGGACACTTGGATTTATTAATCGCAGCGTTAGTAACAAGACACCTGGTGTGGTTCTCAAGCTATATCTTGCTCTAGTTAGGCCCCATTTAGATTATGCAGTTCAGTTTTGGTCGCCATATTATAGAATGGATATAAATTCACTTGAACGTGTCCAGCGTAGGATGACTAAGTTAATTCCCCAAATTAGAAATCTTTCATATGAAGAAAGATTAACAAAGCTTAAGTTGCATTCACTGGAAAGGCGAAGAGTTAGGGGTGACATGATAGAGGTTTACAAGTGGGTTAATGGACATAACAAAGGGGATATTAATAGGGTATTAAAAGTATCAACACAAGACAGAACACGAAACAATGGGTATAAATTTGATAAGTTTAGATTTAGGAGAGACTTGGGTAAATACTGGTTCAGTAACAGGGTTGTTGATTTGTAGAACCAATTACCGCGTAACGTGCTGGAGGTGGGGTCCCTCGATTGTTTCAAGCGCGGGTTGGACAAGTATATGAGTGGGATTGGGTGGTTATAAATAGGAGCTGCCTCGTATGGGCCAACAGGCCTTCTGCAGTTGCCTTTGTTCTTATGTTCTTACAAGGGGAGTGGGGCATGGTGGAAAGTAAGAGGGGATGGTGGAGTGGGGAATGGTCGAGGGGGACGGTGGAGTGGGGGAATGGTTGAGTGGTTGAGACGGCCCAGGAGATCGGTGAGGGGAAGGGGAATGCTGGGGAGGACTTGTTTACAGGGAAAGTTGCTGTCCCACAGCAACGCATGGCCGGGTACTGCTAGTATTTTTATAAATGTTCATAATAAAACAAATCGGACACTGGAATTTATTTATCGAAGAGTAAATATCAAGAGGCTATACCTTGCTCTTGTTAGGCCCCATATAGCTTACACTGCTAAGTTTTGGTCGTGGTATTATAGAATGGATATAAATTTACTATAATGCGTCCAGATTAAGATGATAAAGTTAATCTCCTTTATTTGAAACCTGTAATATGATGAAATATTGACAAACGGTAAATTACATTCTATAGAGAGGCGAAGAATTAGATGTGTACAAGTGGATGAATAGAAATAACAAAGGGGAGATATTAATAGGAATTAAAAGTAACAACACAAGACAGAACACGAAACAATGGGTATAAATTGGAGTAGTTTAGATTTAGGAAAGACCTGGGTAAATACTGGTTCGGTAACAGAGTTCCTGATTTGTAGAACCAATTACCGCATAACATATTAAAAATAGGATCCCGTGATTGTTTCAATTGTAAATTAGAAATATATATGGATGGATATAAATATTAGCTACCTCGTATGGGCCAATAGGCCTTCTGCAGTTACCTTCATTCCTATGTTCTTATATATGGCTGCTCCCCCTCCTCGTCTAATATATCAACGTGTGTCAAACAGTTTAAATTTGTTTATTTGATATTCAGCTAATAGTTCTCTGGTTTCTACATTCATCCGTGTTTCGATAAGTGCAATAACATATATTGTTTTTGTGGAAACAGAAGCATTTAAATCATTTAATTTGTTTCTTAGACTCCTACTGTTCGTGTAAATTACCTTGGTGTATTGTTATTTTGAGGCCATTCTTCTTCCATGTTCATTTTGCCCTCCCCCTCCCAATTCATACTTTATTGCCCTTATGTCCGTATAAATTTCTATATCACTATCTACTAATAGTTTAACCCAAAGAAACCTCTCAAATATCAGATTCCAACTAGTTGGCAACAACAACAGCCCCAGCCCTAGATAAATGTAAGGAGTAATTTCATTAATGTGAGGAGAAGCTCATGGAGTGGCCTATATAAGTCCTGGAGAACAGACTCTTCAGTCATCGTCCATAGTACACATTAGAGAATTGAATTCTTATATAGAGATTACGGACAATTATTTGACAAGATGCACATATTGTCGTTTGTCGGAATGGCGGTGATGGTGGTGGCGGTAGCAAAGGCGATCCCTGTTGCCGTCGACACCAACATCTCGCCGGAAACACTTGCTAAATTTATTACACTTGATGAAATGAAACAATTCTTCAACGAAACTAATGACTACTTGTTCAATAAGCTGCCAGGTAAGACACTGTCAGCAGTTGCCGAAAATATTAAGGAAAAGATGACAACCGTAAAGCAGACGATTGAGGAAACCGAGGCAGTTAAGCAGCTTACCAGCTCTCTCGCACCAGTCAAAACTTGGTTCAAGGAAAAGGCGACTACAATTCACGAGAAGTTCAGCGCCCTGAAGAATACTACCTTCCAGCAGATGCTCAGCCACGTTATAGAGCAAGTAACCAGCTTGGACCATAAGATTATAAACTGGATCGAAGAACATATTCCCAAACAATAAAACACACATGCCACTTATATTCCATTACCATTATATTCCATCCGAATTATATAATCCTTATTATAACCTCTTGTTTCTCAATAATGTATTGGAAGATAAAATATAATATTAATGTATATAAAATTGCATATCGAATAAAATATTGTTGATAAATATTGAAATAAATTGTTGATTCATAATTTGTAATTTTATTACCATTACACTTATACTATGACTGTACATTAATCTCAGTAATCTGAGAGATTTACAATTCAATCATGGCGTGGAGGAAACATCCTTAGTACATTGTCCCTTCTTAAATTAGATTAAAGATTGTCAGCTGCAGTTTCATTATATTCATATGTGATGTGAACATCAGATCACTTGATGTTCCCAATTTTCCGATGGGACCATGAGATCATTTGGGAAACGAACGGACGAGGGAGTAGGGAATGATGGGGAAGACGAGGGGACAGAAGTGAGAGATAGTTGGGAGGACGAGGGGACAAGGGGCCCCTCGTCCCTTGACAGTAACGGTGGGGAAGGACAAGAGACAGGGGAGTTTGTGATGGTGCGGACGAGGGGATAGCAGAATGGAGAATGGTGGGGAGGACAAAGGGAGAGTGAGAGGGTGTGTTAGCCAGAACTCCTGAGTGTTGTTATACTGTCATAGCAATATGGACGTTGTAGTGAAGGACCTGATGACTCTAGTTGGGGCCCTGAGTACAGAGTTGGACTCTCTACGGGAGGAGGTACGACAGCTGAAACAACAACGAGAAGAAACGAAGGAGGAGACCAGTAGTAAAAAGACCTCGTCTTGGAAAGTTGTAAAGGACAGGAGCCTTAAGAAGACGTTGATAAAGCCGCCTACAGACGCCCTAAGAACTTCTAATTCATTTGCCGTATTGGAAGACGAGCGCTGTGGTGAGACTGCGGATCACGCGAAATGGAAAGCAACGAAGCGCAGGCCCCTCAGAGAGTAAAGGAAATACCTAAGCGAACTTCAGTTGTGGGAGATTCCCAGATAAGGTATTTGGATAGAACGTTTTGTGCTAGAGATAGTGAGAACAGGTTAAGAGTTTGCTATCCCGGAGCTGGAATTGGTGATATCAAAAACAACATGAATGATATTATGGTTGGAAATGGAAACAATCCCGTTATTAGCATTACCTAATAACTAATAACTTAAATAATTAGCGCGGGATGAAATGATGTTGGTCGAGTTAGGAGTGAGGAACTGATTCAGAGGTATAAAACAACCATAGAATTAGTTAGAAGCAAGGGAGGAATCCGGATCATATGTGGCATTCTTCCAGGGAGTGGGAAATGAATGGATGTCGAGGGCACTTGGTGTCAATTGCCGCTGGAAAGATATTGCAAATCAAATGCAAAATCTTTCATAGACAACTGGGAACACTTCTATGGAAGAAGTGAAATGTACGCTCGTATGGGCCAATAGGCCTTCTGCAGTTACCTTTGGTCTTATGTTCTTGTGGAAAGGAGAAGAATTAGGGTTGACATGATTAGGTTAGGGTTTTAGATTAACTAACTAGTGTTAACTAACAGGGAAACACAAATTAATGACATCGAAATAGGGAGTGAGCTAGGGCACAGTGATCACAAAGAAATCAGATTTAGCATAGAATGGAATAGACCTGTAGGAGAAAATTATGTTAAAGTGCCAGATTCTCGAAAAGCTGATTTTAATAGCCTAAGAATTTTTTTGGGTCAAATTGATTGGAAAGTCTTGGGTATGGGGTGTGGGCCGGTCTTGGAGCGAGACATGAACCCAGCGATAGGTGACGTAAATGGGGATTTCGATGTGGATTCAATATATAACTTATTTAAGAATATTCTAAACAAAGCACAGGAACGTAGTATACCATACAAATTGAATAGATCGAATACTAATGACCCAAAGTGGATAACAAAGAATTTGAAGAACCTTATAGGTAAAAAGAGAGCTTGGTTCAAAAGGATTAAAATTGGGGAGGTCACTTTAGAACAGGAATTCGTACAACTGGTTAGAAATGTTAAAAAAGAGATAAGGAAAGCAAAAAGAAACTATGAAATTCGCATAGCAGGGCAAGCAAAGACAAATCCTAAAGGGTTTTTTCAGTTATATCGTACTAAGACTAGGGAAAGGATAGGTCCATTAAAAACTGAGACAGGTCAAATAACAGATAGTGATGAAGAGATGAGTAGTATTTTTAATAAATATTTTGTATCTGTATTTACTAAAGAGGAACTTAACAATATGCCTTCAGCCGAACAAGTGTATGTGGGTGGGGACGAGGACAGGTTGACGAGTTTAACAGTTACCTGGGAGGATGTTCTTAAACAAATAGTAAAACTCAAACCAAACAAATCCCCAGGGCCGGATGAAGTGTTTGCCATGGTGCTTAAAGAATGCAAAGAGGAGCTTTGTGACCCACTGTCAACCATATTTAATAAATCAATAGAGTCAGGCAGAGTGCCAGAGTTTTGGAAAGTTGCTAATGTAATACCAGTTTTTAAGAAAGGAGATAGATCACTTGCGTCTAACTATCGACCAATTAGCCTAACGTCTATTGTGGGAAAGTTACTCGAATCTATAATAACAAATAAAATTCGTCTTCATCTTGAAAAACATAAATTAATAGTTGAGTCGCAACATGGTTTTATAAATGGCCGTTCATGTTTAACAAATTTGTTATCTTTTTATTCTAGCATAGTTGAGGCAGTTGATAGTGGTAAGGATTGTGATGTTGTGTACCTTGACTTTAGCAAAGCTTTTGATACAATGCCACATGAAAGACTGATTAAAAAGATAGAGTCTCATGGTGTTGGAGGTGCTATATTAAGCTGGATTAGGGCATGGCTATACCAAAGGAAACAGAGAGTTAGTACAGGTGGGTGAATGGACATAACAAAAGGGATATTAATAGGGTATTAAAAGTAACAACACAAGACAGAACACGAAACAATGGGTATAAATTGGATAAGTTTAGATTTAGGAAAGACTTGGGTAAATACTGGTTCAGTAACAGGGTTGTTGATTTGTGGAACCAATTGCCGCGTAACATTGTGGAGGTGGGGTCCCTCGATTGTTTCAAGCATGGGTTGGACATGTATATGAGTGGGATTGGGTGGTTATAAATAGGAGCTGCCTCGTATGGGCCAATATGCCTTCTGAAGTTGCCTTTGTTCTTATGTTCTTATGTTAGTATAAATGGAGTCAAGTCAGAGTGGGAAAATGTTGTAAGTGGAGTGCCTCAAGGCTCTGTCCTGGGACCTCTGTTGTTTATAATATATATAAATGATTTAGATTCAGGTTTGAGTAGCAACATTTGCAAATTTGCCGATGATACGAAAATCGGTAGGGAAATTAATTCGGAGGAGGACTCACTATCACTTCAAGTTGATCTAGATAGGGTTTTGAAATGGTCAAAGGATTGGCAGATGCAGTTTAATGCTGATAAATGTAAAGTTCTGAGGTTAGGTAATGATGATAGAGTTACAAGATACAAGCTAGATGGTGTTGAGATTGCGAAAGGGATCTGGGAGTTATGATTAGTAAGAATTTAAAACAAAAGGATCAATGCATAAATGTTCGTAATAAGGCAAATCGGACACTTGGATTTATTAATCGCAGCGTTAGTAACAAGACACCTGGTGTGGTTCTCAAGCTATATCTTGCTCTAGTTAGGCCCCATTTAGATTATGCAGTTCAGTTTTGGTCGCCATATTATAGAATGGATATAAATTCACTTGAACGTGTCCAGCGTAGGATGACTAAGTTAATTCCCCAAATTAGAAATCTTTCATATGAAGAAAGATTAACAAAGCTTAAGTTGCATTCACTGGAAAGGCGAAGAGTTAGGGGTGACATGATAGAGGTTTACAAGTGGGTTAATGGACATAACAAAGGGGATATTAATAGGGTATTAAAAGTATCAACACAAGACAGAACACGAAACAATGGGTATAAATTTGATAAGTTTAGATTTAGGAGAGACTTGGGTAAATACTGGTTCAGTAACAGGGTTGTTGATTTGTAGAACCAATTACCGCGTAACGTGCTGGAGGTGGGGTCCCTCGATTGTTTCAAGCGCGGGTTGGACAAGTATATGAGTGGGATTGGGTGGTTATAAATAGGAGCTGCCTCGTATGGGCCAACAGGCCTTCTGCAGTTGCCTTTGTTCTTATGTTCTTACAAGGGGAGTGGGGCATGGTGGAAAGTAAGAGGGGATGGTGGAGTGGGGAATGGTCTAGGGGGACGGTGGAGTGGGGGAATGGTTGAGTGGTTGAGACGGCCCAGGAGATCGGTGAGGGGAAGGGGAATGCTGGGGAGGACTTGTTTACAGGGAAAGTTGCTGTCCCACAGCAACGCATGGCCGGGTACTGCTAGTATTTTTATAAATGTTCATAATAAAACAAATAGGACACTGGAATTTATTTATCGAAGAGTAAATATCAAGAGGCTATACCTTGCTCTTGTTAGGCCCCATATAGCTTACACTGCTAAGTTTTGGTCGTGGTATTATAGAATGGATATAAATTTACTATAATGCGTCCAGATTAAGATGATAAAGTTAATCTCCTTTATTTGAAACCTGTAATATGATGAAATATTGACAAACGGTAAATTACATTCTATAGAGAGGCGAAGAATTAGATGTGTACAAGTGGATGAATAGAAATAACAAAGGGGAGATATTAATAGGAATTAAAAGTAACAACACAAGACAGAACACGAAACAATGGGTATAAATTGGAGTAGTTTAGATTTAGGAAAGACCTGGGTAAATACTGGTTCGGTAACAGAGTTCCTGATTTGTAGAACCAATTACCGCATAACATATTAAAAATAGGATCCCGTGATTGTTTCAATTGTAAATTAGAAATATATATGGATGGATATAAATATTAGCTACCTCGTATGGGCCAATAGGCCTTCTGCAGTTACCTTCATTCCTATGTTCTTATATATGGCTGCTCCCCCTCCTCGTCTAATATATCAACGTGTGTCAAACAGTTTAAATTTGTTTATTTGATATTCAGCTAATAGTTCTCTGGTTTCTACATTCATCCGTGTTTCGATAAGTGCAATAACATATATTGTTTCTGTTAAAACAGAAGCATTTAAATCATTTAATTTGTTTCTTAGACTCCTACTGTTCGTGTAAATTACCTTGGTGTATTGTTATTTTGAGGCCATTCTTCTTCCATGTTCATTTTGCCCTCCCCCTCCCAATTCATACTTTATTGCCTTTATGTCCATATAAATTTCTGCATCACTATCTACTAAAAGTTTAACCCAAAGAAACCTCTCAAATATCAGATTCCAACTAGTTGGCAACAGCAACAACCCCAGCCCTAGATAAATGTAAGGAGTAATTTCATTAATGTGAGGAGAAGCTCATGGAGTGGCCTATATAAGTCCTGGAGAACAGACTCTTCAGTCATTGTCCATAGTACACATCAGAGAATTGAATTCTTATATAGAGATTACGGACAATTATTTGACAAGATGCACATATTGTCGTTTGTCGGAATGGCGGTGATGGTGGTGGCGGTAACAAAGGCGATCCCTGTTGCCGTCGACACCAACATCTCGCCGGAAACACTTGCTAAATTTATTACACTTGATGAAATGAAACAATTCTTCAACGAAACTAATGACTACTTGTTCAATAAGCTGCCAGGTAAGACACTGTCAGAAGTTGCCGAAAATATTAAGGAAAAGATGACAACCGTAAAACAGACGATTGAGGAAACCGAGGCAGTTAAGCGGCTTACCAGCTCTCTCGCACCAGTCAAAACTTGGTTCAAGGAAAAGGCGACTACAATTCACGAGAAGTTCAGCGCCCTGAAGAATACTACCTTCCAGCAGATGCTCAGCCACGTTATAGAGCAAGTAACCAGCTTGGACCATAAGATTATAAACTGGATCGAAGAACATATTCCCAAACAATAAAACACACATGCCACTTATATTCCATTACCATTATATTCCATCCGAATTATATAATCCTTATTATAACCCTCTTGTTTCTCAATAATGTATTGGAAGATAAAATATGTTATTAATGTATATAAAATTGCATATCGAATAAAATATTGTTGATAAATATTGAAATAAATTGTTGATTCATAATTTGTAATTTTATTACCATTACACTTATACTATGACTGTACATTAATCTCTGTAATCTGAGAGATTTATATTCAATCATGGCGTGGAGGAAACATCCTTAGTACATTGTCCCTTCTTAAATTAGATTAAAGATTGTCAGCTGCAGTTTCATTATATTCATATGTGATGTGAACATCAGATCACTTGATGTTCCCAATTTTACGATGGGACCATAAGACTATTTGGCAAACGATCGGACGAGGGAGTGGGGAATGATGGGGAAGACGAGGGAGTGGGGAATGATGGGGAAGACGAGGGGACAGAAGTGAGAGATAGTTGGGAGGACGAGGGGACAAGGGTCCCCTCGTCCCTTGACAGTAACGGTGGGGAAGGACAAGAGACAGGGGAGTTTGTGATGGTGCGGACGAGGGGATGTCAGAATGGAGAATGGTGGGGAGGACAAAGGGACAGTGAGAGTAAGAGGGTGTGTTAGCCAGAATTCCTGAGTGTTGTTATACTGTCATAGCAATATGGACGTTGTAGTGAAGGACCTGATGACTCTAGTTGGGGCCCTGAGTACAGAGTTGGACTCTCTACGGGGGAGGTACGACAGCTGAAACAACAACGAGAAGAAACGAAGGAGGAGACCAATAGTAAAAAGACCTCGTCTTGGAAAGTTGTAAAAGACAGACTCCTTAAGAAGACTTTGATAAAGCCGCCTACAGACGCCCTAAGAACTTCTAATTCATTTGCCGTATTGGAGGACGAGCGCTGTGGTGAGACTGCGGATCACGCGAAAGGGAAAGCAACGAAGCGCAGGCCCCTCAGAGAATAAAGGAAATACCTAAGCGAACTTTAGTTGTGGGAGATTCCCAGATAAGGTATTTGGATAGAACGTTTTGTGCTAGAGATAGTGAGAACAGGTTAAGAGTTTGCTATCCCGGAGCTGGAATTGGTGATATCAAAAACAACATGAATGATATTATGGTTGGAAATGGGAACAATCCCGTTATTAGCATTAGCGCGGGAGGAAATGATGTTGGTCGAGTTAGGAGTGAGGAACTGATTCAGAGGTACAAAACAGCCATAGAATTAGTTAGAAGCAAGGGAGGAATCCGGATCATATGTGGCATTCTTCCAAGAAAGGGAATGGGAAATGAATGGATGTCGAGGGCACTTGGTGTCAATTGCCGGTTGGAAAGATATTGCAAATCAAATGCAATATCTTTCATAGACAACTGGGAACACTTCTATGGAAGAAGTGAAATGTACGCTCGTATGGGCCAATATGCCTTCTGCAGTTACCTTTGTTCATATGTTCTTATGTTTTTGTGGAAAGGCGAAGAGTTAGGGTTGACATGATAAAGGTTTACAAGTTGAGTGGACATAACATTGTGGAGGTGGGGTCCCTCGATTGTTTCAAGCACGGGTTGGACATGTATATGAGTGGGATTGGGTGGTTATAAATAGGAGCTGCCTCGTATGGGCCAATAGGCCTTCTGCAGTTGCCCTTGTTCTTATGTTCTTATAACAAAGGGGATATTAATAGGGTAATAAAAGTATCAACACAAGACAGAACACGAAAAATGGGTATAAATTGCATGAGTTTAGATTTAGGAAAGACTTGGGTAAATACTGGTTCAGTAACAGGGTTGTTGATTTGTCGAACCAGTTGCCGTTTGACGTGGTGGTGGTGTCCCTAGATTGTTTCAAGCGTGGGTTGGACATGTATATGAGTGGAATTGGGTGGTTATAAATAGGAGCTGCCTCGTATGGGCCAATAGGCCTTCTGCAGTTTCCTTTATTCTTATTGTTGTTATTTGATATTCTGTAAATAGTTCTCTGTTTTTATAGTTATCAATGTTTAGGTAAGTGCAATAATATATTTTATTTTTTTGCAGATATTGTGCAGAAACTTCGTCCAATATGCCTTGATAAAATTCAATCCGGGCTCAGGAGCTAGAAGTGTTTGAGGTAGTGCTATATTAATAAATGGTTTTGTAGCAAAATAGTCACTACTCATTTATTTATTTTT
This sequence comes from Procambarus clarkii, assembly GCF_040958095.1. NCBI lineage: Eukaryota > Metazoa > Arthropoda > Malacostraca > Decapoda > Cambaridae > Procambarus > Procambarus clarkii. The sequence goes on along the minus strand of NC_091161.1, from coordinate 7,538,168 downwards.
TTTTTTGAGATATATACAAGAGTTGTTACATTCTTGTACAGCCTGTACAAGAGTTTCGGGCAAGTCCTTAATCCTATGGTCCCTGGAATACGATCCCCTGCCGCGAAGAATCGTTTTTTCATCCAAGTACACATTTTACTGTTGCGTTAAACACAGGCTACAGTTAAGGAATTGCGCCCAGTAAATCCTCCCCGGCCAGGATACGAACCCATGACATAGCGCTCGCGGAACGCCAGGCGAGTGTCTTACCACTACACCAGGGAGACTGTAAATTCATTGGTCATTTCATGACCAATGACACAATTCATAAATACTGGTTGAGACAAAAGGAGTTCCATCTTCCCACCATCAATATGGGTTGGTTTTGTCGAGTTCAGCAGACTGACTTCAGGCATTTCATCCAATAGGTATTCAATATGTATTTCGTTGGCGTCGGTTCTTGGTAATCAAGTAATAATTTACTATGAGCGTTTCAGTCACCCGAGATGATAGTATGTGTGTGGTGACTGCTATTTCAAACATTGCAAAAAAATCCATATCGTGTTCTCTATGGCTGTTCAGAGTAGTCTAATCTAAGACAACAGCAACAACGTAAGTGGGTTAGAAATGTCACCTCACCAAACCACCTGACCCGGGCCAACATATAACAACAACAATAAATTCCCAACATAGCAGAACAGAATCATCTTCACCTTTTCTCCTCCAGATCTGCATTTGAGATGGATTTCGAGATTAATCAACATGATACTTCTAATTGGGTATTGGCACCAGAATTTGTACCTATTGGTTTTAAACGAAAAGTATCAGTTAACAACTATGCCCTTTGGCATTCAGGAATACGCTATAACGCAGACGAAACCTTGCAGTTACCATCCAAAAACAAACAAGAAATGAAACTAAATAAAAAAGATGAAATTTTCAACAAAATCTTACTGGGTGCAAGAATTATGGTTCTAATGCGAGGATTGCCAGGCTCCGGAAAATCAACATTGGCTATAAAACTGAAGGGCACGACTGGTGTCATTCTGTCTACAGATGATTATTTTTACAATACACGTGGTAAATATTGCTATGATCCTTCGAGGATTGGCGACGCCCATTATTGGAATGAACAAAGAGCACTCCAGAAACTACAGGACGGCAAAACCCCGATAATAATTGATAATACCAATTTACAGGCATGGGAAATGAAACCATATGTTAAACTCGCCCTTCAATATCACTATGAGGTTGACATTTTGGATGCAGATACGCCATGGAAGCTTAATCCAGATGAACTTGCCAAAAGAAATTCACATGGGGTGCCAAAAAGAAAAATTTACGATATGAGACGAAGATATGACGTTGATGTAAAGATTGAGCATATTATTCGTGACTTACAAGGATTCTCAGCACACGGGCATAATAATTGTGCAAGTTATGGAATAAAGTCAAGAAAAGGGGGTCAGAATATTAATGGGCTTGCTATGATTTTCTCGACAGAAGACAAGATGTATAAAACAAATATTATAAGTGCTGATGACAAAATTTCTCTAGCCACTTGTAACACTTTATCAGAAGATGATAAATCTGGAGAGTTTAATTTAAAAAATGTAAGTGTTGTTCATCAGGATGTCGGCCATAATTTAACAGTTGCAGATAGTTTAACGTCTTGGGAATACGTAGAAATAACTACAGGAGAATGTTCTCTGAGCTGGGACTCTTCAGAAAAAGTTCAGGCAAATGACTCTGAGTCACAGTGTTCTAAACCAAGGAGAACCAGACGTAAGAAAGTATCTGGTGATCCACTCAAGAGGTTGGGTGACACCGATGAGAAGACATATACATTAGAGGATCCTACCATATCATCGTGGAATCCTGTTGAAAGTGGTAAGCCCTCGTGGGACAATGATATATCATCTGCATTATCTGGATCTGAAAGTCCATTAAAGAGAGGAGCTCAGGAATTAATATGTAATAGATTTGTTAAGTCAATGCCTCAAGCTGGTGCAGTACCGAGGTTTAGGAGACAAAGGCACCTCGAGTAATTCATCAAGTGGCAATTTGAAAAAAACCTTTGAGATGCTGAGAAAAGTGTCACAATTGCACATTATAATGTACCAGCCGATTTTATCCGTATTGTTTAGCATACTATTTGTTAATTGCTTTCATGGTACAATATTTTCAATTACTAGTCTATGTAATATTGTTTTGTAGTCCATTTTAAAAGACAAAAATATGTATTAGCTAATTTATGGAATTTTACTGCTTGAAATATATAATGCATACCTTACTGTGGACTTTTATTCTGCCTTTAGATATGTGCCTTATTCATCTTTACAATTACTGTACTGCATAACTTTCCAAAACGATCAGAAAACTGCTAAATTTTCTTTGCTTTGGCTTTTCAAATTTATATTTTTAAAGTTTCTTAATCATTTTAACTTACCAAAATTCTGGTATTTTGGCATCTTTTACTGAAGACGGTAAATTTTATTTGACATGAAATACAGTTCTGTATTTATTTACTGTATAAAGATAGAAACAATACAGTAATTTCTAAAGAAAAAAGAGACATTGTGCAATTTCAGTGTGAAGAACTACACGTTTTTTTACAGTTCATCCCGGAGAAAGACGTAGCATGAAAACGATACACCTAATTTGCAGAAGGAATATAAATTTTCTTGTGTAAAAGCTGAGTTCATCACTATTGTTCTTGAGTAAGAACATGTTACTGTCCTGAGTAAGACAGCGTACCTCAGCTGGAGTATTAATGGAAAGATTTTAATAATTCATTCCATTTTGCAGTTATCTATATTCTCGAAAGATTAATGGTTACACTTAAGAATAAATTTTGATACACTAAATGGTACACTCTCATCTTACTAGACATTATAACGAGAGAACTATTTAAGCTCTTCGATGTCCATCTAACCAAGACCAGTTTTGTATGACTGGTGAAGGCCTAAAAAACTTTCATTTATTTTTTAAACATGCATCTCCGCTGTTTAGATTATCCTACATACAAACTACAGTACTTATGGGTTCATATTTATCAGCGTTCGAAAACACACCCCTTGAAAGTCTTTTGTTCGGTCTAGAAGAAATTTGTTTTGTTTATCAATCACTTCAGTATTTCAATGTTTTGTTTTCGGTAAATATGCATTGTATGTAAATAAATATACTCTAACATTGTTCATAAATATTCATAAAATTTAAGAAAGAAGAGCAAAGATTTAATCATCTTTAATGTCTTTTTAAGCTTTATAGACAATGCCATGGTGATACACCTATATATAAATACAGTGCGACTTTCAATTAATAAATTGCTGCAGATAGAACCCTTTAGGGACTGAAAAGAACTTGATAGGCAATATTCCATGTAATGAGGGATACCGTCCTTCAGTTCGATGGTAAGGCATATAGACAGACGAAGGACAACGCCATAGGAACGTCCAGTAGCGTAGCTATTGGTGACATCTTTATGCATGTAGTTTTTGAAAGGGAGAGATCCCACAGTGAAGACACCCCAGCAGTGTACTACAGATATATAGACAATATCTATGGAGTCATGGTAGGAGGCCTCCCACGTCTAGAGAGTTTCTTTGCCTGGGCGAACAAAGTCCACGGAAATATCAAATTTACCCTAGAACACGACGACACCACAATAAACTTCCTGGACACCACGGTGTACATGGACGAAACAACCCGACACCTGAACACGAATGCGTATTACAAACCTACGAACCTTCACACATACTTGAAGTTCGACTCGTGCCATCCGCTAGCCATAAAGAAATCCTTACCCTTCTCCCTAGGATTACGCCTTAAAAGAATAAACAGGACAAAACCCTCTACCCCCAGCTAGACGACCTATGGGAGATGTTTAGGCATAGAGGTTACCCTGAGGAAACGCTGAACCACGCCCAAGAGAAACTACGCGGAAAGACCAGAGAACAATTTCTCAGGCCCCCTCACGGTTGGAGAATAGGAGATGGATCCTCCCTACCCTGTTCTTTCCTGGTTTTGCTGGGAAACTAAAACAGAAACTCTCAGACGAATGGGCCTGGATGAGGGAGACATATCACCCCTCATGGGAGAATTTCCCGCAAAATCCCTCAATGATTGGATCACCTCGAACCCGGCCCCCACGACTCGACAAGGAAGTAGGATATCCATGCTGAAGGAACCAGTCAAAACCCACCAGCGCAGACCTAACCTGCCACAGGAGCCTGCACAACACACCAAGGTAACCGAAGTATGTGGAGTGGTTAGGAGGAGCCTACATGCAAACAATCACTTCAGTATTTCAATGTTTTGTATTCGGTAAATATGCATTATATGTAAATAAAAATATGCTAATATTGTTCATAAATATTCATATAATTTTAGAAAAAAGAGCAAAGATTTAATCATCTTTTAAGTCTTTTTGCCCTTTACAACAATGCCATGGTAATACACCTATATATAAATACAGTGCGACTTTCAATGAATAAATTGCTGTAGACTAGAACCCTTTAGGGCTGGCCCGACCTGCAGGCAATAAATTCCAGTTTTTCATATTTAAAAAAATGTTGTTACTGTTATTCTGAATATAGTCCTAAATACAAATAAAATATGCGTTCGCTTATTTGCCACATGATAGACTAACTACAAAGATAGAGTCTCATGGTATTGGGGGGTGCTATAATAAGTTGGATTAGCGATAGGTGACATAAATGGGGATTTCGATGTGGATTCAATATATAACTTATTTAAGAATATTCTAAACAAAGCACAGGAACGTAGTATACCATACAAATTGAATAGATCGAATACTAATGACCCAAAGTGGATAACAAAGAATGTGAAGAACCTTATAGGTAAAAAGAGAGCTTGGTTCAAAAGGATTAAAATTGGGGAGGTCACTTTAGAACAGGAATTCGTACAACTGGTTAGAAATGTTAAAAAAGAGATATGGAAAGCAAAAAGAAACTATGAAATTCGCATAGCAGGGCAAGCAAAGACAAATCCTAAAGGGTTTTTTCAGTTATATCGTACTAAGACTAGGGAAAGGATAGGTTCATTAAAAACTGAGACAGGTCAAATAACAGATAGTGATGAAGAGATGAGTAGTATTTTTAATAAATATTTTGTATCTGTATTTACTAAAGAGGAACTTAACAATATGCCTTCAGCCGAACAAGTCTATGTGGGTGGGGACGAGGACAGGTTGACGAGTTTAGCAGTTACCAGGGAGGATGTTCTTAAACAAATAGTAAAACTCAAACCAAACAAATCCCCAGGGCCGGATGAAGTGTTTGCCAGGGTGCTTAAAGAATGCAAAGAGGAGCTTTGTGACCCACTGTCAACCATATTTAATAAATCAATAGAGTCAGGCAGAGTGCCAGAGTTTTGGAAAGTTGCTAATGTGATACCAGTTTTTAAGAAAGGAGATAGATCATTTGCGTCTAACTATCGACCAATTAGCCTAACGTCTATTGTGGGAAAGTTACTCGAATCTATAATAACAAATAAAATTCGTCTTCATCTTGAAAAACATAAATTAATAATTGAGTCGCAACATGGTTTTATAAATGGCCGTTCATGTTTAACAAATTTGTTATCTTTTTATTCTAGCATAGTTGAGGCAGTTGATAGTGGTAAGGATTGTGATGCTGTGTACCTTGACTTTAGCAAAGCTTTTGATACAGTGCCACATGAAAGACTGATTAAAAAGATGATTAATTAAACTGATTAAAAGAGTCTCATGGTATTGGGGGTGCTATATTAAGCTGGATTAGGGCATGGCTATACCAAAGGAAACAGAGAGTTAGTATATATGGAGTCAAGTCAGAGTGGGAAAATGTTGTAAGTGGGGTGCCTCAGGGCTCTGTCCTGGGACCTCTGTTGTTTATAATATATATAAATGATTTAGATTCAGGTTTGAGTAGCAACATTTGCAAATTTGCCGATGATACGAAAATCGGTAGGGAAATTAATTCGGAGGAGGACTCACTATCACTTCAAGTTGATCTAGATAGGGTTTTGAAATGGTCGAAGGATTGGCAGATGCAGTTTAATGCTGATAAATGTAAAGTTCTGAGGTTAGGTAATGATGATAGGGTTACAAGATACGAGCTAGATGGTGTTGAGATTGCGAAGTCGAATTGCGAAAGGGATCTGGGAGTTATGATTAGTAAGAATTTAAAACAAAAGGATCAATGCATAAATGTTCGTAATAAGGCAAATCGGACACTTGGATTTATTAATCGCAGCGTTAGTAACAAGACACCTGGTGTGGTTCTCAAGCTATATCTTGCTCTAGTTAGGCCCCATTTAGATTATGCAGTTCAGTTTTGGTCGCCATATTATAGAATGGATATAAATTCACTTGAACGTGTCCAGCGTAGGATGACTAAGTTAATTCCCCAAATTAGAAATCTTTCATATGAAGAAAGATTAACAAAGCTTAAGTTGCATTCACTGGAAAGGCGAAGAGTTAGGGGTGACATGATAGAGGTTTACAAGTGGGTGAATGGACATAACAAAGGGGATAATTATAGGGTATTAAAAGTATCAACACAAGACAGAACACGAAACAATGGGTATAAATTTGATAATATTAGATTTTGGAAAGAATTGGGTAAATACTGGTTCGGTAACAGGGTTGTTGATTTGTGGAACCAATTACCACGAAACGAAGTGGAGGTGGGGTCCCTCGATTGTTTCAAGCGTGGGTTAGACATGTATATGAGTGGGATTGGGTGGTTATAAATAGGAGCTGTCTCGTATGGGCCAATAGGCCTTCTGCAGTTTCCTTTATTCTTATTTGATATTCTGTAAATAGTTCTCTGTTTTTATGGTTATCAATGTTTAGGTAAGTGCAGTAATATATTTTATTTCTTTGCAGATTTTGTGCAGAAACTTCGTCCAATATGCCTTGATAAAATTCCATCCGGGCTCAGGAGCTGGAAGTGTTTGAGGTAGTGCTATATTAATAAATGGTTTTGTTGCAAAGTAGTCACTACTAAGTTCATGACCAATGATACAATTCATAAATACTGGTTGAAACAAAAGGAGTTCCATCTTCCCACCATCAATATGGGTTGGTTTTGTCGAGTTCAGCAGACTGACTTCAGGCATTTCATCCAAAAGGTATTCAATATGTATTCCGTTGGCGTCGGTTCTTGGTAATCAAGTAATAATTCACTATGAGCGTTTCAGTCACCCGAGATGATAGTATGTGTGTTGTGACTGCTATTTCAAACATTGCAAAAAAATCCATATCGTGTTCTCTATGGCTGTTCAGAGTAGTCTAATCTAAGACAACAGCAACAACGTAATTGGGTTAGAAATGTCACCTCACCAAACCACCTGACCCGGGCCAACATATAACAACAACAACAACAATAAATTCCCAACATAGCAGAACAGAATCATCTTCACCCTTTCTCCTCCAGATCTGCATTTGAGATGGATTTCGAGATTAATCAACATGATACTTCTAATTGGGTATTGGCACCAGAATTTGTACCTATTGGTTTTAAACGAAATGTATCAGTTAACAACTATGCCCTTTGGCATTCAGGAATAAGCTATAACGCAGACGAAACCTTGCAGTTACCATCCAAAAACAAACAAGAAATGAAACTAAATAAAAAAGATGAAATTTTCAACAAAATCTTACTGGGTGCAAGAATTATGGTTCTAATGCGAGGATTGCCAGGCTCCGGAAAATCAACATTGGCTATAAAACTGAAGGGCACGACTGGTGTCATTCTGTCTACAGACGATTATTTTTACAATACACGTGGTAAATATTGCTATGATCCTTCGAGGATTGGCGACGCACATCATTGGAATGAACAAAGAGCACTCCAGAAACTACAGGACGGCAAAACCCCGATAATAATTGATAATACCAATTTACAGGCATGGGAAATGAAACCATATGTTAAACTCGCCCTTCAATATGACTATGAGGTTGACATTTTGGATGCAGATACGCCATGGAAGCTTAATCCAGATGAACTTGCCAAAAGAAATTCACATGGGGTGCCAAAAAGGAAAATTTACGATATGAGACGAAGATATGACGTCGATGTAAAGATTGAGCATATTATTCGTGACTTACAAGGATTCTCAGCACACAGACATAATAATTGTGCAAGTTATGGAATAAAGTCAAGAAAAGGGGGTCAGAATATTAATGGGCTTGCTATGATTTTCTCGACAGTAGACAAGATGTATAAAACAAATATTATAAGTGCTGATGACAAAACTTCTCTAGCCACTTGTAACACTTTATCACAAGATGATATATCTGGAGAGTTTAATTTAAAAAATGTAAGTGTTGTTCATCAGGATGTCGGCCATAATTTAACAGTTGCAGATAGTTTAACGTCTTGGGAATACGTAGAAATAACTACAGGAGAATGTTCTCTGAGCTGGGACTCTTCAGAAAAAGTTCAGGCAAATGACTCTGAGTCACAGTGTTCTAAACCAAGGAGAACCAGACGTAAGAAAGTATCTGGTGATCCAGTTAAGAGGTTGGGTGACACCGATGAGAAGACATATACATTAGAGGATCCTTCCATATCATCGTGGAATCCTGTTGAAAGTGGTAAGCCCTCGTGGGACAATGATATATCAACTGCATTATCTGGATCTGAAAGTCCATTAAAGAGAGGAACTCAGGAATTAATATGTAATAGATCTGTTAAGTCAATGCCTCAAGCTGGTGCAGTACCGAGGTTTAGGAGACAAAGGCACCTCGAGTAATTCATCAAGTGGCAATTTGAAAAAACCTTTGAGATGCTGAGAAAAGTGTCACAATTGCACATCATAATGTACCAGCCAATTTTATCCGTATTGTTTAGCATACTATTTTTAATTGCTTTCATTGTACAATATTTTCAATTACTAGTCTATGTAATATTGTTTTGTAGTCCATTTTAAAAGACAAAAATATGTATTAGCTAATTTATGGAATTTTACTGCTTGAAATATATAATGCATACCTTACTGTGGACTTTTATTCTGCCTTTAGATATGTGCCTTATTCATCTTTACAATTACTGTACTGCATAACTTTCCAAAACGATCAGAAAACTGCTAAATTTTCTTTGCTTTGGCTTTTCAAATTTATATTTTTAAAGTTTCTTAATCATTTTAACTTACCAAAATTCTGGTATTTTGGCATCTTTTACTGAAGACGGTAAATTTTATTTGACATGAAATACAGTTCTGTATTTATTTACTGTATAAAGATAGAAACACAATACAGTAATTTCTAAAGAAAAAAGAGACATTGTGCAATTTCAGTGTGAAGAACTACACGTTTTTTTACAGTTCATCCCGGAGAAAGACGTAGCATGAAAACGATACACCTAATTTGCAGAAGGAATATAAATTTTCTTGTGTAAAAGCTGAGTTCATCACTATTGTTCTTGAGTAAGAACATGTTACTGTCCTGAGTAAGACAGCGTACCTCAGATGGAGTATTAATGGAAACATTTTAATAACTCATTACATTTTGCAGTTATCTATATTCTCGAAAGATTAATGGTTACACTTAAGAATAAATTTTGATACACTAAATGGTACACTCTCATCTTACTAGACATTATAACGAGAGAACTATTTAAGCTCTTCGATGTCCATCTAACCAAGACCAGTTTTGTATGACTGGTGAAGGCCTAAAAAACTTTCATTTATTTTTTAAACATGCATCTCCGCTGTTTAGATTATCCTACATACAAACTACAGTACTTATGGGTTCATATTTATCAGCGTTCGAAAACACACCCCTTGAAAGTCTTTTGTTCGGTCTAGAAGAAATTTGTTTTGTTTATCAATCACTTCAGTATTTCAATGTTTTGTTTTCGGTAAATATGCATTGTATGTAAATAAATATACTCTAACATTGTTCATAAATATTCATAAAATTTAAGAAAGAAGAGCAAAGATTTAATCATCTTTAATGTCTTTTTAAGCTTTATAGACAATGCCATGGTGATACACCTATATATAAATACAGTGCGACTTTCAATTAATAAATTGCTGCAGATAGAACCCTTTAGGGACTGAAAAGAACTTGATAGGCAATATTCCATGTAATGAGGGATACCGTCCTTCAGTTCGATGGTAAGGCATATAGACAGACGAAGGACAACGCCATAGGAACGTCCAGTAGCGTAGCTATTGGTGACATCTTTATGCATGTAGTTTTTGAAAGGGAGAGATCCCACAGTGAAGACACCCCAGCAGTGTACTACAGATATATAGACAATATCTATGGAGTCATGGTAGGAGGCCTCCCACGTCTAGAGAGTTTCTTTGCCTGGGCGAACAAAGTCCACGGAAATATCAAATTTACCCTAGAACACGACGACACCACAATAAACTTCCTGGACACCACGGTGTACATGGACGAAACAACCCGACACCTGAACACGAATGCGTATTGCAAACCTACGAACCTTCACACATACTTGAAGTTCGACTCGTGCCATCCGCTAGCCATAAAGAAATCCTTACCCTTCTCCCTAGGATTACGCCTTAAAAGAATAAACAGGACAAAACCCTCTACCCCCAGCTAGACGACCTATGGGAGATGTTTAGGCATAGAGGTTACCCTGAGGAAACGCTGAACCACGCCCAAGAGAAACTACGTGGAAAGACCAGAGAACAATTTCTCAGGCCCCCTCACGGTTGGAGAATAGGAGATGGATCCTCCCTACCCTGTTCTTTCCTGGTTTTGCTGGGAAACTAAAACAGAAACTCTCAGACGAATGGGCCTGGATGAGGGAGACATATCACCCCTCATGGGAGAATTTCCCGCAAAATCCCCCAATGATTGCGTGGAGGCGAGGTAACTCCATCAAGGATCACCTCGAACCCGGCCCCCACGACTCGACAAGGAAGTAGGATATCCATGCTGAAGGAACCAGTCAAAACCCACCAGCGCAGACCTAACCTGCCACAGGAGCCTGCACAACACACCAAGGTAACCGAAGTATGTGGAGTGGTTAGGAGGAGCCTACATGCAAACAATCACTTCAGTATTTCAACCTCAGTCGGTCAGGTGAATTCACAGTGAGAGGTTGTGTTAACCGGAGCTCCTGAGTGTTGTTATATTATCATAGCAATATGGAAGTTGTAGTTAAGGACCTGGTGACTCTAGTGGGAGCCCTGAGGACAGAGTTGGACTTTCTGCGGGAGGAGGTGCGTCAGCTTAAAGAACAACGAGAAGTAACGAAGGAGGAGACCAGCAGTAAAGGGACCTCGTCTTGGAGAGTTGTGAAAGACAGGGGCCTTAAGAAGACTTTGATAAAGCCGCCTTCAAACGCCATAGCAACCTCTAATTCATTTGACGTTTTGGAGGACGAGTGCTGTGGAGTGACTGTGGATCGCGCAAAAGGGAAAGCAATGAAGAGAAAGGAAGCGCAGGCCCCTCAGAGGGTAAAGGAAGTACCTAAGCAAACATTAGTTGTGGGAGATTCCCAGATAAGGTATTTGGATAGAACGTTTTGTGCTAGAGATAGGGGGAACAGGTTAAGGGTTTGCTATCCCGGAGCTGGCATTGGTGATATTATAAACAACATGAATGATATTATGGCTGGTAATGGGAACAATCCCATTATTTGCATTAGCGTGGGAGGAAATGATGTTGGTCGAGTCAGGAGTGAGGAACTGATTCAGAGGTATAAAACAGCCATAGAGTTAGTTAGGAGCAAGGGAGGAATCCCGATCATATGTGGCATTCTTCCAAGAAAGGGAGTGGGAAATGAATGGATATCGAGGGCACTTGGTGTCAATTGCCGGCTGGAAAGATATTGCAAATCAAATGCAATATCTTTCATAGACAACTGGGAACACTTCTATGGAAGAAATGAAATGTATGCTCGTGATGGGGTGCATCTATCGAGAGCTGGGGTTGTTGCTGTTGCGAACTCGTTAGAAGAAGTGGTTAGAGGTGTTTGTTTGGGTTTAAACTGTTAGTAGATAGAGGTATGGGAATTGATTTGGAGGAAGGAGGTAATAAAAGTATGTGTTTGTGGGAGAAAGGAATTGGCAAAACGACCAGGGAAAGAGAAGGTCCGCAAAATAACAATTCACTTAGGGTATATTACACTAACAGTAGAAGTCTAAGAAATAAAATTAACGAATTAAATGCTCTTGTCTGCACAGAAAAAATAGATATTATTGCACTTACCGAAACGTGGATGAATGTAGAAAATAGAGAACTATTAGCTGAATATCAAATATATGGATTTAAACTATTTCACACAGATAGATATATTAGACGAGGAGGTGGAGTAGCCATATATGTTAGGGACAATTTGAAATGTAGTCTCAAAGAGGGAATCAAAACAGAGCCACACACAGAAACTATTTGGATTGAATTAAACGAAAAAGCTAATAATATTATAATAGGAGTAATATATAGGCCACCAAATTTAGACAGAATGGAAGCAAAGCATCTATGGGATGAAATATCTAGAGCATCTAGATCTAACAGTATTTATGTCATGGGTGACTTTAATTTTAGCGGAATAAACTGGTTGAACAAAACAGGGAATAGTGAAGCAGAAGATTTTCTAGAATTAATTGACGATTGCTTTCTTACGCAACACATTAAGGAACCAACACGGGAAAATAATATTTTAGATTTAGTGTTAACTAACAGGGAAACGCAAATTAATGACATCGAAATAGGGAGTGAGCTAGGGAGCAGTGATCACAAAGAAATCAGATTTAGCATAGAATGGAATAGACCAGTAGGAGAAAATTCTGTTAAAGTGCCAGATTTTCGTAAAGCTGATTTTAATAGCCTAAGAAATTTTTTGGGTCAAATTGATTGGAAAGTCTTGGGTATGGGGTGTGGGCCGGTCTTGGAGCGAGACATGAACCCAGCGATAGGTGACTTAAATGGGGATTTCGATGTGGATTCAATATATAACTTATTTAAGAATATTCTAAACAAAGCACAGGAACGTAGTATACCATACAAATTGAATAGATCGAATACTAATGACCCAAAGTGGATAACAAAGAATTTGAAGAACCTTATAGGTAAAAAGAGAGCTTGGTACAAAAGGATTAAAAATGGGGAGGTCACTTTAGAACAGGAATTCGTACAACTGGTTAGAAATGTTAAAAAAGAGATAAGGAAAGCAAAAAGAAACTATGAAGTTCGCATAGCAGGGCAAGCAAAGACAAATCCTAAAGGGTTTTTTCAGTTATATCGTACTAAGACTAGGGAAAGGATAGGTCCATTAAAAACTGAGACAGGTCAAATAACAGATAGTGATGAAGAGATGAGTAGTATTTTTAATAAATATTTTGTATCTGTATTTACTAAAGAGGAACTTAACAATATGCCTTCAGCCGAACAAGTCTATGTGGGTGGGGACGAGGACAGGTTGACGAGTTTAACAGTTACCAGGGAGGATGTTCTTAAACAAATAGTAAAACTCAAACCAAACAAATCCCCAGGGCCGGATGAAGTGTTTGCCAGGGTGCTTAAAGAATGCAAAGAGGAGCTTTGTGACCCACTGTCAACCATATTTAATAAATCAATAGAGTCAGGCAGAGTGCCAGAGTTTTGGAAAGTTGCTAATGTGATACCAGTTTTTAAGAAAGGAGATAGATCACTTGCGTCTAACTATCGACCAATTAGCCTAACGTCTATTGTGGGAAAGTTACTCGAATCTATAATAGCAAATAAAATTCGTCTTCATCTTGAAAAACATAAATTAATAATTGAGTCGCAACATGGTTTTATAAATGGCCGTTCATGTTTAACAAATTTGTTATCTTTTTATTCTAGCATTGTTGAGGCAGTTGATAGTGGTAAGGATTGCGATGTTGTATACCTTGACTTTAGCAAAGCTTTTGATACAGTGCCACATGAAAGACTGATTAAAAAGATAGAGTCTCATGGTATTGGGGGTGCTGTATTAAGCTGGATCAGGGCATGGCTATACCAAAGGAAACAGAGAGTTAGTATAAATGGAATCAAGTCAGAGTGGGAAAATGTTGTAAGTGGAGTGCCTCAAGGCTCTGTCCTGGGACCTCTGTTGTTTATAATATATATAAATGATTTAGATTCAGGTTTGAGTAGCAACATTTGCAAATTTGCCGATGATACGAAAATCGGTAGGGAAATTAATTCGGAGGAGGACTCACTATCACTTCAAGTTGATCTAGATAGGGTTTTGAAATGGTCAAAGGATTGGCAGATGCAGTTTAATGCTGATAAATGTAAAGTTCTGAGGTTAGGTAATGATGATAGAGTTACAAGATACGAGCTAGATGGTGTTGTGATTGCGAAGTCGGATTGCGAAAGGGATCTGGGAGTTATGATTAGTAAGAATTTAAAACAAAAGGATCAATGCATAAATGTTCGTAATAAGGCAAATCGGACACTTGGATTTATTAATCGCAGCGTTAGTAACAAGACACCTGGTGTGGTTCTCAAGCTATATCTTGCTCTAGTTAGGCCCCATTTAGATTATGCAGTTCAGTTTTGGTCGCCATATTATAGAATGGATATAAATTCACTTGAACGTGTCCAGCGTAGGATGACTAAGTTAATTCCCCAAATTAGAAATCTTTCATATGAAGAAAGATTAACAAAGCTTAAGTTGCATTCACTGGAAAGGCGAAGAGTTAGGGGTGACATGATAGAGGTTTACAAGTGGATGAATGGACATAACCGGGGGGATATTAATAGGGTATTAAAAGTATCAACACAGGACAGAACACGAAACAATGGATATAAATTGGATAAGTTTAGATTTAGGAAAGACTTGGGTAAATACTGGTTCAGTAACAGGGTTGTTGATTTGTGGAACCAATTGCCGCGTAACATTGTGGAGGTGGGGTCCCTCGATTGTTTCAAGCACGGGTTGGACAAGTATATGAGTGGGATTGGGTGGTTATAGAATAGGAGCTGCCTCGTATGGGCCAATAGGCCTTCTGCAGTTACCTTTGTTCTTATGTTCTAATGTTTTGTATTCGGTAAATATGCATTATATGTAAATAAAAATATGCTAATATTGTTCATAAATATTCATATAATTTTAGAAAAAAGAGCAAAGATTTAATCATCTTTTAAGTCTTTTTGCCCTTTACAACAATGCCATGGTAATACACCTATATATAAATACAGTGCGACTTTCAATGAATAAATTGCTGTAGACTAGAACCCTTTAGGGCTGGCCCGACCTGCAGGCAATAAATTCCAGTTTTTCATATTTAAAAAAATGTTGTTACTGTTATTCTGAATATAGTCCTAAATACAAATAAAATATGCGTTCGCTTATTTGCCACATGATAGACTAACTACAAAGATAGAGTCTCATGGTATTGGGGGGTGCTATAATAAGTTGGATTAGCGATAGGTGACATAAATGGGGATTTCGATGTGGATTCAATATATAACTTATTTAAGAATATTCTAAACAAAGCACAGGAACGTAGTATACCATACAAATTGAATAGATCGAATACTAATGACCCAAAGTGGATAACAAAGAATGTGAAGAACCTTATAGGTAAAAAGAGAGCTTGGTTCAAAAGGATTCAAATTGGGGAGGTCACTTTAGAACAGGAATTCGTACAACTGGTTAGAAATGTTAAAAAAGAGATATGGAAAGCAAAAAGAAACTATGAAATTCGCATAGCAGGGCAAGCAAAGACAAATCCTAAAGGGTTTTTTCAGTTATATCGTACTAAGACTAGGGAAAGGATAGGTTCATTAAAAACTGAGACAGGTCAAATAACAGATAGTGATGAAGAGATGAGTAGTATTTTTAATAAATATTTTGTATCTGTATTTACTAAAGAGGAACTTAACAATATGCCTTCAGCCGAACAAGTCTATGTGGGTGGGGACGAGGACAGGTTGACGAGTTTAGCAGTTACCAGGGAGGATGTTCTTAAACAAATAGTAAAACTCAAACCAAACAAATCCCCAGGGCCGGATGAAGTGTTTGCCAGGGTGCTTAAAGAATGCAAAGAGGAGCTTTGTGACCCACTGTCAACCATATTTAATAAATCAATAGAGTCAGGCAGAGTGCCAGAGTTTTGGAAAGTTGCTAATGTGATACCAGTTTTTAAGAAAGGAGATAGATCACTTGCGTCTAACTATCGACCAATTAGCCTAACGTCTATTGTGGGAAAGTTACTCGAATCTATAATAACAAATAAAATTCGTCTTCATCTTGAAAAACATAAATTAATAATTGAGTCGCAACATGGTTTTATAAATGGCCGTTCATGTTTAACAAATTTGTTATCTTTTTATTCTAGCATAGTTGAGGCAGTTGATAGTGGTAAGGATTGTGATGCTGTGTACCTTGACTTTAGCAAAGCTTTTGATACAGTGCCACATGAAAGACTGATTAAAAAGATGATTAATTAAACTGATTAAAAGAGTCTCATGGTATTGGGGGTGCTATATTAAGCTTTATTAGGGCATGGCTATACCAAAGGAAACAGAGAGTTAGTATATATGGAGTCAAGTCAGAGTGGGAAAATGTTGTAAGTGGGGTGCCTCAGGGCTCTGTCCTGGGACCTCTGTTGTTTATAATATATATAAATGATTTAGATTCAGGTTTGAGTAGCAACATTTGCAAATTTGCCGATGATACGAAAATCGGTAGGGAAATTAATTCGGAGGAGGACTCACTATCACTTCAAGTTGATCTAGATAGGGTTTTGAAATGGTCGAAGGATTGGCAGATGCAGTTTAATGCTGATAAATGTAAAGTTCTGAGGTTAGGTAATGATGATAGGGTTACAAGATACGAGCTAGATGGTGTTGAGATTGCGAAGTCGAATTGCGAAAGGGATCTGGGAGTTATGATTAGTAAGAATTTAAAACAAAAGGATCAATGCATAAATGTTCGTAATAAGGCAAATCGGACACTTGGATTTATTAATCGCAGCGTTAGTAACAAGACACCTGGTGTGGTTCTCAAGCTATATCTTGCTCTAGTTAGGCCCCATTTAGATTATGCAGTTCAGTTTTGGTCGCCATATTATAGAATGGATATAAATTCACTTGAACGTGTCCAGCGTAGGATGACTAAGTTAATTCCCCAAATTAGAAATCTTTCATATGAAGAAAGATTAACAAAGCTTAAGTTGCATTCACTGGAAAGGCGAAGAGTTAGGGGTGACATGATAGAGGTTTACAAGTGGGTGAATGGACATAACAAAGGGGATATTAATAGGGTATTAAAAGTATCAACACAAGACAGAACACGAAACAATGGGTATAAATTTGATAATATTAGATTTTGGAAAGAATTGGGTAAATACTGGTTCGGTAACAGGGTTGTTGATTTGTGGAACCAATTACCACGAAACGAAGTGGAGGTGGGGTCCCTCGATTGTTTCAAGCGTGGGTTAGACATGTATATGAGTGGGATTGGGTGGTTATAAATAGGAGCTGTCTCGTATGGGCCAATAGGCCTTCTGCAGTTTCCTTTATTCTTATTTGATATTCTGTAAATAGTTCTCTGTTTTTATGGTTATCAATGTTTAGGTAAGTGCAGTAATATATTTTATTTCTTTGCAGATTTTGTGCAGAAACTTCGTCCAATATGCCTTGATAAAATTCCATCCGGGCTCAGGAGCTGGAAGTGTTTGAGGTAGTGCTATATTAATAAATGGTTTTGTTGCAAAGTAGTCACTACTAAGTTCATGACCAATGATACAATTCATAAATACTGGTTGAAACAAAAGGAGTTCCATCTTCCCACCATCAATATGGGTTGGTTTTGTCGAGTTCAGCAGACTGACTTCAGGCATTTCATCCAAAAGGTATTCAATATGTATTCCGTTGGCGTCGGTTCTTGGTAATCAAGTAATAATTCACTATGAGCGTTTCAGTCACCCGAGATGATAGTATGTGTGTTGTGACTGCTATTTCAAACATTGCAAAAAAATCCATATCGTGTTCTCTATGGCTGTTCAGAGTAGTCTAATCTAAGACAACAGCAACAACGTAATTGGGTTAGAAATGTCACCTCACCAAACCACCTGACCCGGGCCAACATATAACAACAACAACAACAATAAATTCCCAACATAGCAGAACAGAATCATCTTCACCCTTTCTCCTCCAGATCTGCATTTGAGATGGATTTCGAGATTAATCAACATGATACTTCTAATTGGGTATTGGCACCAGAATTTGTACCTATTGGTTTTAAACGAAATGTATCAGTTAACAACTATGCCCTTTGGCATTCAGGAATAAGCTATAACGCAGACGAAACCTTGCAGTTACCATCCAAAAACAAACAAGAAATGAAACTAAATAAAAAAGATGAAATTTTCAACAAAATCTTACTGGGTGCAAGAATTATGGTTCTAATGCGAGGATTGCCAGGCTCCGGAAAATCAACATTGGCTATAAAACTGAAGGGCACGACTGGTGTCATTCTGTCTACAGACGATTATTTTTACAATACACGTGGTAAATATTGCTATGATCCTTCGAGGATTGGCGACGCACATCATTGGAATGAACAAAGAGCACTCCAGAAACTACAGGACGGCAAAACCCCGATAATAATTGATAATACCAATTTACAGGCATGGGAAATGAAACCATATGTTAAACTCGCCCTTCAATATGACTATGAGGTTGACATTTTGGATGCAGATACGCCATGGAAGCTTAATCCAGATGAACTTGCCAAAAGAAATTCACATGGGGTGCCAAAAAGGAAAATTTACGATATGAGACGAAGATATGACGTCGATGTAAAGATTGAGCATATTATTCGTGACTTACAAGGATTCTCAGCACACAGACATAATAATTGTGCAAGTTATGGAATAAAGTCAAGAAAAGGGGGTCAGAATATTAATGGGCTTGCTATGATTTTCTCGACAGTAGACAAGATGTATAAAACAAATATTATAAGTGCTGATGACAAAACTTCTCTAGCCACTTGTAACACTTTATCACAAGATGATATATCTGGAGAGTTTAATTTAAAAAATGTAAGTGTTGTTCATCAGGATGTCGGCCATAATTTAACAGTTGCAGATAGTTTAACGTCTTGGGAATACGTAGAAATAACTACAGGAGAATGTTCTCTGAGCTGGGACTCTTCAGAAAAAGTTCAGGCAAATGACTCTGAGTCACAGTGTTCTAAACCAAGGAGAACCAGACGTAAGAAAGTATCTGGTGATCCAGTTAAGAGGTTGGGTGACACCGATGAGAAGACATATACATTAGAGGATCCTTCCATATCATCGTGGAATCCTGTTGAAAGTGGTAAGCCCTCGTGGGACAATGATATATCAACTGCATTATCTGGATCTGAAAGTCCATTAAAGAGAGGAACTCAGGAATTAATATGTAATAGATCTGTTAAGTCAATGCCTCAAGCTGGTGCAGTACCGAGGTTTAGGAGACAAAGGCACCTCGAGTAATTCATCAAGTGGCAATTTGAAAAAACCTTTGAGATGCTGAGAAAAGTGTCACAATTGCACATCATAATGTACCAGCCAATTTTATCCGTATTGTTTAGCATACTATTTTTAATTGCTTTCATTGTACAATATTTTCAATTACTAGTCTATGTAATATTGTTTTGTAGTCCATTTTAAAAGACAAAAATATGTATTAGCTAATTTATGGAATTTTACTGCTTGAAATATATAATGCATACCTTACTGTGGACTTTTATTCTGCCTTTAGATATGTGCCTTATTCATCTTTACAATTACTGTACTGCATAACTTTCCAAAACGATCAGAAAACTGCTAAATTTTCTTTGCTTTGGCTTTTCAAATTTATATTTTTAAAGTTTCTTAATCATTTTAACTTACCAAAATTCTGGTATTTTGGCATCTTTTACTGAAGACGGTAAATTTTATTTGACATGAAATACAGTTCTGTATTTATTTACTGTATAAAGATAGAAACACAATACAGTAATTTCTAAAGAAAAAAGAGACATTGTGCAATTTCAGTGTGAAGAACTACACGTTTTTTTACAGTTCATCCCGGAGAAAGACGTAGCATGAAAACGATACACCTAATTTGCAGAAGGAATATAAATTTTCTTGTGTAAAAGCTGAGTTCATCACTATTGTTCTTGAGTAAGAACATGTTACTGTCCTGAGTAAGACAGCGTACCTCAGCTGGAGTATTAATGGAAACATTTTAATAACTCATTACATTTTGCAGTTATCTATATTCTCGAAAGATTAATGGTTACACTTAAGAATAAATTTTGATACACTAAATGGTACACTCTCATCTTACTAGACATTATAACGAGAGAACTATTTAAGCTCTTCGATGTCCATCTAACCAAGACCAGTTTTGTATGACTGGTGAAGGCCTAAAAAACTTTCATTTATTTTTTAAACATGCATCTCCGCTGTTTAGATTATCCTACATACAAACTACAGTACTTATGGGTTCATATTTATCAGCGTTCGAAAACACACCCCTTGAAAGTCTTTTGCTCGGTCTAGAAGAAATTTGTTTCGTTTATCAATCACTTCAGTATTTCAATGTTTTGTTTTCGGTAAATATGCATTGTATGTAAATAAATATACTCTAACATTGTTCATAAATATTCATAAAATTTAAGAAAGAAGAGCAAAGATTTAATCATCTTTAATGTCTTTTTAAGCTTTATAGACAATGCCATGGTGATACACCTATATATAAATACAGTGCGACTTTCAATTAATAAATTGCTGCAGATAGAACCCTTTAGGGACTGAAAAGAACTTGATAGGCAATATTCCATGTAATGAGGGATACCGTCCTTCAGTTCGATGGTAAGGCATATAGACAGACGAAGGACAACGCCATAGGAACGTCCAGTAGCGTAGCTATTGGTGACATCTTTATGCATGTAGTTTTTGAAAGGGAGAGATCCCACAGTGAAGACACCCCAGCAGTGTACTACAGATATATAGACAATATCTATGGAGTCATGGTAGGAGGCCTCCCACGTCTAGAGAGTTTCTTTGCCTGGGCGAACAAAGTCCACGGAAATATCAAATTTACCCTAGAACACGACGACACCACAATAAACTTCCTGGACACCACGGTGTACATGGACGAAACAACCCGACACCTGAACACGAATGCGTATTGCAAACCTACGAACCTTCACACATACTTGAAGTTCGACTCGTGCCATCCGCTAGCCATAAAGAAATCCTTACCCTTCTCCCTAGGATTACGCCTTAAAAGAATAAACAGGACAAAACCCTCTACCCCCAGCTAGACGACCTATGGGAGATGTTTAGGCATAGAGGTTACCCTGAGGAAACGCTGAACCACGCCCAAGAGAAACTACGCGGAAAGACCAGAGAACAATTTCTCAGGCCCCCTCACGGTTGGAGAATAGGAGATGGATCCTCCCTACCCTGTTCTTTCCTGGTTTTGCTGGGAAACTAAAACAGAAACTCTCAGACGAATGGGCCTGGATGAGGGAGACATATCACCCCTCATGGGAGAATTTCCCGCAAAATCCCCCAATGATTGCGTGGAGGCGAGGTAACTCCATCAAGGATCACCTCGAACCCGGCCCCCACGACTCGACAAGGAAGTAGGATATCCATGCTGAAGGAACCAGTCAAAACCCACCAGCGCAGACCTAACCTGCCACAGGAGCCTGCACAACACACCAAGGTAACCGAAGTATGTGGAGTGGTTAGGAGGAGCCTACATGCAAACAATCACTTCAGTATTTCAATGTTTTGTATTCGGTAAATATGCATTATATGTAAATAAAAATATGCTAATATTGTTCATAAATATTCATATAATTTTAGAAAAAAGAGCAAAGATTTAATCATCTTTTAAGTCTTTTTGCCCTTTACAACAATGCCATGGTAATACACCTATATATAAATACAGTGCGACTTTCAATGAATAAATTGCTGTAGACTAGAACCCTTTAGGGCTGGCCCGACCTGCAGGCAATAAATTCCAGTTTTTCATATTTAAAAAAATGTTGTTACTGTTATTCTGAATATAGTCCTAAATACAAATAAAATATGCGTTCGCTTATTTGCCACATGATAGACTAACTACAAAGATAGAGTCTCATGGTATTGGGGGGTGCTATAATAAGTTGGATTAGCGATAGGTGACATAAATGGGGATTTCGATGTGGATTCAATATATAACTTATTTAAGAATATTCTAAACAAAGCACAGGAACGTAGTATACCATACAAATTGAATAGATCGAATACTAATGACCCAAAGTGGATAACAAAGAATGTGAAGAACCTTATAGGTAAAAAGAGAGCTTGGTTCAAAAGGATTCAAATTGGGGAGGTCACTTTAGAACAGGAATTCGTACAACTGGTTAGAAATGTTAAAAAAGAGATATGGAAAGCAAAAAGAAACTATGAAATTCGCATAGCAGGGCAAGCAAAGACAAATCCTAAAGGGTTTTTTCAGTTATATCGTACTAAGACTAGGGAAAGGATAGGTTCATTAAAAACTGAGACAGGTCAAATAACAGATAGTGATGAAGAGATGAGTAGTATTTTTAATAAATATTTTGTATCTGTATTTACTAAAGAGGAACTTAACAATATGCCTTCAGCCGAACAAGTCTATGTGGGTGGGGACGAGGACAGGTTGACGAGTTTAGCAGTTACCAGGGAGGATGTTCTTAAACAAATAGTAAAACTCAAACCAAACAAATCCCCAGGGCCGGATGAAGTGTTTGCCAGGGTGCTTAAAGAATGCAAAGAGGAGCTTTGTGACCCACTGTCAACCATATTTAATAAATCAATAGAGTCAGGCAGAGTGCCAGAGTTTTGGAAAGTTGCTAATGTGATACCAGTTTTTAAGAAAGGAGATAGATCACTTGCGTCTAACTATCGACCAATTAGCCTAACGTCTATTGTGGGAAAGTTACTCGAATCTATAATAACAAATAAAATTCGTCTTCATCTTGAAAAACATAAATTAATAATTGAGTCGCAACATGGTTTTATAAATGGCCGTTCATGTTTAACAAATTTGTTATCTTTTTATTCTAGCATAGTTGAGGCAGTTGATAGTGGTAAGGATTGTGATGCTGTGTACCTTGACTTTAGCAAAGCTTTTGATACAGTGCCACATGAAAGACTGATTAAAAAGATGATTAATTAAACTGATTAAAAGAGTCTCATGGTATTGGGGGTGCTATATTAAGCTGGATTAGGGCATGGCTATACCAAAGGAAACAGAGAGTTAGTATATATGGAGTCAAGTCAGAGTGGGAAAATGTTGTAAGTGGGGTGCCTCAGGGCTCTGTCCTGGGACCTCTGTTGTTTATAATATATATAAATGATTTAGATTCAGGTTTGAGTAGCAACATTTGCAAATTTGCCGATGATACGAAAATCGGTAGGGAAATTAATTCGGAGGAGGACTCACTATCACTTCAAGTTGATCTAGATAGGGTTTTGAAATGGTCGAAGGATTGGCAGATGCAGTTTAATGCTGATAAATGTAAAGTTCTGAGGTTAGGTAATGATGATAGGGTTACAAGATACGAGCTAGATGGTGTTGAGATTGCGAAGTCGAATTGCGAAAGGGATCTGGGAGTTATGATTAGTAAGAATTTAAAACAAAAGGATCAATGCATAAATGTTCGTAATAAGGCAAATCGGACACTTGGATTTATTAATCGCAGCGTTAGTAACAAGACACCTGGTGTGGTTCTCAAGCTATATCTTGCTCTAGTTAGGCCCCATTTAGATTATGCAGTTCAGTTTTGGTCGCCATATTATAGAATGGATATAAATTCACTTGAACGTGTCCAGCGTAGGATGACTAAGTTAATTCCCCAAATTAGAAATCTTTCATATGAAGAAAGATTAACAAAGCTTAAGTTGCATTCACTGGAAAGGCGAAGAGTTAGGGGTGACATGATAGAGGTTTACAAGTGGGTGAATGGACATAACAAAGGGGATATTAATAGGGTATTAAAAGTATCAACACAAGACAGAACACGAAACAATGGGTATAAATTTGATAATATTAGATTTTGGAAAGAATTGGGTAAATACTGGTTCGGTAACAGGGTTGTTGATTTGTGGAACCAATTACCACGAAACGAAGTGGAGGTGGGGTCCCTCGATTGTTTCAAGCGTGGGTTAGACATGTATATGAGTGGGATTGGGTGGTTATAAATAGGAGCTGTCTCGTATGGGCCAATAGGCCTTCTGCAGTTTCCTTTATTCTTATTTGATATTCTGTAAATAGTTCTCTGTTTTTATGGTTATCAATGTTTAGGTAAGTGCAGTAATATATTTTATTTCTTTGCAGATTTTGTGCAGAAACTTCGTCCAATATGCCTTGATAAAATTCCATCCGGGCTCAGGAGCTGGAAGTGTTTGAGGTAGTGCTATATTAATAAATGGTTTTGTTGCAAAGTAGTCACTACTAAGTTCATGACCAATGATACAATTCATAAATACTGGTTGAAACAAAAGGAGTTCCATCTTCCCACCATCAATATGGGTTGGTTTTGTCGAGTTCAGCAGACTGACTTCAGGCATTTCATCCAAAAGGTATTCAATATGTATTCCGTTGGCGTCGGTTCTTGGTAATCAAGTAATAATTCACTATGAGCGTTTCAGTCACCCGAGATGATAGTATGTGTGTTGTGACTGCTATTTCAAACATTGCAAAAAAATCCATATCGTGTTCTCTATGGCTGTTCAGAGTAGTCTAATCTAAGACAACAGCAACAACGTAATTGGGTTAGAAATGTCACCTCACCAAACCACCTGACCCGGGCCAACATATAACAACAACAACAACAATAAATTCCCAACATAGCAGAACAGAATCATCTTCACCCTTTCTCCTCCAGATCTGCATTTGAGATGGATTTCGAGATTAATCAACATGATACTTCTAATTGGGTATTGGCACCAGAATTTGTACCTATTGGTTTTAAACGAAATGTATCAGTTAACAACTATGCCCTTTGGCATTCAGGAATAAGCTATAACGCAGACGAAACCTTGCAGTTACCATCCAAAAACAAACAAGAAATGAAACTAAATAAAAAAGATGAAATTTTCAACAAAATCTTACTGGGTGCAAGAATTATGGTTCTAATGCGAGGATTGCCAGGCTCCGGAAAATCAACATTGGCTATAAAACTGAAGGGCACGACTGGTGTCATTCTGTCTACAGACGATTATTTTTACAATACACGTGGTAAATATTGCTATGATCCTTCGAGGATTGGCGACGCACATCATTGGAATGAACAAAGAGCACTCCAGAAACTACAGGACGGCAAAACCCCGATAATAATTGATAATACCAATTTACAGGCATGGGAAATGAAACCATATGTTAAACTCGCCCTTCAATATGACTATGAGGTTGACATTTTGGATGCAGATACGCCATGGAAGCTTAATCCAGATGAACTTGCCAAAAGAAATTCACATGGGGTGCCAAAAAGGAAAATTTACGATATGAGACGAAGATATGACGTCGATGTAAAGATTGAGCATATTATTCGTGACTTACAAGGATTCTCAGCACACAGACATAATAATTGTGCAAGTTATGGAATAAAGTCAAGAAAAGGGGGTCAGAATATTAATGGGCTTGCTATGATTTTCTCGACAGTAGACAAGATGTATAAAACAAATATTATAAGTGCTGATGACAAAACTTCTCTAGCCACTTGTAACACTTTATCACAAGATGATATATCTGGAGAGTTTAATTTAAAAAATGTAAGTGTTGTTCATCAGGATGTCGGCCATAATTTAACAGTTGCAGATAGTTTAACGTCTTGGGAATACGTAGAAATAACTACAGGAGAATGTTCTCTGAGCTGGGACTCTTCAGAAAAAGTTCAGGCAAATGACTCTGAGTCACAGTGTTCTAAACCAAGGAGAACCAGACGTAAGAAAGTATCTGGTGATCCAGTTAAGAGGTTGGGTGACACCGATGAGAAGACATATACATTAGAGGATCCTTCCATATCATCGTGGAATCCTGTTGAAAGTGGTAAGCCCTCGTGGGACAATGATATATCAACTGCATTATCTGGATCTGAAAGTCCATTAAAGAGAGGAACTCAGGAATTAATATGTAATAGATCTGTTAAGTCAATGCCTCAAGCTGGTGCAGTACCGAGGTTTAGGAGACAAAGGCACCTCGAGTAATTCATCAAGTGGCAATTTGAAAAAACCTTTGAGATGCTGAGAAGTGTCACAATTGCACATCATAATGTACCAGCCAATTTTATCCGTATTGTTTAGCATACTATTTTTAATTGCTTTCATTGTACAATATTTTCAATTACTAGTCTATGTAATATTGTTTTGTAGTCCATTTTAAAAGACAAAAATATGTATTAGCTAATTTATGGAATTTTACTGCTTGAAATATATAATGCATACCTTACTGTGGACTTTTATTCTGCCTTTAGATATGTGCCTTATTCATCTTTACAATTACTGTACTGCATAACTTTCCAAAACGATCAGAAAACTGCTAAATTTTCTTTGCTTTGGCTTTTCAAATTTATATTTTTAAAGTTTCTTAATCATTTTAACTTACCAAAATTCTGGTATTTTGGCATCTTTTACTGAAGACGGTAAATTTTATTTGACATGAAATACAGTTCTGTATTTATTTACTGTATAAAGATAGAAACACAATACAGTAATTTCTAAAGAAAAAAGAGACATTGTGCAATTTCAGTGTGAAGAACTACACGTTTTTTTACAGTTCATCCCGGAGAAAGACGTAGCATGAAAACGATACACCTAATTTGCAGAAGGAATATAAATTTTCTTGTGTAAAAGCTGAGTTCATCACTATTGTTCTTGAGTAAGAACATGTTACTGTCCTGAGTAAGACAGCGTACCTCAGCTGGAGTATTAATGGAAACATTTTAATAACTCATTACATTTTGCAGTTATCTATATTCTCGAAAGATTAATGGTTACACTTAAGAATAAATTTTGATACACTAAATGGTACACTCTCATCTTACTAGACATTATAACGAGAGAACTATTTAAGCTCTTCGATGTCCATCTAACCAAGACCAGTTTTGTATGACTGGTGAAGGCCTAAAAAACTTTCATTTATTTTTTAAACATGCATCTCCGCTGTTTAGATTATCCTACATACAAACTACAGTACTTATGGGTTCATATTTATCAGCGTTCGAAAACACACCCCTTGAAAGTCTTTTGCTCGGTCTAGAAGAAATTTGTTTCGTTTATCAATCACTTCAGTATTTCAATGTTTTGTTTTCGGTAAATATGCATTGTATGTAAATAAATATACTCTAACATTGTTCATAAATATTCATAAAATTTAAGAAAGAAGAGCAAAGATTTAATCATCTTTAATGTCTTTTTAAGCTTTATAGACAATGCCATGGTGATACACCTATATATAAATACAGTGCGACTTTCAATTAATAAATTGCTGCAGATAGAACCCTTTAGGGACTGAAAAGAACTTGATAGGCAATATTCCATGTAATGAGGGATACCGTCCTTCAGTTCGATGGTAAGGCATATAGACAGACGAAGGACAACGCCATAGGAACGTCCAGTAGCGTAGCTATTGGTGACATCTTTATGCATGTAGTTTTTGAAAGGGAGAGATCCCACAGTGAAGACACCCCAGCAGTGTACTACAGATATATAGACAATATCTATGGAGTCATGGTAGGAGGCCTCCCACGTCTAGAGAGTTTCTTTGCCTGGGCGAACAAAGTCCACGGAAATATCAAATTTACCCTAGAACACGACGACACCACAATAAACTTCCTGGACACCACGGTGTACATGGACGAAACAACCCGACACCTGAACACGAATGCGTATTGCAAACCTACGAACCTTCACACATACTTGAAGTTCGACTCGTGCCATCCGCTAGCCATAAAGAAATCCTTACCCTTCTCCCTAGGATTACGCCTTAAAAGAATAAACAGGACAAAACCCTCTACCCCCAGCTAGACGACCTATGGGAGATGTTTAGGCATAGAGGTTACCCTGAGGAAACGCTGAACCACGCCCAAGAGAAACTACGCGGAAAGACCAGAGAACAATTTCTCAGGCCCCCTCACGGTTGGAGAATAGGAGATGGATCCTCCCTACCCTGTTCTTTCCTGGTTTTGCTGGGAAACTAAAACAGAAACTCTCAGACGAATGGGCCTGGATGAGGGAGACATATCACCCCTCATGGGAGAATTTCCCGCAAAATCCCCCAATGATTGCGTGGAGGCGAGGTAACTCCATCAAGGATCACCTCGAACCCGGCCCCCACGACTCGACAAGGAAGTAGGATATCCATGCTGAAGGAACCAGTCAAAACCCACCAGCGCAGACCTAACCTGCCACAGGAGCCTGCACAACACACCAAGGTAACCGAAGTATGTGGAGTGGTTAGGAGGAGCCTACATGCAAACAATCACTTCAGTATTTCAATGTTTTGTATTCGGTAAATATGCATTATATGTAAATAAAAATATGCTAATATTGTTCATAAATATTCATATAATTTTAGAAAAAAGAGCAAAGATTTAATCATCTTTTAAGTCTTTTTGCCCTTTACAACAATGCCATGGTAATACACCTATATATAAATACAGTGCGACTTTCAATGAATAAATTGCTGTAGACTAGAACCCTTTAGGGCTGGCCCGACCTGCAGGCAATAAATTCCAGTTTTTCATATTTTAAAAATGTTGTTACTGTTATTCTGAATATAGTCCTAAATACAAATAAAATATGCGTTCGCTTATTTGCCACATGATAGACTAACTACAAAGATAGAGTCTCATGGTATTGGGGGGTGCTATAATAAGTTGGATTAGCGATAGGTGACATAAATGGGGATTTCGATGTGGATTCAATATATAACTTATTTAAGAATATTCTAAACAAAGCACAGGAACGTAGTATACCATACAAATTGAATAGATCGAATACTAATGACCCAAAGTGGATAACAAAGAATGTGAAGAACCTTATAGGTAAAAAGAGAGCTTGGTTCAAAAGGATTCAAATTGGGGAGGTCACTTTAGAACAGGAATTCGTACAACTGGTTAGAAATGTTAAAAAAGAGATATGGAAAGCAAAAAGAAACTATGAAATTCGCATAGCAGGGCAAGCAAAGACAAATCCTAAAGGGTTTTTTCAGTTATATCGTACTAAGACTAGGGAAAGGATAGGTTCATTAAAAACTGAGACAGGTCAAATAACAGATAGTGATGAAGAGATGAGTAGTATTTTTAATAAATATTTTGTATCTGTATTTACTAAAGAGGAACTTAACAATATGCCTTCAGCCGAACAAGTCTATGTGGGTGGGGACGAGGACAGGTTGACGAGTTTAGCAGTTACCAGGGAGGATGTTCTTAAACAAATAGTAAAACTCAAACCAAACAAATCCCCAGGGCCGGATGAAGTGTTTGCCAGGGTGCTTAAAGAATGCAAAGAGGAGCTTTGTGACCCACTGTCAACCATATTTAATAAATCAATAGAGTCAGGCAGAGTGCCAGAGTTTTGGAAAGTTGCTAATGTGATACCAGTTTTTAAGAAAGGAGATAGATCACTTGCGTCTAACTATCGACCAATTAGCCTAACGTCTATTGTGGGAAAGTTACTCGAATCTATAATAACAAATAAAATTCGTCTTCATCTTGAAAAACATAAATTAATAATTGAGTCGCAACATGGTTTTATAAATGGCCGTTCATGTTTAACAAATTTGTTATCTTTTTATTCTAGCATAGTTGAGGCAGTTGATAGTGGTAAGGATTGTGATGCTGTGTACCTTGACTTTAGCAAAGCTTTTGATACAGTGCCACATGAAAGACTGATTAAAAAGATGATTAATTAAACTGATTAAAAGAGTCTCATGGTATTGGGGGTGCTATATTAAGCTGGATTAGG
This sequence comes from Procambarus clarkii, assembly GCF_040958095.1. NCBI lineage: Eukaryota > Metazoa > Arthropoda > Malacostraca > Decapoda > Cambaridae > Procambarus > Procambarus clarkii. The sequence goes on along the minus strand of NC_091161.1, from coordinate 7,508,243 downwards.
GCATGGCTATACCAAAGGAAACAGAGAGTTAGTATATATGGAGTCAAGTCAGAGTGGGAAAATGTTGTAAGTGGGGTGCCTCAGGGCTCTGTCCTGGGACCTCTGTTGTTTATAATATATATAAATGATTTAGATTCAGGTTTGAGTAGCAACATTTGCAAATTTGCCGATGATACGAAAATCGGTAGGGAAATTAATTCGGAGGAGGACTCACTATCACTTCAAGTTGATCTAGATAGGGTTTTGAAATGGTCGAAGGATTGGCAGATGCAGTTTAATGCTGATAAATGTAAAGTTCTGAGGTTAGGTAATGATGATAGGGTTACAAGATACGAGCTAGATGGTGTTGAGATTGCGAAGTCGAATTGCGAAAGGGATCTGGGAGTTATGATTAGTAAGAATTTAAAACAAAAGGATCAATGCATAAATGTTCGTAATAAGGCAAATCGGACACTTGGATTTATTAATCGCAGCGTTAGTAACAAGACACCTGGTGTGGTTCTCAAGCTATATCTTGCTCTAGTTAGGCCCCATTTAGATTATGCAGTTCAGTTTTGGTCGCCATATTATAGAATGGATATAAATTCACTTGAACGTGTCCAGCGTAGGATGACTAAGTTAATTCCCCAAATTAGAAATCTTTCATATGAAGAAAGATTAACAAAGCTTAAGTTGCATTCACTGGAAAGGCGAAGAGTTAGGGGTGACATGATAGAGGTTTACAAGTGGGTGAATGGACATAACAAAGGGGATATTAATAGGGTATTAAAAGTATCAACACAAGACAGAACACGAAACAATGGGTATAAATTTGATAATATTAGATTTTGGAAAGAATTGGGTAAATACTGGTTCGGTAACAGGGTTGTTGATTTGTGGAACCAATTACCACGAAACGAAGTGGAGGTGGGGTCCCTCGATTGTTTCAAGCGTGGGTTAGACATGTATATGAGTGGGATTGGGTGGTTATAAATAGGAGCTGTCTCGTATGGGCCAATAGGCCTTCTGCAGTTTCCTTTATTCTTATTTGATATTCTGTAAATAGTTCTCTGTTTTTATGGTTATCAATGTTTAGGTAAGTGCAGTAATATATTTTATTTCTTTGCAGATTTTGTGCAGAAACTTCGTCCAATATGCCTTGATAAAATTCCATCCGGGCTCAGGAGCTGGAAGTGTTTGAGGTAGTGCTATATTAATAAATGGTTTTGTTGCAAAGTAGTCACTACTAAGTTCATGACCAATGATACAATTCATAAATACTGGTTGAAACAAAAGGAGTTCCATCTTCCCACCATCAATATGGGTTGGTTTTGTCGAGTTCAGCAGACTGACTTCAGGCATTTCATCCAAAAGGTATTCAATATGTATTCCGTTGGCGTCGGTTCTTGGTAATCAAGTAATAATTCACTATGAGCGTTTCAGTCACCCGAGATGATAGTATGTGTGTTGTGACTGCTATTTCAAACATTGCAAAAAAATCCATATCGTGTTCTCTATGGCTGTTCAGAGTAGTCTAATCTAAGACAACAGCAACAACGTAATTGGGTTAGAAATGTCACCTCACCAAACCACCTGACCCGGGCCAACATATAACAACAACAACAACAATAAATTCCCAACATAGCAGAACAGAATCATCTTCACCCTTTCTCCTCCAGATCTGCATTTGAGATGGATTTCGAGATTAATCAACATGATACTTCTAATTGGGTATTGGCACCAGAATTTGTACCTATTGGTTTTAAACGAAATGTATCAGTTAACAACTATGCCCTTTGGCATTCAGGAATAAGCTATAACGCAGACGAAACCTTGCAGTTACCATCCAAAAACAAACAAGAAATGAAACTAAATAAAAAAGATGAAATTTTCAACAAAATCTTACTGGGTGCAAGAATTATGGTTCTAATGCGAGGATTGCCAGGCTCCGGAAAATCAACATTGGCTATAAAACTGAAGGGCACGACTGGTGTCATTCTGTCTACAGACGATTATTTTTACAATACACGTGGTAAATATTGCTATGATCCTTCGAGGATTGGCGACGCACATCATTGGAATGAACAAAGAGCACTCCAGAAACTACAGGACGGCAAAACCCCGATAATAATTGATAATACCAATTTACAGGCATGGGAAATGAAACCATATGTTAAACTCGCCCTTCAATATGACTATGAGGTTGACATTTTGGATGCAGATACGCCATGGAAGCTTAATCCAGATGAACTTGCCAAAAGAAATTCACATGGGGTGCCAAAAAGGAAAATTTACGATATGAGACGAAGATATGACGTCGATGTAAAGATTGAGCATATTATTCGTGACTTACAAGGATTCTCAGCACACAGACATAATAATTGTGCAAGTTATGGAATAAAGTCAAGAAAAGGGGGTCAGAATATTAATGGGCTTGCTATGATTTTCTCGACAGTAGACAAGATGTATAAAACAAATATTATAAGTGCTGATGACAAAACTTCTCTAGCCACTTGTAACACTTTATCACAAGATGATATATCTGGAGAGTTTAATTTAAAAAATGTAAGTGTTGTTCATCAGGATGTCGGCCATAATTTAACAGTTGCAGATAGTTTAACGTCTTGGGAATACGTAGAAATAACTACAGGAGAATGTTCTCTGAGCTGGGACTCTTCAGAAAAAGTTCAGGCAAATGACTCTGAGTCACAGTGTTCTAAACCAAGGAGAACCAGACGTAAGAAAGTATCTGGTGATCCAGTTAAGAGGTTGGGTGACACCGATGAGAAGACATATACATTAGAGGATCCTTCCATATCATCGTGGAATCCTGTTGAAAGTGGTAAGCCCTCGTGGGACAATGATATATCAACTGCATTATCTGGATCTGAAAGTCCATTAAAGAGAGGAACTCAGGAATTAATATGTAATAGATCTGTTAAGTCAATGCCTCAAGCTGGTGCAGTACCGAGGTTTAGGAGACAAAGGCACCTCGAGTAATTCATCAAGTGGCAATTTGAAAAAACCTTTGAGATGCTGAGAAAAGTGTCACAATTGCACATCATAATGTACCAGCCAATTTTATCCGTATTGTTTAGCATACTATTTTTAATTGCTTTCATTGTACAATATTTTCAATTACTAGTCTATGTAATATTGTTTTGTAGTCCATTTTAAAAGACAAAAATATGTATTAGCTAATTTATGGAATTTTACTGCTTGAAATATATAATGCATACCTTACTGTGGACTTTTATTCTGCCTTTAGATATGTGCCTTATTCATCTTTACAATTACTGTACTGCATAACTTTCCAAAACGATCAGAAAACTGCTAAATTTTCTTTGCTTTGGCTTTTCAAATTTATATTTTTAAAGTTTCTTAATCATTTTAACTTACCAAAATTCTGGTATTTTGGCATCTTTTACTGAAGACGGTAAATTTTATTTGACATGAAATACAGTTCTGTATTTATTTACTGTATAAAGATAGAAACACAATACAGTAATTTCTAAAGAAAAAAGAGACATTGTGCAATTTCAGTGTGAAGAACTACACGTTTTTTTACAGTTCATCCCGGAGAAAGACGTAGCATGAAAACGATACACCTAATTTGCAGAAGGAATATAAATTTTATTGTGTAAAAGCTGAGTTCATCACTATTGTTCTTGAGTAAGAACATGTTACTGTCCTGAGTAAGACAGCGTACCTCAGCTGGAGTATTAATGGAAACATTTTAATAACTCATTACATTTTGCAGTTATCTATATTCTCGAAAGATTAATGGTTACACTTAAGAATAAATTTTGATACACTAAATGGTACACTCTCATCTTACTAGACATTATAACGAGAGAACTATTTAAGCTCTTCGATGTCCATCTAACCAAGACCAGTTTTGTATGACTGGTGAAGGCCTAAAAAACTTTCATTTATTTTTTAAACATGCATCTCCGCTGTTTAGATTATCCTACATACAAACTACAGTACTTATGGGTTCATATTTATCAGCGTTCGAAAACACACCCCTTGAAAGTCTTTTGCTCGGTCTAGAAGAAATTTGTTTCGTTTATCAATCACTTCAGTATTTCAATGTTTTGTTTTCGGTAAATATGCATTGTATGTAAATAAATATACTCTAACATTGTTCATAAATATTCATAAAATTTAAGAAAGAAGAGCAAAGATTTAATCATCTTTAATGTCTTTTTAAGCTTTATAGACAATGCCATGGTGATACACCTATATATAAATACAGTGCGACTTTCAATTAATAAATTGCTGCAGATAGAACCCTTTAGGGACTGAAAAGAACTTGATAGGCAATATTCCATGTAATGAGGGATACCGTCCTTCAGTTCGATGGTAAGGCATATAGACAGACGAAGGACAACGCCATAGGAACGTCCAGTAGCGTAGCTATTGGTGACATCTTTATGCATGTAGTTTTTGAAAGGGAGAGATCCCACAGTGAAGACACCCCAGCAGTGTACTACAGATATATAGACAATATCTATGGAGTCATGGTAGGAGGCCTCCCACGTCTAGAGAGTTTCTTTGCCTGGGCGAACAAAGTCCACGGAAATATCAAATTTACCCTAGAACACGACGACACCACAATAAACTTCCTGGACACCACGGTGTACATGGACGAAACAACCCGACACCTGAACACGAATGCGTATTGCAAACCTACGAACCTTCACACATACTTGAAGTTCGACTCGTGCCATCCGCTAGCCATAAAGAAATCCTTACCCTTCTCCCTAGGATTACGCCTTAAAAGAATAAACAGGACAAAACCCTCTACCCCCAGCTAGACGACCTATGGGAGATGTTTAGGCATAGAGGTTACCCTGAGGAAACGCTGAACCACGCCCAAGAGAAACTACGCGGAAAGACCAGAGAACAATTTCTCAGGCCCCCTCACGGTTGGAGAATAGGAGATGGATCCTCCCTACCCTGTTCTTTCCTGGTTTTGCTGGGAAACTAAAACAGAAACTCTCAGACGAATGGGCCTGGATGAGGGAGACATATCACCCCTCATGGGAGAATTTCCCGCAAAATCCCCCAATGATTGCGTGGAGGCGAGGTAACTCCATCAAGGATCACCTCGAACCCGGCCCCCACGACTCGACAAGGAAGTAGGATATCCATGCTGAAGGAACCAGTCAAAACCCACCAGCGCAGACCTAACCTGCCACAGGAGCCTGCACAACACACCAAGGTAACCGAAGTATGTGGAGTGGTTAGGAGGAGCCTACATGCAAACAATCACTTCAGTATTTCAATGTTTTGTATTCGGTAAATATGCATTATATGTAAATAAAAATATGCTAATATTGTTCATAAATATTCATATAATTTTAGAAAAAAGAGCAAAGATTTAATCATCTTTTAAGTCTTTTTGCCCTTTACAACAATGCCATGGTAATACACCTATATATAAATACAGTGCGACTTTCAATGAATAAATTGCTGTAGACTAGAACCCTTTAGGGCTGGCCCGACCTGCAGGCAATAAATTCCAGTTTTTCATATTTAAAAAAATGTTGTTACTGTTATTCTGAATATAGTCCTAAATACAAATAAAATATGCGTTCGCTTATTTGCCACATGATAGACTAACTACAAAGATAGAGTCTCATGGTATTGGGGGGTGCTATAATAAGTTGGATTAGCGATAGGTGACATAAATGGGGATTTCGATGTGGATTCAATATATAACTTATTTAAGAATATTCTAAACAAAGCACAGGAACGTAGTATACCATACAAATTGAATAGATCGAATACTAATGACCCAAAGTGGATAACAAAGAATGTGAAGAACCTTATAGGTAAAAAGAGAGCTTGGTTCAAAAGGATTCAAATTGGGGAGGTCACTTTAGAACAGGAATTCGTACAACTGGTTAGAAATGTTAAAAAAGAGATATGGAAAGCAAAAAGAAACTATGAAATTCGCATAGCAGGGCAAGCAAAGACAAATCCTAAAGGGTTTTTTCAGTTATATCGTACTAAGACTAGGGAAAGGATAGGTTCATTAAAAACTGAGACAGGTCAAATAACAGATAGTGATGAAGAGATGAGTAGTATTTTTAATAAATATTTTGTATCTGTATTTACTAAAGAGGAACTTAACAATATGCCTTCAGCCGAACAAGTCTATGTGGGTGGGGACGAGGACAGGTTGACGAGTTTAGCAGTTACCAGGGAGGATGTTCTTAAACAAATAGTAAAACTCAAACCAAACAAATCCCCAGGGCCGGATGAAGTGTTTGCCAGGGTGCTTAAAGAATGCAAAGAGGAGCTTTGTGACCCACTGTCAACCATATTTAATAAATCAATAGAGTCAGGCAGAGTGCCAGAGTTTTGGAAAGTTGCTAATGTGATACCAGTTTTTAAGAAAGGAGATAGATCACTTGCGTCTAACTATCGACCAATTAGCCTAACGTCTATTGTGGGAAAGTTACTCGAATCTATAATAACAAATAAAATTCGTCTTCATCTTGAAAAACATAAATTAATAATTGAGTCGCAACATGGTTTTATAAATGGCCGTTCATGTTTAACAAATTTGTTATCTTTTTATTCTAGCATAGTTGAGGCAGTTGATAGTGGTAAGGATTGTGATGCTGTGTACCTTGACTTTAGCAAAGCTTTTGATACAGTGCCACATGAAAGACTGATTAAAAAGATGATTAATTAAACTGATTAAAAGAGTCTCATGGTATTGGGGGTGCTATATTAAGCTGGATTAGGGCATGGCTATACCAAAGGAAACAGAGAGTTAGTATATATGGAGTCAAGTCAGAGTGGGAAAATGTTGTAAGTGGGGTGCCTCAGGGCTCTGTCCTGGGACCTCTGTTGTTTATAATATATATAAATGATTTAGATTCAGGTTTGAGTAGCAACATTTGCAAATTTGCCGATGATACGAAAATCGGTAGGGAAATTAATTCGGAGGAGGACTCACTATCACTTCAAGTTGATCTAGATAGGGTTTTGAAATGGTCGAAGGATTGGCAGATGCAGTTTAATGCTGATAAATGTAAAGTTCTGAGGTTAGGTAATGATGATAGGGTTACAAGATACGAGCTAGATGGTGTTGAGATTGCGAAGTCGAATTGCGAAAGGGATCTGGGAGTTATGATTAGTAAGAATTTAAAACAAAAGGATCAATGCATAAATGTTCGTAATAAGGCAAATCGGACACTTGGATTTATTAATCGCAGCGTTAGTAACAAGACACCTGGTGTGGTTCTCAAGCTATATCTTGCTCTAGTTAGGCCCCATTTAGATTATGCAGTTCAGTTTTGGTCGCCATATTATAGAATGGATATAAATTCACTTGAACGTGTCCAGCGTAGGATGACTAAGTTAATTCCCCAAATTAGAAATCTTTCATATGAAGAAAGATTAACAAAGCTTAAGTTGCATTCACTGGAAAGGCGAAGAGTTAGGGGTGACATGATAGAGGTTTACAAGTGGGTGAATGGACATAACAAAGGGGATATTAATAGGGTATTAAAAGTATCAACACAAGACAGAACACGAAACAATGGGTATAAATTTGATAATATTAGATTTTGGAAAGAATTGGGTAAATACTGGTTCGGTAACAGGGTTGTTGATTTGTGGAACCAATTACCACGAAACGAAGTGGAGGTGGGGTCCCTCGATTGTTTCAAGCGTGGGTTAGACATGTATATGAGTGGGATTGGGTGGTTATAAATAGGAGCTGTCTCGTATGGGCCAATAGGCCTTCTGCAGTTTCCTTTATTCTTATTTGATATTCTGTAAATAGTTCTCTGTTTCTATGGTTATCAATGTTTAGGTAAGTGCAGTAATATATTTTATTTCTTTGCAGATTTTGTGCAGAAACTTCGTCCAATATGCCTTGATAAAATTCCATCCGGGCTCAGGAGCTGGAAGTGTTTGAGGTAGTGCTATATTAATAAATGGTTTTGTTGCAAAGTAGTCACTACTAAGTTCATGACCAATGATACAATTCATAAATACTGGTTGAAACAAAAGGAGTTCCATCTTCCCACCATCAATATGGGTTGGTTTTGTCGAGTTCAGCAGACTGACTTCAGGCATTTCATCCAAAAGGTATTCAATATGTATTCCGTTGGCGTCGGTTCTTGGTAATCAAGTAATAATTCACTATGAGCGTTTCAGTCACCCGAGATGATAGTATGTGTGTTGTGACTGCTATTTCAAACATTGCAAAAAAATCCATATCGTGTTCTCTATGGCTGTTCAGAGTAGTCTAATCTAAGACAACAGCAACAACGTAATTGGGTTAGAAATGTCACCTCACCAAACCACCTGACCCGGGCCAACATATAACAACAACAACAACAATAAATTCCCAACATAGCAGAACAGAATCATCTTCACCCTTTCTCCTCCAGATCTGCATTTGAGATGGATTTCGAGATTAATCAACATGATACTTCTAATTGGGTATTGGCACCAGAATTTGTACCTATTGGTTTTAAACGAAATGTATCAGTTAACAACTATGCCCTTTGGCATTCAGGAATAAGCTATAACGCAGACGAAACCTTGCAGTTACCATCCAAAAACAAACAAGAAATGAAACTAAATAAAAAAGATGAAATTTTCAACAAAATCTTACTGGGTGCAAGAATTATGGTTCTAATGCGAGGATTGCCAGGCTCCGGAAAATCAACATTGGCTATAAAACTGAAGGGCACGACTGGTGTCATTCTGTCTACAGACGATTATTTTTACAATACACGTGGTAAATATTGCTATGATCCTTCGAGGATTGGCGACGCACATCATTGGAATGAACAAAGAGCACTACAGGACGGCAAAACCCCGATAATAATTGATAATACCAATTTACAGGCATGGGAAATGAAACCATATGTTAAACTCGCCCTTCAATATGACTATGAGGTTGACATTTTGGATGCAGATACGCCATGGAAGCTTAATCCAGATGAACTTGCCAAAAGAAATTCACATGGGGTGCCAAAAAGGAAAATTTACGATATGAGACGAAGATATGACGTCGATGTAAAGATTGAGCATATTATTCGTGACTTACAAGGATTCTCAGCACACAGACATAATAATTGTGCAAGTTATGGAATAAAGTCAAGAAAAGGGGGTCAGAATATTAATGGGCTTGCTATGATTTTCTCGACAGTAGACAAGATGTATAAAACAAATATTATAAGTGCTGATGACAAAACTTCTCTAGCCACTTGTAACACTTTATCACAAGATGATATATCTGGAGAGTTTAATTTAAAAAATGTAAGTGTTGTTCATCAGGATGTCGGCCATAATTTAACAGTTGCAGATAGTTTAACGTCTTGGGAATACGTAGAAATAACTACAGGAGAATGTTCTCTGAGCTGGGACTCTTCAGAAAAAGTTCAGGCAAATGACTCTGAGTCACAGTGTTCTAAACCAAGGAGAACCAGACGTAAGAAAGTATCTGGTGATCCAGTTAAGAGGTTGGGTGACACCGATGAGAAGACATATACATTAGAGGATCCTTCCATATCATCGTGGAATCCTGTTGAAAGTGGTAAGCCCTCGTGGGACAATGATATATCAACTGCATTATCTGGATCTGAAAGTCCATTAAAGAGAGGAACTCAGGAATTAATATGTAATAGATCTGTTAAGTCAATGCCTCAAGCTGGTGCAGTACCGAGGTTTAGGAGACAAAGGCACCTCGAGTAATTCATCAAGTGGCAATTTGAAAAAACCTTTGAGATGCTGAGAAAAGTGTCACAATTGCACATCATAATGTACCAGCCAATTTTATCCGTATTGTTTAGCATACTATTTTTAATTGCTTTCATTGTACAATATTTTCAATTACTAGTCTATGTAATATTGTTTTGTAGTCCATTTTAAAAGACAAAAATATGTATTAGCTAATTTATGGAATTTTACTGCTTGAAATATATAATGCATACCTTACTGTGGACTTTTATTCTGCCTTTAGATATGTGCCTTATTCATCTTTACAATTACTGTACTGCATAACTTTCCAAAACGATCAGAAAACTGCTAAATTTTCTTTGCTTTGGCTTTTCAAATTTATATTTTTAAAGTTTCTTAATCATTTTAACTTACCAAAATTCTGGTATTTTGGCATCTTTTACTGAAGACGGTAAATTTTATTTGACATGAAATACAGTTCTGTATTTATTTACTGTATAAAGATAGAAACACAATACAGTAATTTCTAAAGAAAAAAGAGACATTGTGCAATTTCAGTGTGAAGAACTACACGTTTTTTTACAGTTCATCCCGGAGAAAGACGTAGCATGAAAACGATACACCTAATTTGCAGAAGGAATATAAATTTTCTTGTGTAAAAGCTGAGTTCATCACTATTGTTCTTGAGTAAGAACATGTTACTGTCCTGAGTAAGACAGCATACCTCAGCTGGAGTATTAATGGAAACATTTTAATAACTCATTACATTTTGCAGTTATCTATATTCTCGAAAGATTAATGGTTACACTTAAGAATAAATTTTGATACACTAAATGGTACACTCTCATCTTACTAGACATTATAACGAGAGAACTATTTAAGCTCTTCGATGTCCATCTAACCAAGACCAGTTTTGTATGACTGGTGAAGGCCTAAAAAACTTTCATTTATTTTTTAAACATGCATCTCCGCTGTTTAGATTATCCTACATACAAACTACAGTACTTATGGGTTCATATTTATCAGCGTTCGAAAACACACCCCTTGAAAGTCTTTTGCTCGGTCTAGAAGAAATTTGTTTTGTTTATCAATCACTTCAGTATTTCAATGTTTTGTTTTCGGTAAATATGCATTGTATGTAAATAAATATACTCTAACATTGTTCATAAATATTCATAAAATTTAAGAAAGAAGAGCAAAGATTTAATCATCTTTAATGTCTTTTTAAGCTTTATAGACAATGCCATGGTGATACACCTATATATAAATACAGTGCGACTTTCAATTAATAAATTGCTGCAGATAGAACCCTTTAGGGACTGAAAAGAACTTGATAGGCAATATTCCATGTAATGAGGGATACCGTCCTTCAGTTCGATGGTAAGGCATATAGACAGACGAAGGACAACGCCATAGGAACGTCCAGTAGCGTAGCTATTGGTGACATCTTTATGCATGTAGTTTTTGAAAGGGAGAGATCCCACAGTGAAGACACCCCAGCAGTGTACTACAGATATATAGACAATATCTATGGAGTCATGGTAGGAGGCCTCCCACGTCTAGAGAGTTTCTTTGCCTGGGCGAACAAAGTCCACGGAAATATCAAATTTACCCTAGAACACGACGACACCACAATAAACTTCCTGGACACCACGGTGTACATGGACGAAACAACCCGACACCTGAACACGAATGCGTATTACAAACCTACGAACCTTCACACATACTTGAAGTTCGACTCGTGCCATCCGCTAGCCATAAAGAAATCCTTATCCTTCTCCCTAGGATTACGCCTTAAAAGAATAAACAGGACAAAACCCTCTACCCCCAGCTAGACGACCTATGGGAGATGTTTAGGCATAGAGGTTTCCATGAGGAAACGCTGAACCACGCCCAAGAGAAACTACGCGGAAAGACCAGAGAACAATTTCTCAGGCCCCCTCACGGTTGGAGAATAGGAGATGGATCCTCCCTACCCTGTTCTTTCCTGGTTTTGCTGGGAAACTAAAACAGAAACTCTCAGACGAATGGGCCTGGATGAGGGAGACATATCACCCCTCATGGGAGAATTTCCCGCAAAATCCCCCAATGATTGCGTGGAGGCGAGGTAACTCCATCAAGGATCACCTCGAACCCGGCCCCCACGACTCGACAAGGAAGTAGGATATCCATGCTGAAGGAACCAGTCAAAACCCACCAGCGCAGACCTAACCTGACACAGGAGCCTGCACAACACACCAAGGTAACCGAAGTATGTGGAGTGGTTAGGAGGAGCCTACATGCAAACAATCACTTCAGTATTTCAATGTTTTGTATTCGGTAAATATGCATTATATGTAAATAAAAATATGCTAATATTGTTCATAAATATTCATATAATTTTAGAAAAAAGAGCAAAGATTTAATCATCTTTTAAGTCTTTTTGCCCTTTACAACAATGCCATGGTAATACACCTATATATAAATACAGTGCGACTTTCAATGAATAAATTGCTGTAGACTAGAACCCTTTAGGGCTGGCCCGACCTGCAGGCAATAAATTCCAGTTTTTCATATTTAAAAAAATGTTGTTACTGTTATTCTGAATATAGTCCTAAATACAAATAAAATATGCGTTCGCTTATTTGCCACATGATAGACTAACTACAAAGATAGAGTCTCATGGTATTGGGGGGTGCTATAATAAGTTGGATTAGCGATAGGTGACATAAATGGGGATTTCGATGTGGATTCAATATATAACTTATTAAAGAATATTCTAAACAAAGCACAGGAACGTAGTATACCATACAAATTGAATAGATCGAATACTAATGACCCAAAGTGGATAACAAAGAATGTGAAGAACCTTATAGGTAAAAAGAGAGCTTGGTTCAAAAGGATTAAAATTGGGGAGGTCACTTTAGAACAGGAATTCGTACAACTGGTTAGAAATGTTAAAAAAGAGATATGGAAAGCAAAAAGAAACTATGAAATTCGCATAGCAGGGCAAGCAAAGACAAATCCTAAAGGGTTTTTTCAGTTATATCGTACTAAGACTAGGGAAAGGATAGGTTCATTAAAAACTGAGACAGGTCAAATAACAGATAGTGATGAAGAGATGAGTAGTATTTTTAATAAATATTTTGTATCTGTATTTACTAAAGAGGAACTTAACAATATGCCTTCAGCCGAACAAGTCTATGTGGGTGGGGACGAGGACAGGTTGACGAGTTTAGCAGTTACCAGGGAGGATGTTCTTAAACAAATAGTAAAACTCAAACCAAACAAATCCCCAGGGCCGGATGAAGTGTTTGCCAGGGTGCTTAAAGAATGCAAAGAGGAGCTTTGTGACCCACTGTCAACCATATTTAATAAATCAATAGAGTCAGGCAGAGTGCCAGAGTTTTGGAAAGTTGCTAATGTGATACCAGTTTTTAAGAAAGGAGATAGATCACTTGCGTCTAACTATCGACCAATTAGCCTAACGTTAATTGTGGGAAAGTTACTCGAATCTATAATAGCAAATAAAATTCGTCTTCATCTTGAAAAACATAAATTAATAATTGAGTCGCAACATGGTTTTATAAATGGCCGTTCATGTTTAACAAATTTGTTATCTTTTTATTCTAGCATAGTTGAGGCAGTTGATAGTGGTAAGGATTGTGATGTTGTGTACCTTGACTTTAGCAAAGCTTTTGATACAGTGCCACATGAAAGACTGATTAAAAAGATGATTAATTAAACTGATTAAAAGAGTCTCATGGTATTGGGGGTGCTATATTAAGCTGGATTAGGGCATGGCTATACCAAAGGAAACAGAGAGTTAGTATATATGGAGTCAAGTCAGAGTGGGAAAATGTTGTAAGTGGGGTGCCTCAGGGCTCTGTCCTGGGACCTCTGTTGTTTATAATATATATAAATGATTTAGATTCAGGTTTGAGTAGCAACATTTGCAAATTTGCCGATGATACGAAAATCGGTAGAGAAATTAATTCGGAGGAGGACTCACTATCACTTCAAGTTGATCTAGATAGGGTTTTGAAATGGTCGAAGGATTGGCAGATGCAGTTTAATGCTGATAAATGTAAAGTTCTGAGGTTAGGTAATGATGATAGGGTTACAAGATACGAGCTAGATGGTGTTGAGATTGCGAAGTCGAATTGCGAAAGGGATCTGGGAGTTATGATTAGTAAGAATTTAAAACAAAAGGATCAATGCATAAATGTTCGTAATAAGGCAAATCGGACACTTGGATTTATTAATCGCAGCGTTAGTAACAAGACACCTGGTGTGGTTCTCAAGCTATATCTTGCTCTAGTTAGGCCCCATTTAGATTATGCAGTTCAGTTTTGGTCGCCATATTATAGAATGGATATAAATTCACTTGAACGTGTCCAGCGTAGGATGACTAAGTTAATTCCCCAAATTAGAAATCTTTCATATGAAGAAAGATTAACAAAGCTTAAGTTGCATTCACTGGAAAGGCGAAGAGTTAGGGGTGACATGATAGAGGTTTACAAGTGGGTGAATGGACATAACAAAGGGGATATTAATAGGGTATTAAAAGTATCAACACAAGACAGAACACGAAACAATGGGTATAAATTGGATAAGTTTAGATTTAGGAAAGACTTGGGTAAATACTGGTTCAGTAACAGGGTTGTTGATTTGTGGAACCAATTGCCGCGTAACGTTGTGGAGGTGGGGTCCCTCGATTGTTTTAAGCATGGGTTGGACATGTATATGAGTGGGATTGGGTGGTTATAAATAGGAGCTGCCTCGTATGGGCCAATAGGCCTTCTGCAGTTGCCTTTGTTCTTGTGTTGTTCTTTGTTCTTGTGTAAATTTGGCCACCAAATTTAGACAGAATGGAAGCAAAGCACCTATGGGATGAAATATCTAGAGCATCTAGATCTTACAGTATTTATGTCATGGGTGACTTTAATTTTAGCGGAATAAACTGGTTGAACAAAACAGGGAATAGTGAAGCAGAAGATTTTCTAGAATTAATTGACGATTGCTTTCTTACGCAACACATTAAGGAACCAACACGGGAAAATAATATTTTAGATTTAGTGTTAACTAACAGGGAAACGCAAATTAATGACATCGAAATAGGGAGTGAGCTAGGGAACAGTGATCACAAAGAAATCAGATTTATCATAGAATGGAATAGACCAGTAGGAGAAAATTCTGTTAAAGTGCCAGATTTTCGAAAAGCTGATTTTAATAGCCTAAGAAATTTTTTGGGTCAAATTGATTGGAAAGTCTTGGGTATGGGGTGTGGGCCGGTCTTGGAGCGAGACATGAACCCAGCGATAGGTGACTTAAATGGGGATTTCGATGTGGATTCAATATATAACTTATTTAAGAATATTCTAAACAAAGCACAGGAACGTAGTATACCATACAAATTGAATAGATCGAATACTAATGACCCAAAGTGGATAACAAAGAGTTTGAAGAACCTTATAGGTAAAAAGAGAGCTTGGTACAAAAGGATTAAAAATGGGGAGGTCACTTTAGAACAGGAATTCGTACAACTGGTTAGAAATGTTAAAAAAGAGATAAGGAAAGCAAAAAGAAACTATGAAGTTCGCATAGCAGGGCAAGCAAAGACAAATCCTAAAGGGTTTTTTCAGTTATATCGTACTAAGACTAGGGAAAGGATAGGTCCATTAAAAACTGAGACAGGTCAAATAACAGATAGTGATGAAGAGATGAGTAGTATTTTTAATAAATATTTTGTATCTGTATTTACTAAAGAGGAACTTAACAATATGCCTTCAGCCGAACAAGTCTATGTGGGTGGGGACGAGGACAGGTTGACGAGTTTAGCAGTTACCAGGGAGGATGTTCTTAAACAAATAGTAAAACTCAAACCAAACAAATCCCCAGGGCCGGATGAAGTGTTTGCTAGGGTGCTTAAAGAATGCAAAGAGGAGCTTTGTGACCCACTGTCAACCATATTTAATAAATCAATAGAGTCAGGCAGAGTGCCAGAGTTTTGGAAAGTTGCTAATGTGATACCAGTTTTTAAGAAAGGAGATAGATCACTTGCGTCTAACTATCGACCAATTAGCCTAACGTCTATTGTGGGAAAGTTACTCGAATCTATAATAGCAAATAAAATTCGTCTTCATCTTGAAAAACATAAATTAATAATTGAGTCGCAACATGGTTTTATAAATGGCCGTTCATGTTTAACAAATTTGTTATCTTTTTATTCTAGCATTGTTGAGGCAGTTGATAGTGGTAAGGATTGCGATGTTGTATACCTTGACTTTAGCAAAGCTTTTGATACAGTGCCACATGATAGACTGATTAAAAAAATAGAGTCTCATGGTATTGGGGGTGCTATATTAAGCTGGATTAGGGCATGGCTATACCAAAGGAAACAGAGAGTTAGTATAAATGGAATCAAGTCAGAGTGGGAAAATGTTGTAAGTGGAGTGCCTCAAGGCTCTGTCCTGGGACCTCTGTTGTTTATAATATATATAAATGATTTAGATTCAGGTTTGAGTAGCAACATTTGCAAATTTGCCGATGATACGAAAATCGGTAGGGAAATTAATTCGGAGGAGGACTCACTATCACTTCAAGTTGATCTAGATAGGGTTTTGAAATGGTCAAAGGATTGGCAGATGCAGTTTAATGCTGATAAATGTAAAGTTCTGAGGTTAGGTAATGATGATAGAGTTACAAGATACGAGCTAGATGGTGTTGTGATTGCGAAGTCGGATTGCGAAAGGGATCTGGGAGTTATGATTAGTAAGAATTTAAAACAAAAGGATCAATGCATAAATGTTCGTAATAAGGCAAATCGGACACTTGGATTTATTAATCGCAGCGTTAGTAACAAGACACCTGGTGTGGTTCTCAAGCTATATCTTGCTCTAGTTAGGCCCCATTTAGATTATGCAGTTCAGTTTTGGTCGCCATATTATAGAATGGATATAAATTCACTTGAACGTGTCCAGCGTAGGATGACTAAGTTAATTCCCCAAATTAGAAATCTTTCATATGAAGAAAGATTAACAAAGCTTAAGTTGCATTCACTGGAAAGGCGAAGAGTTAGGGGCGACATGATAGAGGTTTACAAGTGGATGAATGGACATAACAAGGGGGATATTAATAGGGTATTAAAAGTATCAACACAGGACAGAACACGAAAAATGGGTATAAATTGCATGAGTTTAGATTTAGGAAAGACTTGGGTAAATACTGGTTCAGTAACAGGGTTGTTGATTTGTCGAACCAGTTGCCGTTTGACGTGGTGGTGGTGTCCCTAGATTGTTTCAAGCGTGGGTTGGACATGTATATGAGTGGAATTGGGTGGTTATAAATAGGAGCTGCCTCGTATGGGCCAATAGGCCTTCTGCAGTTTCCTTTATTCTTATTGTTGTTATTTGATATTCTGTAAATAGTTCTCTGTTTTTATAGTTATCAATGTTTAGGTAAGTGCAATAATATATTTTATTTTTTTGCAGATATTGTGCAGAAACTTCGTCCAATATGAATTGATAAAATTCAATCCGGGCTCAGGAGCTAGAAGTGTTTGAGGTAGTGCTATATTAATAAATGGTTTTGTAGCAAAATAGTCACTACTCATTTATTTTTATTTTTTTTTTTTGAGATATATACAAGAGTTGTTACATTCTTGTACAGCCTGTACAAGAGTTTCGGGCAAGTTTCGGGCAAGTCCTTAATCCTATGGTCCCTGGAATACGATCCCCTGCCGCGAAGAATCGTTTTTTCATCCAAGTACACATTTTACTGTTGCGTTAAACAGAGGCTACAGTTAAGGAATTGCGCCCAGTAAATCCTCCCCGGCCAGGATACGAACCCATAACATAGCGCTCGCGGAACGCCAGGCGAGTGTCTTACAAACAAATGTTCGTGGTGGGGCAGATCGGACACTTGGATTTGTTGGTCGCAGCGTTGGTGACGGGACGCCTGGTGTGGTTCTCAAGCTATATCTTGCTCTAGTTGGGCCCCATTTGGATTATGCAGTTCGGTTTTGGTCGCCATGTTATGGGATGTATATGAATTCACTTGAGCGTGTCCAGCGTAGGATGACTGAGTTGGTTCCCCAAGTTGGAGGTCTTTCATGTGAAGAAAGATTAACGGAGCTTGGGTTGCGTTCACTGGAGGGGCGGGGAGTTGGGGGCGACATGATGGAGGTTTGCAAGTGGGTGAATGGACATAACAAAGGGGATATTGTTAGGGTATTGAAAGTGTCGGCACGGGAGAGAACACGAAACAATGGGTGTAGGTTGGATGAGTTTGGATTTGGGAGGGACTTGGGTGGGTGCTGGTTCGGTGGCAGGGTTGTTGATTTGTGGAACCGGTTGCCGCGTAACGTTGTGGAGGTGGGGTCCCTCGATTGTTTCAAGCGCGGGTTGGACAAGTGTGTGAGTGGGGTTGGGTGGTTATAGATAGGAGCTGCCTCGTGTGGGCCAGCGGGCCTTCTGCAGTTGCCTTTGTTCTTATGTTCTTATGTTCTTATGTGGTTCTCAAGCTATACCTTGCTCTAGTTAGGCCCCATTTAGATTATGCAGTTCAGTTTTGGTCGCCATATTATAGAATGGATATAAATTCACTTGAACGTGTCCAGCGTAGGATGACTAAGTTAATTCCCCAAATTAGAAATCTTTCATATGAAGAAAGATTAACAAAGCTTAAGTTGCATTCACTGGAAAGGCGAAGAGTTAGGGGTGACATGATAGAGGTTTACAAGTGGATGAATGGACATAACCGGGGGGATATTAGTAGGGTATTAAAAGTATCAACACAGGACAGAACACTAAACAATGGGTATAAATTGGATAAGTTTAGATTTAGGAAAGACTTGGGTAAATACTGGTTCAGTAACAGGGTTGTTGATTTGTGGAACCAATTGCCGCGTAACATTGTGGAGGTGGGGTCCCTCGATTGTTTCAAGCACGGGTTGGACAAGTATATGAGTGGGATTGGGTGGTTATAGAATAGGAGCTGCCTCGTATGGGCCAATAGGCCTTCTGCAGTTACCTTTGTTCTTATAAGAACATAAGAACATAAGAACAAAGGTAACTGCAGAAGGCCTATTGGCCCATACGAGGCAGCTCCTATTCTATAACCACCCATTCCCACTCATATACTTGTCCAACCCGTGCTTGAAACAATCGAGGGACCCCACCTCCACAATGTTACGCGGCAATTGGTTCCACAAATCAACAACCCTGTTACTGAACCAGTATTTACCCAAGTCTTTCCTAAATCTAAACTTATCCAATTTATACCCATTGTTTCGTGTTCTGTCCTGTGTTGATACTTTTAATACCCTATTAATATCCCCCCGGTTATGTCCATTCATCCACTTGTAAACCTCTATCATGTCACCCCTAACTCTTCGCCTTTCCAGTGAATGCAACTTAAGCTTTGTTAATCTTTCTTCATATGAAAGATTTCTAATTTGGGGAATTAACTTAGTCATCCTACGCTGGACACGTTCAAGTGAATTTATATCCATTCTATAATATGGCGACCAAAACTGAACAAAGGTTGTGGTTTCTGTTCTGGGTTCAGGATTGTACCAGCGGTCCAAGTGTCTTCTTGTAGCAGCGTTTGTTTCCGCGTTGCTGTTTCCGTTGTTCACCAGTGCCTGAGTTGCTCTTTCGGGCTCTCTACTCACGTTGCTCCGTTCGGAGCAGTGGGTGGGCGCTCGGCGAATGTGGGCGAACATAATGTTCGCTCGGCGAACTTATGTTCTTATGTTCTTATGTACCACTGCACCACGGAGAATTCATTGGTCATTTCATGACCAATGACACAATTCATAAATACTGGTTGAGACAAAAGGAGTTCCATCTTCCCACCATCAATATGGGTTGGTTTTGTCGAGTTCAGCAGACTGACTTCAGGCATTTCATCCAATAGGTATTCAATATGTATTTCGTTGGCGTCGGTTCTTGGTAATTGTTACGGCCCTCTCGGGACGCAACGGGGTTCTTACTCTGATGTCGTTAGAGGAAGATATATATCCGACCCCAAGCCAGTAGAGGCTTTCAAGGGATGCGATCCGTGACGCAAGTAACTTAAAGGGAGTATGGAAAGAAAGTTAAGAACTTAATATTATATAATGTCCACCATCACCATTTAAATATATAAAAGTAAAACGTACACAAGGGGGAGGGGTATTAACACTTTACAAAGGGGATCAACACTGTAGTCTTCTGCTGGAGACTATGGATCCTCGAAGCTAGGTGCTGAGTCCGCGGTGCTTTCTTCGTGGCCTCAAGACGTGTCCTCTGAGAACGCCGAGTCTACCCTGGCCACAGGTCAGCCACAACACAGGTCCACTGGGGGCACCGTCGTGGAGGCCGTCAACCACACGTCCAGCAGGTCTGCTGGCAGGTACTGAGCCACCAAGGCTGGTACGGCCACTCCACGAACGATAAAAGGGGTACGCCCTAGACAGGAGTCTCGTGTGATATCACCAATCACCCTCCTGTCCTCAATACCCCAGTGGATTATCGTCTCCAACCGTCGGTCCCGGGTAAATCCTTCCACTGCCACTCCACTGGCAGGCTTAACACACCACAGTGTTCTTCCGGGGGGGACGACGTCACAACAGCTGCAGCAAACTTCACAGTATGGAGACTGGCTGCCTCGGGTAGACTGACTCCACCTTCAACACAGTGGTCCCAGGTCGACTCTGTAAACAGACACGTCATCAATAACTGGGACACTAATACACCACACTCACAGGCTCAGATACAAACGCTCGACATATCCACTCCATAGATGGCGCTGTCTTCGGAGCACCACCTCACCAGAGGTCAGGAGCGGCGGTGTTGAGCGCTGAACCAGACGGGAAACTGGTCCTCGAGGCCAGTACACGCTGTCCTCACTAGGTGTCGTCGTTCGTTTGGCGGGGGTTTCGGGAGCTGACCCACAGATGGCGTGTTTGTCACTGCTCCAGGCTAGGACGTTGAATCCGGGTTCGTAACAGTAATCAAGTAATAATTCACTATGAGCGTTTCAGTCACCCGAGATGATAGTATGTGTGTTGTGACTGCTATTTCAAACATTGCAAAAAAATCCATATCGTGTTCTCTATGGCTGTTCAGAGTAGTCTAATCTAAGACAACAACGTAATTGGGTTAGAAATGTCACCTCACCAGACCACCTGACCCGGGCCAACATATAACAACAACAATAAATTCCCAACATAGCAGAACAGAATCATCTTCACCTTTTCTCCTCCAGATCTGCATTTGAGATGGATTTCGAGATTAATCAACATGATACTTCTAATTGGGTATTGGCACCAGAATTTGTACCTATTGGTTTTAAACGAAAAGTATCAGTTAACAACTATGCCCTTTGGCATTCAGGAATACGCTATAACGCAGACGAAATCTTGCAGTTACCATCCAAAAACAAACAAGAAATGAAACTAAATAAAAAAGATGAAATTTTCAACAAAATCTTACTGGGTGCAAGAATTATGGTTCTAATGCGAGGATTGCCAGGCTCCGGAAAATCAACATTGGCTATAAAACTGAAGGGCACGACTGGTGTCATTCTGTCTACAGATGATTATTTTTACAATACACGTGGTAAATATTGCTATGATCCTTCGAGGATTGGCGACGCACATCATTGGAATGAACAAAGAGCACTTCAGAAACTACAGGACGGCAAAACCCCGATAATAATTGATAATACCAATTTACAGGCATGGGAAATGAAACCATATGTTAAACTCGCCCTTCAATATGACTATGAGGTTGACATTTTGGATGCAGATACGCCATGGAAGCTTAATCCAGATGAACTTGCCAAAAGAAATTCACATGGGGTGCCAAAAAGGAAAATTTACGATATGACGTCGATGTAAAGATTGAGCATATTATTCGTGACTTACAAGGATTCTCAGCACACGGGCATAATAATTGTGCAAGTTATGGAATAAAGTCAAGAAAAGGGGGTCAGAATATTAATGGGCTTGCTATGATTTTCTCGACAGTAGACAAGATGTATAAAACAAATATTATAAGTGCTGATGACAAAACTTCTCTAGCCACTTGTAACACTTTATCACAAGATGATATATCTGGAGAGTTTAATTTAAAAAATGTAAGTGTTGTTCATCAGGATGTCGGCCATAATTTAACAGTTGCAGATAGTTTAACGTCTTGGGAATACGTAGAAATAACTACAGGAGAATGTTCTCTGAGCTGGGACTCTTCAGAAAAAGTTCAGGCAAATGACTCTGAGTCACAGTGTTTTAAACCAAGGAGAACCAGACGTAAGAAAGTATCTGGTGATCCAGTTAAGAGGTTGGGTGACACCGATGAGAAGACATATACATTAGAGGATCCTTCCATATCATCGTGGAATCCTGTTGAAAGTGGTAAGCCCTCGTGGGACAATGATATATCAACTGCATTATCTGGATCTGAAAGTCCATTAAAGAGAGGAACTCAGGAATTAATATGTAATAGATCTGTTAAGTCAATGCATAACTTTCATCTTTTTTATTTAGTTTCATTTCTTGTTTGTTTTTGGATGGTAACTGCAAGGTTTCGTCTGCGTTATAGCTTATTCCTGAATGCCAAAGGGCATAGTTGTTAACTGATACATTTCGTTTAAAACCAATAGGTACAAATTCTGGTGCCAATACCCAATTAGAAGTATCATGTTGATTAATCTCGAAATCCATCTCAAATGCAGATCTGGAGGAGAAAGGGTGAAGATGACTCTATTCTGCTATGTTGGGAATTTATTGTTGTTGTTGTTATATCTGAGCCCAGGTCAGGTGAGGTGACATTTCTAACCCACTTACGTTGTTGCTGTTGTCTTAAATTAGACTACTCTGAACAACCATAGAGAACACGATATGGATTTCTTTGCAATGTTTAAAATAGCAGTCACCACACACATACTATCATCTCGGGTGACTGAAACACTCATAGTGAATTATTACTTGATTACCAAGAACCGACGCCAACAGAATACATATTGAATACCTTTTGGATGAAATGCCTGAAGTCAGTCTGCTGAACTCGACAAAACCAACCCATATTGATGGTGGGAAGATGGAACTCCTTTTGTCTCAACCAGTATTTATGAATTGTGTCATTGGTCATGAACTGAGTAGTGACTACATTGCTACAAAACCATTTATTAATACTGTATAGCACTATGTTATAAATATAGATGTGTGGGGCTTCTATGGGGTACTGGTACTATTAAGGGGTAAGGGTAGTTAGAAGACAAGAGTATCAAATATGGGAGAGCTAAAAGGCCCGGCCCCCAAAATAAACTATCCACAGTAGTAATAACTTGCTACTAGACCATATATGTTAGTCTAAGGGTTGATCAATGCGCTCCCACATAGGAAAAAGGGATACTCTGTAATTCATGTACTTATTTATTAACCCCTTAACAACCCCCCATATACACTCACACCAATAACAATAATAATAATAACTTTACCACACTATTTTACGTTAAAAGCCTTGGTCCACGTAGGCAGGATAGAAGGTTTACACTAAACAAGCTAGGGTAAAGTACTACTGGATAAGCACTGAAGCTGGATGCAGCTTAGGGTAGTGAGACCATGTGGTACCCTAATACAAAACACAACACTTAGGGGTACCCAAAACACTGGCAAATACTAACCCCAGGTCTCACCAATATTTACTACCAGAGTAGGCACACTTAACACCATATAATACTTAACTTAAAGGTAAAGGAACTTCAGGTAAGGGAAATAAGTAAGAGGAGAAGGGAGAAGAGTAGGGGTGCAGCCACAGAGTAGGTCTTGTCCGCACGAACACCAGCCAGAGAAGAGAGAACTCCTAGCGACCAGCTGGCCTCCCTCATGTCGTGGTGCCGGAAGGAGCCTAATTGATCGTGCAGCTAAGCACATTAAAGATCTTCCCCTATGCAACGTATTGTTACTCTATGAATGATTAGAAAGTATTAGTAAGCAAAGTTGGTGCCTATGTTATTATTTAATAATCAACCCCCAGCTCAGTCTTTAAATGCTCTTTGAGAAACAATAATAGTCTTACGTCTGGCAGGGAAGATACAAACAAGCAGGGAAGATACTTTCTCCCACACCTTGTGGGAGAAAGGAATTAGCAAAACGATCACTGAAAGAGAAGGTCCGCAAAATAACAATTCACTTAGGGTATATTACACTAACAGTAGAAGTCTAAGAAATAAAATTAACGAATTAAATGCTCTTGTCTGCACAGAAAAAATAGATATTATTGCACTTACCGAAACGTGGTTGAATGTAGAAAATAGAGAACTATTAGCTGAATATCAAATATATGGATTTAAACTATTTCACACAGATAGATATATTAGACGAGGAGGTGGAGTAGCCATATATGTTAGGGACAATTTGAAATGTAGTCTCAAAGAGGGAATCAAAACAGAGCCACACACAGAAACTATTTGGATTGAATTAAACGAAAAAGCTAATAATATTATAATAGGAGTAATATATAGGCCACCAAATTTAGACAGAATGGAAGCAAAGCATCTATGGGATGAAATATCTAGAGCATCTAGATCTAACAGTATTTATGTCATGGGTGACTTTAATTTTAGCGGAATAAACTGGTTGAACAAAACAGGGAATAGTGAAGCAGAAGATTTTCTAGAATTAATTGACGATTGCTTTCTTACGCAACACATTAAGGAACCAACACGGGAAAATAATATTTTAGATTTAGTGTTAACTAACAGGGAAACGCAAATTAATGACATCGAAATAGGGAGTGAGCTAGGGAGCAGTGATCACAAAGAAATCAGATTTAGCATAGAATGGAATAGACCAGTAGGAGAAAATTCTGTTAAAGTGCCAGATTTTCGAAAAGCTGATTTTAATAGCCTAAGAAATTTTTTGGGACAAATTGATTGGAAAGTCTTGGGTATGGGGTGTGGGCCGGTCTTGGAGCGAGACATGAACCCAGCGATAGGTGACTTAAATGGGGATTTCGATGTGGATTCAATATATAACTTATTTAAGAATATTCTAAACAAAGCACAGGAACGTAGTATACCATACAAATTGAATAGATCGAATACTAATGACCCAAAGTGGATAACAAAGAATTTGAAGAACCTTATAGGTAAAAAGAGAGCTTGGTACAAAAGGATTAAAAATGGGGAGGTCACTTTAGAACAGGAATTCGTACAACTGGTTAGAAATGTTAAAAAAGAGATAAGGAAAGCAAAAAGAAACTATGAAGTTCGCATAGCAGGGCAAGCAAAGACAAATCCTAAAGGGTTTTTTCAGTTATATCGTACTAAGACTAGGGAAAGGACAGGTCCATTAAAAACTGAGACAGGTCAAATAACAGATAGTGATGAAGAGATGAGTAGTATTTTTAATAAATATTTTGTATCTGTATTTACTAAAGAGGAACTTAACAATATGCCTTCAGCCGAACAAGTCTATGTGGGTGGGGACGAGAACAGGTTGACGAGTTTAGCAGTTACCAGGGAGGATGTTCTTAAACAAATAGTAAAACTCAAACCAAACAAATCCCCAGGGCCGGATGAAGTGTTTGCCAGGGTGCTTAAAGAATGCAAAGAGGAGCTTTGTGACCCACTGTCAACCATATTTAATAAATCAATAGAGTCAGGCAGAGTGCCAGAGTTTTGGAAAGTTGCTAATGTGATACCAGTTTTTAAGAAAGGAGATAGATCACTTGCGTCTAACTATCGACCAATTAGCCTAACGTCTATTGTGGGAAAGTTACTCGAATCTATAATAGCAAATAAAATTCGTCTTCATCTTGAAAAACATAAATTAATAATTGAGTCGCAACATGGTTTTATAAATGGCCGTTCATGTTTAACAAATTTGTTATCTTTTTATTCTAGCATTGTTGAGGCAGTTGATAGTGGTAAGGATTGCGATGTTGTATACCTTGACTTTAGCAAAGCTTTTGATACAGTGCCACATGAAAGACTGATTAAAAAGATAGAGTCTCATGGTATTGGGGGTGCTATATTAAGCTGGATTAGGGCATGGCTATACCAAAGGAAACAGAGAGTTAGTATAAATGGAATCAAGTCAGAGTGGGAAAATGTTGTAAGTGGAGTGCCTCAAGGCTCTGTCCTGGGACCTCTGTTGTTTATAATATATATAAATGATTTAGATTCAGGTTTGAGTAGCAACATTTGCAAATTTGCCGATGATACGAAAATCGGTAGGGAAATTAATTCGGAGGAGGACTCACTATCACTTCAAGTTGATCTAGATAGGGTTTTGAAATGGTCAAAGGATTGGCAGATGCAGTTTAATGCTGATAAATGTAAAGTTCTGAGGTTAGGTAATGATGATAGAGTTACAAGATACGAGCTAGATGGTGTTGTGATTGCGAAGTCGGATTGCGAAAGGGATCTGGGAGTGTTTTGTATTAGGGTACCACATGGTCTCACTTCCCTAAGCTGCATCCAGCTTCAGTGCTTATCCAGTAGTACTTTACCCTAGCTTGTTTAGTGTAAACCTTGTATCCTGCCTACGTGGACCAAGGCTTTTAACGTAAGATAGTGTGGTAAAGTTATTATTATTATTGTTATTGGTGTGAGTGTATATGGGGGGTTGTTAAGGGGTTAATAAATAAGTACATGAATTACAGAGTATCCCTTTTTCCTATGTGGGAGCGCATTGATCAACCCTTAGACTAACATATATGGTCTAGTAGCAAGTTATTACTACTGTGGATAGTTTATTTTGGGGGCCGGGCCTTTTAGCTCTCCCATATTTGATACTCTTGTCTTCTAACTACCCTTATCCCTTAATAGTACCAGTACCCCATAGAAGCCCCACACATCTATATTTATAACAAGTGGTTGGCCTGTCCGGGAGGAACATTATAAGTGTAAAAAATTAGATTCTTGAGTGCCAAAATTAAAATTTTTTGTTTTCCGCAGAACGGTTGTGTGCTAGCCTAGGGTCCAGCTCATCTAGCAAAGGACATTCTTGCACTGACTGGACACCCAGCTGGATCCCTTCACGATTAAGGTTAGTGTGGCCTTGTGTTAGGGGCCGTGCAAATTTTTGTTTTTTTTCCAATTTTTATTTTTTAATTTTTTCTTTGGCTGGGAGCTAAAATTATTAGTGATGTCTTCTGAAATGCAAAAACTGGCAAGGGAGCCTTCAGTGGTAGAGATAAAGAAACTTAAAAAGTCTAATTTAGTATTGTTAGGCCAGGAATTTGGCCTAGAATTAAATGACACGGATAAAAAGTGGACTTTGGTGAATGAAATATTACAACATTGTATTGATGAAGAACTATTGGCAAGTGATACACCTTTATGCCAGCCTAGCCAAGCAGAAAGTGCAACTCATAGGGATAGAGAATTAGCTTTAGAGTTAGCAAAAATAAAATTAGAGGAGCAAAGACTCAAAACCGAGGAGGCTAAAATTAGAGCGAATGCCACTGGACCTCCACCTGCCGGGGATTCAAACCCCAGGCATTATGAGAAAAAGCATAATTTGCCTGAATTTTCCGAGTCAGACCCTGAAAGGTTTTTCAACCATTTTCAGAGATTGGCCATGTCCATGAACTGGCCAAAGGAAGAGTGGGTGAAAATCCTACAGGGAAGACTTAGGGGTAAAGCACAAGATATTTTCATAAACATGCCTGACGACGAGTGTTTCGAATATGATAAAGTAAAGGCAGGGAATGTATTTTGCGGGCATATGAAATTACTCCTGAAGCTCACCGCCAAGTTTATCGTAACCTTAGGCCTACTCACAACCAACCGCTCACTGAATTTGTGAATGATCAAATTCGATTGTTTGATAGATGGATTCGCTCGGCGAAAGCCGAAACATACGAGGCTCTCAGGAACTTAATTTTAATGGAGCATTTTATAGATATTATGCCAGAGAGCGTATCACATTACATTAGAGGAAGGGTAGAGGTAAATTCTAAAATAGGGGATTTGGCCAAGTTGGCAGAAAACTACCAATTGGCAGGCAAAAGGCCCAATAAAAATAATTATACCCCTCAGAGTAGCAAAACTTATACCCACAGCCAGTCCAGACCAGCTCATTCTAACCCTTTACCTAATGCACCTTCTGTTTCAGACATAACTAACCCTGTTAAAGTGTCTAGCCCAACGGCACCTAAAGGTGAACCGAAGGGTAATTCTGTTAGTAATGTCTCTTCTCCCCGACGTTTTTGTGGTCACTGTAATCGTTCAAACCACAATATTAGCCGTTGTTGGCAACTGTACCCAGAAAAAAGACCCAATGCTCTAGTTGTGACACAGGGCTTGAGGCCTTCGGAAGGGTTAGGGAGTAAGACCTCCAACCCACAGTGGTTGGACTTGCTTACCCCATTCTTATCGAAAGGGAGACTACTTTTGTCTGAGGGTTCTTCCTGGAAGGACGTGGTGATCTTCCGAGACACCGGTGCCATCCAGACTTTAATTTTAGAGAGTGCGTTGCAAGGTGCCAACACTCTCGACACTGGAGAGGTGGTACTGGTCGAGGGTGTCACTAGTGATACTCGAGCAGTACCCCTCCATAAGGTTACCCTGGAATCTGATTTCCACAAGGGTGTTTGTATAGTCGGAGTCACTTCATACCTACCTTTCCCTAATGTTGATGTAATAGTTGGTAATGATTTAGCAGGGGATAAGGTAGGGGACTCCAGACTGCCTATTATGTTGCCTACCCCTAAGGTTTGCCTGGATCCACCCGCCGCAGAGGATAATGTTGTGTACCCTGCGTGCGCGGTGACCAGGTCTATGGGACTTAAATGTAAGGGCAGCCCTATGCTTGCCAAGGTGGTAAATCCCGAGGTCACGAGGAGCTTTCCGAGTGGTGAAAACTGAGTGGACCTCGCGGACACATTCATGGCCCGACTCGATGAAGTGGCCGAGGACATTGTGGAGAGCCTGCCACCGCCATCTACAGAGAGTAGTGGGGAGGTGGAGGAGAACACTGTTGAGCCTCGGCCAATGGCATCTGACCAAGGCCTAGATGCCTCCTTGAGTGAGTTACAGAAAGCTGACCCCACTCTTGCAGATTGTCATGAGACAGCTGTCTCTATGGAGGAAATTGTAGACGCAGCAACTGGGTACTACTACAATGATCGGATTTTGATGAGAAAATGGAGACCACAGAGTGCTCCCTTGTCAAATGAGTGGGAGGTAGTCCACCAGGTTATGTTGCCGACCTGCTATAGAGAAAGAGTTTTGGCAGCTGCTCATGATGATCCTTTGGGGGGACATCAAGGTATTAATGTTACGTATCACAAAATTTTAAAGTATTTTTTCTGGCCCAAGCTGAAAAGCGATGTGGCAAAATTTTGTAATGCGTGTGTTGTTTGTCAACTGGTTGAGAAACCAAACCAGACTCCACCTAAAGCTCCTCTAAGGCCTATTGTCGTGCCAGAGGAACCATTTTCTCATGTGGTAATGGACTGTGTTGGACCATTACCTAGAACTAAGTCTGGTAATATTTACCTAATCACGATGATGTGTATCACTACTCGTTACCCAGAGGCTTTTGCTGTAAGGAACATCCGAGCAAAAACTGTTGTTGCTCGTATGTTGCAATTTTTTTCCACTTTTGGACTGCCTCGGGTTGTGCAAACTGACAATGGTACTAATTTTAAGTCTGATGTTTTTGAGCAATTTTGTAAGGAACATGGAATAACTCATAAGGTTTCCAGCCCATACCATCCACAGAGTCAGGGGGTAATTGAACGTTTCCATCTAACTCTGAAGCAGATGTTGAAGACATCGTGCGAGAGTTCCCACACCTTCTGGGATGAGAAGGTGTGGAAGGTAAAGTCATATTTTTTTGTAAGAGTATACAGAGAATAAAAAGAAAAAACATATGACAAAAACAAAAAATCAATCAAAAACAATTTCTCTGCAAAAAAACAAAAATACAAAGGAGTTCTTTGAAAGAAAAAAAAAAAAAAAAAAAACATACACAAAAACTTAAAAGAACAGGGAAGTAAATAAATTGGACACGGAATATTTAATGTCACAGGAGAACCTAAAAAAAAATAACTAAAGCATGACAGTTGGTAAATGGCTTTCTGTGGCTCAGATGAATGTTATTCAGGCAACCGGGACAGAGCGTCGGCTATCACGTTGAGTCTGCCCGGTAGGTGGGTAATGGAAAGGTTGAAGTCCTGTAGGTACAACGCCCACCTGAGGATGCGTTTATTCTTACCCTTCATCTGAGTCAGGAAAACTAGTGGGTTATGGTCCGTGTACACTTCCACTATATTACCTGTGAGGTAAACTTCGAACTTTTTACATGTTAACATTAGCTCCAACGCCTCTTTCTACCACTGAATAATTGCGTTGCGCCTTGTCGAATTTCACAGAGTAATAATATACTGGGTGTTCCACCTGATCATCCCCAGTTTGCAACAACACTGCACCAGCACCCGAGTCAGACGCGTCAACATGAATTTTAAACGGTCGGTCGAACCTTGGACTAGCAAGCACTGGGGCGGAAGCTAAGATCAATTTCAAATTTTTAAATGCCTCTGCACAGTCTGATGACCACTTAAATTTAACGGCTTTCCGCAACAAGTCTGTGAGAGGAGTGGCAACACTGGAAAAGTTCTGACAAAAACGTCGATAGTACGCACACATACCGATAAATCTTTGAACGTCCTTTTTAGACTTTAGTACTGGATACTCCAGAATGGCACTGATTTTATCTTGCCGAGGTAACACTTTTCCTTGGCCCACTTCATAACCGAGGTACGTCACTGTGCCTTGGTCAAAATGACACTTTTTAGCATTTAAGGTAAGATTTGCCCTTTTCAAGATGGCAAACAACCGGCGTAACCTAGCTATGTGGTCAGCCCAATTACTGTCAAACAGCACGATATCATCTAAATACGCCCGACAATTTGGCACCTTAGCGAGTAGAGAGTTCATGAGTCTCTGGAACGTGGCAGGGGCATTACGCAAGCCGAACGGTAACACTTGATACTCAAAAACACCCTCGGGTGTCACGAACGCGGTGAGCTGTTTAGCACGTTCAGTGAGTGGGATTTGATAATACCCCCTCGAGAGGTCGAATTTCGAAACGTACTTGGCATTTCCCAACTCGTCGATGCAGTCCTCGAGGAGGGGCAGCGGATAGGCATCCACAATGGTCACCTTGTTGAGCTGCCGATAGTCGGTGCATAATCGCCAGGAGCCGTCTGGTTTGGGGACCAAAAGGCAGGGCGAGCACCAAGAGCCCTGGCTCGGCCGGATGAGGCCGAGCCAGGGCTTCTTTTCTGGACTCATCTGATAGGGTTGAAGGCGAATGGGAGTGTAGTCCGTCAACTCGACATCATGGCAAATGGCATCAGTCTGGGTCGGGACCTCCCCGAACAGACTGGAGAATTCATCAACCAACGACTGCACCTCTTCACGTTGGGCCATCTGCAAATGGGACAGTTCCTCCACAGCATTCACAGAACTAGAATTATTGAAAATGAGATTAGTTGGGTCCCCAGAACAATCATCCCCTCTCTCACTGGAAATGGAAACATTGGTTAGTGCAATGGGCCTGGGGCCCTGGAACTTCTTCAGTCGATTTACATTTATGAGCATTACCTGGTTACGTTTGTCAGAGTGCCTCACTTTGTACGTGAGGTCCCCAGTCTTTTCTGTCACAATGTAGGGGCCTTCGTACATGTGGGACATAGTGTTCCCTAGTCGAGGCTTTAATACCAGGACAGGGTCGCCAGGCTGAAATACCCGTAACTTAGATTTAGCATCGTTACGTTCTTTCATCTTTTCTTGGGCCTTGCCAAGATACTTAAATGCAGCCGCCTTGCAGTCCTTGAGTCTCTGGTGGTGTTGCGCAAAGAAAGCCGAACCTTCGGATAACGTTACGTTCCCTAACAGATTCTCCTGTAACATTTGCAAGGGTCCACGAACTTTATGGCCAAAGACTAACTCAAAAGGAGAACAGCCCAGTGAACTTTGTAATCCCTCTCTAGCCGCAAACAAAACATACGGTAAATTCTCATCCCAGAAGGTGTGGGAACTCTCGCACGATGTCTTCAACATCTGCTTCAGAGTTAGATGGAAACGTTCAATTACCCCCTGACTCTGTGGATGGTATGGGCTGGAAACCTTATGAGTTATTCCATGTTCCTTACAAAATTGCTCAAAAACATCAGACTTAAAATTAGTACCATTGTCAGTTTGCACAACCCGAGGCAGTCCAAAAGTGGAAAAAAATTGCAACATACGAGCAACAACCGTTTTTGCTCGGATGTTCCTTACAGCAAAAGCCTCTGGGTAACGAGTAGTGATACACATCATCGTGATTAGGTAAATATTACCAGACTTAGTTCTAGGTAATGGTCCAACACAGTCCATTACCACATGAGAAAATGGTTCCTCTGGCACGACAATAGGCCTTAGAGGAGCTTTAGGTGGAGTCTGGTTTGGTTTCCCAACCAGTTGACAAACAATACACGCATTACAAAATTTTGCCACATCGCTTTTCAGCTTGGGCCAGAAAAAATACTTTAAAATTTTGTGATACGTAATATTAATACCTTGATGTCCCCCCATAGGATCATCATGAGCAGCTGCCAAAACTCTTTCTCTATAGCAGGTCGGCAACATAACCTGGTGGACTACCTCCCACTCATTTGACAAGGGAGCACTCTGTGGTCTCCATTTTCTCATCAAAATCCGATCATTGTAGTAGTACCCAGTTGCTGCGTCTACAATTTCCTCCATAGAGACGGCTGTTTCATGACAATCTGCAAGAGTGGGGTCAGCTTTCTGTAACTCACTCAAGGAGGCATCTAGGCCTTGGTCAGATGCCATTGGCCGAGGCTCAACAGTGTTCTCCTCCACCTCCCCACTACTCTCTGTAGGTGGCGGTGGCAGGCTCTCCACAATGTCCTCGGCCACGTCATCGAGTCGGGCCATGAATGTGTCCGCGAGGTCCACTTGGTTTTCACCACTCGGAAAGCTCCTCGTGACCTCGGGATTTATCACCTTGGCAAGCACAGGGCTGCCCTTACATTTAAGTCCCATAGACCTGGTCACCGCGCACGCAGGGTACACAACATTATCCTCTGCGGCGGGTGGATCCAGGCAACCCGGCCTTAGGGGTAGGCAACATAATAGGCAGTCTGGAGTCCCCTACCTTATCCCCTGCTAAATCATTACCAACTATTACATCAACATTAGGGAAAGGTAGGTATGAAGTGACTCCGACTGTACAAACACCCTTGTGGAAATCAGATTCCAGGGTAACCTTATGGAGGGGTACTGCCCGAGTATCACTAGTGACACCTTCGACCAGTACCACCTCTCCAGTGTCGAGAGTGTTGGCACCTTGCAACGCACTCTCTAAAATTAAAGTCTGGATGGCACCGGTGTCTCGGAAGATCACCACGTCCTTCCAGGAAGAACCCTCAGACAAAAGTAGTCTCCCTTTCGATAAGAATGTATCAGTGCAGATAAGAATGTATCAGTACCAGTGCATGCTGCCGCCACCGCGCTGCCTGACGCAAGTTTCTTCACAATATATACCCCCAGTCCATTCTAACCAATCATGTCTCCTAAACATGGGGCTGTGCAGAGAAAGAAGGACAACAAACCCCTTAACAAGGCAACCATCCCGGCCAACTCAAACAATATTCGTGTTTCTCCGTTTGGAAGCTCTGGGGTCCAGGGCTTCGGTGCTGCCCTCCCCTCCACCCCTTTGAGCAAGGGAGCAGAGACATCTCAACCCTCTCCTATGGACATGCTAGCATCCCACTATAAGCAACTCAAGCGAGCTTCCGGTGCCTCACCGGAATTCTATAACTGGGCCGAGAATCAGTGGTTCAAAAAGTTGTGCCAAGTCCTCGAGTCTCAAAATGCTATCATCTTGAGTCTTCTAAATGAGAATCTAGCGATCCGCGCTAATCTCCAACAACAACAACAAGAAATAACCCTCCTCCGCGAGGAAATTAGAAACTGCAAGGCAAGCCAAGACCAACTACAGCATGATTTAAATGATCTCCGTGAGGAAAGCAACCTTCTGAAAACTGATGAAGCCATTAAAAAACAGGAGGAAGCCCTCAACAAAATGACTGCATGTATCAGTACATTTTCAGCCCAGCGTTCTGTCTCCCAGGATGAACAAGACCAGCAAAAGCTGCTAGACTCTGTTATAGTGTCGTCCCAAGATTTACCTGTGGAACATGATGGTGAAAACTGTGTCGAAATAGCTCTGGATCTCATAAAAGACAAATTGCAGCTCATTCTAAACAAATCTGACGTTATTGCTGCCTACAGAGTAGGCAAAAAGAATCCATCAAGTCAAAACCAACGGAAAATTCGCCTGAAGCTGTCTTCCCAGTTCACGAAATCCAATCTAGTCCGGACAGCTGTAGCCCAACGGACGGGATTATACATCAACGAGTGCTTGACTAGGAACAGACAGCACCTCCTCTACCGCCTGCGTCAAATCCGTCAAAAAAACCCAGATGCGATTCATCAGTGCTTCGTTAGAGATGGACTGATAAAGGTGAGAAAAACCGCAGAGGGCAAAATGTTCACTATTACTAAAGAAGAGAACCTCAACGCTTTCCTCTCCCAATGTGGTCTGTCTCAGCTCATTATCACTCCCAGTGAATTAACTTAATTAACCCCGTCAACTAGTGGGGCTAGGTTTCCTAAGTCTCATTGTTTCATTTTCTGACTTAATTTTTAACTTACTCTTAACTAGTCATTTACTGAAATTTTTTAATTGAGTGCATAAATAGTTCTTCAGGTCTTATTAATTATACAGTCATAACTGAACTATTTATAGTTAATAATCATTAGCTTAAATTTGCCTATGCTTATTATTCAACTTTTCTTTGATTCCATTTATTACTGTTACGACCCTGGGTTCTCCAGTGGAAACCAGAGGTCAAAATTGAGCTATTAAACTTTCTGGTAGTACAGTTGGGCATCTAGAATGTCAATTGTTTGTATCTTCCCTGCCAGACGTAAGACTATTATTGTTTCTCAAAGAGCATTTAAAGACTGAGCTGGGGGTTGATTATTAAATAATAACATAGGCACCAACTTTGCTTACTAATACTTTCTAATCATTCATAAAGTAACAATACGTTTCATAGGGGAAGATCTTTAATGTGCTTAGCTGCACGATCAATTAGGCTCCTCCCGGCACCACAACATGAGGGAGGCAGCTGGTGGCTAGCTCGGGCTTCTCTTGGCGGGTGGCGTGAGGTTAAGACCTACTCTGTGGCTGTATCCCTACTCTCCTTCCTTCTCCTCTTACTTATTTCCCTTACCTGAAGTTCCTGTACCCTTAAGTTAAGTATTATATGGTGTAAGTGTGCCTACTCTGGTAGTAACGATTGGGGAGACCTGGGGATAGTATTTTGCCAGTGTTTGGGGTACCCCTAAGTGTTGTGTTTTGTATTAGGGTCCCACGTGGTTTCACTACCCTAAGCTGCATCCAGCTTCAGTGCTTATCCAGTAGTACTTTACCCTAGCTTGTTATTAGTGTAAACCTTGTATCCTGCCTACGTGGACCAAGGCTTTTAACGTAAGATAGTGTGGTAAAGTTATTATTATTATTGTTATTGGTGTGAGTGTATATGGGGGGTTGTTAACGGGTTAATAAATAAGTACATGAATTACAGAGTATCTCTTCTTCCAAGGTGGGAGCGCAGTGATCAACCCTTAGACGAACATATTTGGTCTTGTAGCAAGTTATTACTACTGTGGATAGTTTATTTTGGGGGCCGGGCCTTTTAGCTCTCCCATATTTGATACTCCTGTCTTCTAACTACCTATACCCCTTAATAGTACCAGTACCCCATAGAAGCCCCACTCATATCATTTGTAACAATTACCTAGGTTGCCTAGCCTCGCCATGCTCCCTTACTCCATTGTACCCCTGGCTTTGCCTGTATCTCAAATTGCAAATTGTTACTTACAGTGTACCTGAGAGTACTTGTAAGCAATCTACCTCATTTTTCATTTTTGCTCAATTTGTTTTTGTATTGCTTAGTCTTGTTTATATTTTTGTTTTGTATTTCTTTATCTTGTGTTTTGTATAGTCCATGTTTATATGTTTTTTCGTTAATCTCATTTATTACCTAGGTTGCCTAGCCTAGCCATACTCCCTTACTCCATTGTACCCCTGTAAGCCCCTTTTGAGTTTGCTTTGTTCTGTATTGTGTACATCTTTTTCCCTATTTTATAGCTTATTTCTACCTTGTTATTTGCCTTTCTTCCCTTTTTTCCTGCAATCAGCTTTTTTTATGCAGACAAGTATAGACCCTGAACTTAACCTCTTATCCACTATCTATGACAATTATCACTTTAATGATCTAAATTGCAGATATTTTGCAGCACATGATGTAAACAATGTATTATTTATTTATTTATGCATATACAAGAATGTACATAAGGAATGTGAGGATACAAATATGGTAATTACAGTCTTGTAAAGCCACTAGCACGCGCAGCGTTTCGGGCAGGTCCTTAATCTAAGAAAATTTTAAGGAAGTAAATACTTGCAAAATTTATAGACAAAAAAATGATAACAGATTACATGGAATGAAAAAAAAGATGAGAGAAAATTATAGGTACAGTATATTAAAGCACATAGGTAGCTATGATTGATTGCAATGACAGCTTAAAATGGTAGTTGACAACAAATTGGTAGGCACAATACAGCAGAAACAATATAAGATTGATTGCAATGACAGCTTGGATGGTAGTTGACAAAAATTGGTAGTCACAATACAGCATATGGCTAGCACATAAAAGAAGACAGCAATGAACACAATTATAAGGTTGTTTGATATTACATAAAAATTAGGAGATTGGGTAACACTAGGTACAGAGCAAATTTAAAGCTCAGTGTAGGAAACTAAATAGATGAAGTTAGGTACTTTTTGGTTTTGCTTTTAAATAAGGCAAAAGTTTTACAGTTTTTCAATTCACTAGGGAGTGAGTTCCATAGACTAGGTCCCTTAATTTGCATAGAGTGTTTACACAGATTAAGTTTGACCCTGGGGATATCAAAGAGATATTTATTTCTGGTGTGGTGATAATGGGTCCTATTACATCTGTCCAGGGAGAGTTTCAGAGCATGGTTTGCATTTAAGAACAGGGTTTTGTAAATGTAGTTGACACAAGAGAATGTGTGGAGGGAGTTAATATTTAGCAAGTTTAGGGATTTAAACAAGGGAGCTGAGTGTTGTCTGAAAGCAGAGTTAGTTATTATTCTGATAGCAGATTTTTGCTGTGTGATGATGGGCTTAAGGTGGTTTGCAGTGGTAGACCCCCATGCACAGATACCATAATTAAGATAGGGGTAGATTAGTGCATAATATAGTGAGAGGAGAGCAGAGTTAGGAACATAATATCTGATTTTGGAGAGTATACCAACTGTCTTAGAGACTTTCTTAGTTATGTGTTGAATGTGGGTGCTGAAGTTGAGTCTCTTGTCTAGGAATAGGCCAAGAAACTTGCCATCATTTTTATTACTGATGTTAATGTTGTCTATCTGTAGCTGAATTGCATTTGATGATTTGCTTCCAAATAAGATGTAGTAAGTCTTTTCGATGTTTAATGTTAGTTTGTTCGTTGACATCCATAAGTGGACTTTTTTTAATTCATTATTCACAACATTATTTAGTGTATGTGGGTTGAGGTTTGAGTAGATAAGGGTAGTATCGTCAGCAAACAATATAGGTTTGAGAATATTAGAGACATTAGGCAGATCGTTTATATATATATAAGAAATAGAAGAGGTCCTAAGATGCTGCCCTGTGGCACTCCAACGGTAATTGGTAGAGTGGAAGAAGTTGTATCATTGATGGTTACATATTGGTGTCTGTCACTAAGATAGGATCGGATGTAGTCAAGGGCAAGGCCTCGGATTCCATAATGCTGGAGTTTAAGTAAGAGGTAGTTGTGATTGACAGTATCAAAGGCTTTTCTTAGGTCAATGAAGAGTCCAATCGGAAACTCATTTTTGTCAAGGGCTGAGTAGATAATGTCAAGGAGACTAATGATTGCATCATTGGTGCTCTTTTGGGACCGGAAGCCAAACTGGCAGGGGCTGAGTATGTCGAATTTTACGAGGTAGGAATAGAGCTGTTTGTAAATAATTTTTTCAAATATTTTTGATAGAATGGGTAGATTTGATATTGGTCTATAATTGTTTATGTCCGCCGGATTGCCTCCTTTATGGACTGGCGTTACTCTTGCTTTTTTGAGGATATCAGGGAAGGTGTGATACTCTATAGATTTGTTGAACAGTAGTGCTATGGGTGAGGAAAGGGCATGGGAGGCTCTCTTGTACACAATGGACGGAATTTCACTGGTGTTCCCTGCCTTGGTTTTTAGAGAATGTATGATGGACACAACATCTGCCGGGCTGATTGGTGAAAGGAGAAGAGAGTTTGGATAGCTGCCTGAGAGATATGTGTTAATATGTGTCTGAGTCTGTGGGATTTTACTGGCAAGATTAGCACCAACCGATGAAAAGAAACTATTAAATTCATTTGCCATTTCTAAGTCAGTTGACGGTATACCCCCATCCTTGTAGAGTTTTATTTGGTTATGTGGGTTATATTAACTCATAATCACAATATCTCTGTAATCAATTTGAACGTTAGATCCCTAGGTAAACACTTCGATGATGTTAGTGCCTTGATTGAAGCTATTGACAACAAATTCTCTTTTATTATACTTACTGAAACATGGTTGAAAGAGGATACTACTCAGCTCTTTAACATGCCTAACTACTCAGCAATTCACAACTGTCGTCAAATTCAGAGAGGTGGTGGCACTGC
This sequence comes from Procambarus clarkii, assembly GCF_040958095.1. NCBI lineage: Eukaryota > Metazoa > Arthropoda > Malacostraca > Decapoda > Cambaridae > Procambarus > Procambarus clarkii. The sequence goes on along the minus strand of NC_091161.1, from coordinate 7,469,727 downwards.
TCTTTACTACCACCAAGAACTAACATGCTTAAAAGAAATTAGAACCAGAGACTGCTATGGGGAGTATATCTTCGCCAGCTTCAGAGTCAAGGGTGCCGAGTCTGTCCTGACTGTGGGTGCAGTTTATAGAATTCCTAACACTGATGTGTCCGAATTCAACTCAAACCTTAGAAATCTAATACTTGATAACAGACTGAACAAAAACCACCTAATTATCGCAGGGGACTTTAATATTGACCTCTGCGAGCCTGAACACCCCACTGCTGTTAGCTTCCTCAACTGTATGAATTCCTGCTTCCTCATACCCTTAATCACTAGACCTACTAGAATCACTGATAGCACTGCCACGACGCTCGATCACATCTGGACAAACATAACCTCTCCGCTTACTTCAGGTATAATCACCGATAGCACTACAGATCATTACCCCCACATTTCTCTTAACTAACATTAGCAAACCACCTCTTGAGTCAAGAGTGATACGTTTTAGACTACACAATGAAACTGCTATAGACAATTTTATAACTGCTGCTGATAATGTCAACTGGGAGTCCGAGTTAGGTAACATAGTGGACATCAACCTTGCAGTACAATCTTTTCTTCAAAAAACTCTTAGCCTTTATAATACCCACTGTCCTATGCTTACAAAACAAGTCACAACCAAAAGGCTTAACAATCCCTGGCTTACAAAGGGAATACTTAAATCTATTAATAAAAAACATGACCTTGAGAAGAAGTATAGGTTAGGAATTGTCTCCAAAGAATTCTCAAAGAATTACTCATTATTGCTGTCTAAGATAATTAGACGAGCCAAAACTAAATACTACGAAGATAAATTTACCCAAATAAAGAGCAACATTAAATAAACTTGGAGAACAATTTCTCAAATATTGGGATCAAAGAAGTCTTTAAATAACAAACCGACTCTCCTGTCTAATAACGATGGTCAGCTTTCAGCCTCTGATTCTGCTACTGAGTTCAATAGGTTCTTCTCTTCCATTGGTTCATCCCTTGCAAATGATATTCCATCTTCCAGTACAGACATTAATGACTATCTTTCAGGTAACTATCCACAGTCTCTGTACCTAAAGCCTATTAATTCCACTGACGTCAATGAGATAATCCTTTCCCTTAAAACCAAGTCTGGTGCCCTTGAGGAGATACCAACTTTAATTTACAAAAAAGCCTCCAGATCTTTAGCCCCTGCTATTGCTTTGCTCTTCAACAAGTCACTTGAACTCCAAACCTTCCCAGATATTCTAAAAAAGCGAGAGTAACGCCTGTCCACAAATGTGGTAATCTCACAGATGTTAACAACTACAGACCTATATCTATCCTGCCAAACTTGTCAAAAAATTTTGAAAAACTAATCTATAAGCAGCTTTACTCTTATCTAGCCAAACTCAATATACTTAGCCCTTGCCAATATGGCTTCAGACCCAAAAAAAGCACTAACGATGCACTTATTAGTATGCTTAACTCGATTCATACAGCTCTTGATAAAAATGAGTTCTCTGTTGGGTTGTTTGTGGACCTGCGTAAAGCTTTTGACACTGTCAACCACCAAAACCTTCTTCTTAAATTACATCATTATGGAGTCAGAGGACACTCCCTACAATACCTCAAATCCTACCTTACTGACAGGCTCCAATATGTTTCTGTGAATAACACAATTTCTCCCACCCTACCCATCAACATTGGTGTTCCCCAGGGCAGCATACTTGGCCCTCTCCTCTTTCTCATCTACATTAATGACCTTCCAAATGCCTCCCAACACCTCAAACCAATTCTATTTGCTGACGACACAACCTTCATTTACTCCAGTCCTGATCCCCTTGCTCTAAATGCCACAGTAAATACTGAGCTAAATAAAGTCCATCTGTGGCTAACTGCCAACAAACTCACCCTTAACATTGACAAAACCTTTTATATTCTGTTTGGCAATAAATCCTCTAATCAAATAAATCTCAAAATAAACAATACCCAAATTTGTAACAAATTAGATGGCAAATTCCTTGGCATTCTCATTGACCACAAGCTTAATTTCCAGGGACACATTCTAAACATATCAAAAAAAGTTTCAAAAACTGTGGGCATTCTTTCTAAGATCAGATATTATGTACCACGCCCTGCCCTGGTGACTCTCTATTACTCCCTTATCTATCCATATCTCAACTATGGTATTTGTGCTTGGGGCTCTACTACCCAAAATCACTTACGTCCTCTAATTACTCAACACAAAGCTGCTATTAGGACAATATCCAATTCTGGCCCCAGACATCACTCGGTACCCCTACTTAAATCTCTGAATATGTTAGACATTAAGTCACTGCACATTCTCTCATGTGTATTATACATATATAAAACGCTAAACTATAATGCCAATCCTGATCTCAAAAGCTTCATAGAAGGTTGTATCAGAACCCATGAGCATCACACCAGAAATAAATACAGTTTTGATATTCCTAGAGTACGACTTAATCAAACTAGAAATGCTCTACAAATCAAGGGGCCCAGAATGTGGAATGACCTTCCCAACCATGTTAAAGACTGTACCTCTCTCAACCAGTTTAAGTTAAAAGCGAAGCTATACCTAATAAATTCCCTGTAACCTACCTTACCCTTCTATTGTCAACCAATGTCTGTTTTTTTCTTTAAAGAGCGCTGTTTGTCGACATAATTGTATTTGTGCTGCTTTTTCATCTATGTTTTCATTTCTTGTTTTCATTCTACTCATTATGCTCAATTAGTATTAAGCTTGTCATTTAAGTTTATCATGCCCGAAACGCTTTGCGTAATAGTGGCTTTAGGCATTGTATGTACTAGCTATACCTATAAGTTAAACAATCCTTGTAAATATTTATTGTATGTATGTACCTTACCTAAATAAAATTGTATTGTATTGTATTGTATTGTAATGGGGTAAGCAAGTCCAACCACTGTGGGTTGGAGGTCTTACTCCCTAACCCTTCTGAAAGCCTCAAGCCCTGTGTCACAACTAGAGCATTGGGTCTTTTTTCAGGGTGCAGTTGCCAACAACGGCTAATAGTGTGGTTTGGACGATTACAGTGACCACAAAAACGTCAGGGAGAAGAGACATTACTAACCGAATTACCCTTCGGTTCACCTTTAGGTGCCGTTGGGCTAGACACTTTAACAGGGTTAGTTATGTCTGAAACAGAAGGTGCATTAGTTAAAGGGTTAGAATGAGCTGGTCTGGACTGGCTGTGGGTATAAGGTTTGCTACTCTGCGGGGTATAATTATTTTTATTGGGCCTTTTGCCCGCCAATTGGTAGTTTTCTGCCAACTTGGCCAAATCCCCTATTTTAGAATTTAACTCTATCCTTCCTCTAATATACTGTGAAACATTCTCTGGCATCATATTTATAAAATGCTCCATTAAAATTAAGTTCCTGAGAGCCTCGTATGTTTCGGCTTTCGCCGAGCGAATCCATCTATCAAACAATCGAATTTGATCATTCACAAATTCAGTGAGCGGTTGGTTGTGAGTAGGCCTAAGGTTACGATAAACTTGGCGGTGAGCTTCAGGAGTAATTTCATATGCCCGCAAAATACATTCCCTGACTTTATCATATTCGAAACACTCGTCGTCAGGCATGTTTATAAAAATATCTTGTGCTTTACCCCTAAGTCTTCCCTGTAGGATTTTCACCCACTCTTCCTTTGGCCAGTTCATGGACGTGGCCACTCTCTGAAAATGGTTGAAAAACCTTTCAGGGTCAGACTCGGAAAATTCAGGCAAATTATGCTTTTTCTCATAATGCCTGGGGTTTGAATCCCCGGCAGGTGGAGGTCCAGTGGCATTCGCTCTAATTTTAGCCTCCTCGGTTTTGAGTCTTTGCTCCTCTAATTTTATTTTTGCTAACTCTAAAGCTAATTCTCTATCCCTATGAGTTGCACTTTCTGCTTGGCTAGGCTGGCATAAAGGTGTATCACTTGCCAATAGTTCTTCATCAATACAATGTTGTAATATTTCATTCACCAAAGTCCACTTTTTATCCGCGTCATTTAATTCTAGGCCAAATTCCTGGCCTAACAATACTAAATTAGACTTTTAAGTTTCTTTATCTCTACCACTGAAGGCTCCCTTGCCAGTTTTTGCATTTCAGAAGACATCACTAATAATTTTAGCTCCCAGCCAAAGAAAAAATTAAAAAATAAAAATTGGAAAAAAAACAAAAATTTGCACGGCCCCTAACACAAGGCCACACTAACCTTAATCGTGAAGGGATCCAGCTGGGTGTCCAGTCAGTGCAAGAATGTCCTTTGCTAGATGAGCTGGACCCTAGGCTAGCACATAACCGTTCTGCGGAAATAAAAAATTTTAATTTTGGCACTCAAGAATCTAATTTTTTACACTTATACTGTTCCTCCCGGACAGGCCCCCACTTGTTACAACTTATATGAGTGGGGCTTCTATGGGGTACTGGTACTATTAAGGGGTAAAGGTAGTTAGAAGACAAGAGTATCAAATATGGGAGAGCTAAAAGGCCCGGCCCCCAAAATAAACTATCCACAGTAGTAATAACTTGCTACAAGACCATATATGTTAGTCTAAGGGTTGATCACTGCGCTCCCACCTAGGAAGAAGAGATACTCTGTAATTCATGTACTTATTTATTAACCCCTTAACAACCCCCCATATACACTCACACCAATAACAATAATAATAATAACTTTACCACACTATCTTACGTTAAAAGCCTTGGTCCACGTAGGCAGGATACAAGGTTTACACTAATAACAAGCTAGGGTAAAGTACTACTGGATAAGCACTGAAGCTGGATGCAGCTTAGGGTAGTGAAACCACGTGGGACCCTAATACAAACCACAACACTTAGGGGTACCCAAACACTGGCAAAATACTATCCCCAGGTCTCACCAATTGTTACTACCAGAGTAGGCACACTTAACACCATATAATACTTAACTTAAGGGTACAGGAACTTAGGGTAAGGGAAATAAGTAAGAGGAGAAGGGAGGAGAGTAGGGATACAGCCACAGAGTAGGTCTTAACCGCACGACACCAGCCACAGAGAAGAGCGAGCTAGCCACCAGCTGCCTCCCTCATCGTGGTGCTGGGAGGAGCCTAATTGATCGTGCAGCTAAGCACATTAAAGATCTTCCCCTATGCAACGTATTGTTACTTTATGAATGATTAGAAAGTATTAGTAAGCAACGTTGGTGCCTATGTTATTATTTAATAATCAACCCCCAGCTCAGTCTTTAAATGCTCTTTGAGAAACAATAATAGTCTTACGTCTGGCAGGGAAGATACAAACAATTGCTATCGAGATGCCCAACTGTACTACCAGGAAGTTTAAAAGCTCAATTTTGACCTCTGGTTTCCACTGGAGAACCCAGGGTCGTAACACTTATCTCAGCTGGAGTATTAATGGAAAGATTTTAATAATTCATTACATTTTGCAGTTATCTATATTCTCGAAAGATTAATGGTTACACTTAAGAATAAATTTTGATACACCAAATGGTACACTCTCATCTTACTAGACATTATGACGAGAAAACTATTTAAGCTCTTCGATGTCCATCTAACCAAGACCAGTTTTGTATGACTGTTGAAGGCTTAAAAAACTTTCATTTATTTTTTAAACATGCATCTCCGCTGTTTAGATTATCCTACATGCAAACTACAGTACTTATGGGTTCATATTTATCAGCGTTCGAAAACACACTCCTTGAAAGTCTTTTGTTCGGTCTAGAAGAAATTTGTTTTGTTTATCAATCCCTTCAGTATTTCAATGTTTTGTTTTTACATACAAATATGCATTGTATGTAAATAAATATACTCTAACATTGTTCATAAATATTCATAAAATTTAAGAAAGAAGAGCAAAGATTTAATCATCTTTAATGTCTTTTTAAGCTTTATAGACAATGCCATGGTGATACACCTATATATAAATACAGTGCGACTTTCAATTAATAAATTGCTGCAGATAGAACCCTTTAGGGACTGAAAAGAACTTGATAGGCAATATTCCATGTAATGAAGGATACCGTCCTTCAGTTCGATGGTAAGGCATATAGACAGACGAAGGACAACGCCATAGGAACGTCCAGTAGCGTAGCTATTGGTGACATCTTTATGCATGTAGTTTTTGAAAGGGAGAGATCCCACAGAGAAGACACCCCAGCAGTGTACTACAGATATATAGACGATATCTATGGAGTCATGGTAGGAGGCCTCCCACGTCTAGAGAGTTTCTTTGCCTGGGCGAACAAAATCCACGGAAATATCAAATTTACCCTAGAACACGACGACACCACAATAAACTTCCTGGACACCACGGTGTACATGGACGAAACAACCCGACACCTGAACACGAATGCGTATTACAAACCTACGAACCTTCACGCATACTTGAAGTTCGACTCGTGCCATCCGCTAGCCATAAAGAAATCCTTACCCTTCTCCCTAGGATTACGCCTTAAAAGAATAAACAGGACAAAACCCTCTACCCCCAGCTAGACGACCTACGAGAGATGTTTAGGCATAGAGGTTACCTTGAGGAAACGCTGAACCACGCCCAAGAGAAACTACGCGGAAAAACCAGAGAACAATTTCTCAGGCCCCCTCACAGTTAAAGAATAGGAGATGGATCCTCCCTACCCTGTTCTTTAATGGTTTTGCTGGGAAACTAAAACAGAAACTCTCAGACGTATGGGCCTGGATGAGGGAGACATATCACCCCTAATGTGAGAATTTATCGCAAAATACGAAAATCGGTAAGGAAATTAATTCGGATGAGGACTCACTATCACTTCAAGTTGATCTAGATAGGGTTTTGAAATGTCAAAGGATTGGCAGATGCCGTTTAATGCTGATAAATATAGTGTTCTGAGGCTAGGTAATGATGATAGAGCTACAAGATACGAGCTAGATGGTGTTGAGATTGCGAAAGAGATCTGGGAGTTATGATTAGTAAGAATTAAAAACAAAACGATCAATGCATGAATGTTCGTAATAAGGCAAATAGGACACTGGGATTTATTAATCGAAGCGTTAGTAACAAGACACCTGGTGTGGATCTTCAGCTATATCTAGCTCTAGTTAGGTCCTATTTAGATTATGCAGTTCAGTTTTGGTCGCCGTACTGTAGAATGGATATAAATTCCCTTGAACGTGTCCAGCGAAGGATGACTAAGTTAATTCCCCAAATTAGAAATCTTTCATATGAAAAAGATTAACAAAGCGAAGAGTTAGGGTTGACATGATAGAGGTTTACAAGTGGATGAATGAACATAACAAAGGGGATATTAATAGGGTATTAAAAGTTTCAACACAACACAGAACACGAAACAATGGGTATAAATTTGATAATATTAGATTTTGGAAAGACTTGGGTAAATACTGGTTCGGTAACAGGGTTGTTGATTTGTGGAACCAATTACCACGGAACGAAGTGGAGGTGGGGTTCCTCGATTGTTTCAAGCGTGGGTTAGACATGTATATGAGTGGGATTGGGTGGTTATAAATAGGAGCTGTCTCGTATGGGCCAATAGGCCTTCTGCAGTTTCCTTTATTCTTATTGTTCTTATTTGATATTCTGTAAATAGTTCTGTTTTTATAGTTATCAATGTTTAGGTAAGTGCAATAATATATTTTATTTTTTTGCAGGTATTGTGCAGAAACTTCGTCCAATATGCCTTGATAAAATTCCATCCAGGCTCAGGAGCTGGAAGTGTTTGAGGTAGTGTGTTACGACCCTGGGTTCTCCAGTGGAAACCAGAGGTCAAAATTGAGCTATTAAACTTTCTAATAGTACAGTTAAGTGCATCTTGAACGACAATTGTTTGTATCTTCCCTGCCAGACGTAAGACTATTATTGTTTCTCAAAGAGCATTTAAAGACTGAGCTGGGGGTTGATTATTAAATAATAACATAGGCACCAACTTTGCTTACTAATACTTTCTAATCATTCATAGAGTAACAATACGTTGCATAGGGGAAGATCTTTAATGTGCTTAGCTGCACGATCAATTAGGCTCCTTCCGGCACCACGACATGAGGAAGGCCAGCTAGTCGCTAGGAGTTCTCTCTTCTCTGGCTGGTGTTCGTGCGGACAAGACCTACTCTGTGGCTGCACCCCTACTCTTCTCCCTTCTCCTCTTACTTATTTCCCTTACCTGAAGTTCCTGTACCTTTAAGTTAAGTATTATATGGTGTTAAGTGTGCCTACTCTGGTAGTAAATATTGGTGAGACCTGGGGTTAGTATTTGCCAGTGTTTTGGGTACCCCTAAGTGTTGTGATTTGTATTAGGGTACCACATGGTCTCACTACCCTAAGCTGCATCCAGCTTCAGTGCTTATCCAGTAGTACTTTACCCTAGCTTGTTTAGTGTAAACCTTGTATCCTGCCTACGTGGACCAAGGCTTTTAACGTAAGATAGTGTGGTAAAGTTATTATTATTATTGTTATTGGTGTGAGTGTATATGGGGGGTTGTTAAGGGGTTAATAAATAAGTACATGAATTACAGAGTATCCCTTTTTCCTATGTGGGAGCGCATTGATCAACCCTTAGACTAACATATATGGTCTAGTAGCAAGTTATTACTACTGTGGATAGTTTATTTTGGGGGCCGGGCCTTTTAGCTCTCCCATATTTGATACTCTTGTCTTCTAACTACCCTTATCCCTTAATAGTACCAGTACCCCATAGAAGCCCCACACATCTATATTTATAACAAGTGGTTGGCCTGTCCGGGGAGGAACATTATAAGTGTAAAAAATTAGATTCTTGAGTGCCAAAATTAAAATTTTTTGTTTTCCGCAGAACGGTTGTGTGCTAGCCTAGGGTCCAGCTCATCTAGCAAAGGACATTCTTGCACTGACTGGACACCCAGCTGGATCCCTTCACGATTAAGGTTAGTGTGGCCTTGTGTTAGGGGCCGTGCAAATTTTTGTTTTTTTTCCAATTTTTATTTTTTAATTTTTTCTTTGGCTGGGAGCTAAAATTATTAGTGATGTCTTCTGAAATGCAAAAACTGGCAAGGGAGCCTTCAGTGGTAGAGATAAAGAAACTTAAAAAGTCTAATTTAGTATTGTTAGGCCAGGAATTTGGCCTAGAATTAAATGACGCGGATAAAAAGTGGACTTTGGTGAATGAAATATTACAACATTGTATTGATGAAGAACTATTGGCAAGTGATACACCTTTATGCCAGCCTAGCCAAGCAGAAAGTGCACACCTTGCCCGAAATCGAGGGAGGACGCTACGCACGCTACGCTCCTCACTTTAAGCTGTATATCAGCCCTTAAACTTACGCCAGATGATGTAGACCACCACCCACAGGCAGCTAAGTACATGGAGTCCAAGCATGTTATAGCAAAACCAAAGTAACCGACCAAAATCAACTCATTCCATCTCAAATAAGTTTCAAAACAATCCTCTACGGTGTGAGTACCAGTGCATGCTGCCGCCACCGCGCTGCCTGACGCAAGTTTCTTCTCAACATATACCCCCCAGTCCATTCTAACCAATCATGTCTCCTAAAAATGTGACTGTGCAGGGAAATAAGGGCAACAAACTCCTTAACAAGACATCCATCCCGGCCAACTCTAACAATATCCGTGTTTCTCCGTCTGGAAGCTCTGGGGTCCGGGGTAGCGGGGCTGCCCTCCCCTCCACCCCATTGAGCAAGGGAGCAGAGTCCTCTCAACCCTCTCCTATGAACATGCTAGCATCCCAGTATAATCAACTCAAGCGAGCTTCCGGTCCCTCACCGGAATTCACTAACTGGACCGAGAATCAGTGGTTCAAAAAGTTGTGCCTAGTCCTCGAGTCACAAAATACTATCATCTTGAGTCTTCTCAACGAGAATCTAGCGAACCGCGCTAATCTCCAACAACAACAACAAGAAATAACCCTCCTCCGCGAGGATATTAGAAACTACAAGGCTAGCCAAGACCAACTACAGCATGATTTGAATGATCTCCATGAGGAAAACAACCTTCGGAAAACTGATGAAGCCTTAAAAAAGCAGGAGGAAGCTCTCAGCAAAATGACTGCATGTATCAGTACATTTTCAGCTCAACGTTCCGTCTCCCAGGAGGAACAAGACCAGCAAAAGCTGCTAGACTCTGTTATCGTGTCGTCCCAAGATATACCTGTGGAACATGAAGGTGAAAATTGTTTCGAAATAGCTCAGGATCTCTTAAAAAACAAATTGCAGCTCAATCTAAACAAAACTGACGTTATTGCTGCCTACAGAGTAGGCAAAATGAATCCATCAGGTCTAAATCAACGGAAAATTCGCCTGAAGCTGTCTTCCCAGTTCACGAAATCCAATCTAGTCCGGACAGCTGCATCCCAACGGAAGGGATTATACATCAACGAGTGCTTGACCAGGAACAGACAGCAAATCCTCTACCGCCTGCGTCAAATCCGGCAACAAAACCCAGATGCTATTCATCAGTGCTTCGTTAGAGATGGTCTGATAAAGGTGAGAAAAACCGCAGAGGGCAAAATGTTTACTATTACAAGAGAAGAAAACCTCAACACTTTCCTCTCCCAATGTGGTTTGTCTCACCTTATTATCACTCCCAATGAATTAACTTAATTAACCCCCTGTCAACTAGTGGGGCTAGGTATCCTAAGTCTCCTTGGTTCATTTTCTGACTTAATTTTTAACTTACTCTTACCTAGTCATTTACCGAATTTATTTAATTGAGTTATTAAGTAGTTCTTCAGGTCTTTTTAATTATACAGTCATTACTGAACTATCTATAGTTATTAATCATTAGCTTAAATTTGCCTATGTTTATTATTCAACTTTTCTTTGATCTCATTTATTACCTAGGTTGCCTAGCCTTGCCATGCTCCCTTACTCCATTGTACCCCTGGCTTTGCCTGCATCTCAAATTGCAAATTGTTACTTACAGTGTACCTGTGAGTACTCGTAAGCAATCTACCTCATTTTTGCTCAATTTTTTTTTTTTTGTATTGCTTAGTCTTGCTTATATTTTTTTGTTTTGTATTTCCATATCTTGTGTTTTGTATAGTCCATGTTTACATGTTTTTTCTTTAATCTCATTAATTGCCTAGGTTGCCTAGCCTAGCCATACTCCCTTACTCCATTGTACCCCTGTAAGCCCCTTTTGTGTTTGTTTTGTACAGTATTGTGTATATATTTTTCCCTATTTTATAGCTTATTTCTACTTATTTCTGATTCTACAATCAGCTTTTTTTATGCAGTCAAGTATAGACCCAGAACTTAACCTCTTATCCACTATCTATGACAATAATCACTTTAATGATCTAAATTGCAGATATTTTGCAGCACATGATGTAAACAATGTATTAACTCATAATCACAATATCTCTGTAATCAATTTGAATGTTAGATCCCTAGGGAAACACTTCGATGATGTTAGTGCCTTGATTGAAACTATTGGCAACAAATTCTCTTTTATTATACTTACTGAAACATGGTTGAAAGAGGATACTACTCAACTCTTTAACATGCCTAACTACTCAGCAATTCACAACTGTCGTCAACTTCAGAGAGGTGGTGGCACTGCTCTTTACTACCACCATGAACTAACATGCTTAAAAGAAATTAGAACTAGAGACTGCTATGGGGAGTATATCTTCGCCAGCTTCAGAGTCAAGGGTGCCGAGTCTGTCCTGTCTGTGGGTGCAGTCTATAGAATTCCCAACACTGATGTGTCTGTATTCAACTCAAACCTTAGAAATCTAATACTTGATAACAGACTGAACAAAAACCACCTAATTATCGCAGGGGACTTTAATATTGACCTCTGCGAGCCAGAACACCCTACTGCTGTTAGCTTCCTCAACTGTATGAATTCCTGCCTCCTCATACCCTTAATCACTAGGCCTACTAGAATCACTGATAGCACTGCCACGACTCTAGATCACATCTGGACCAACATAACCTCTCCCCTTACTTCAGGTATAATCACCGATAGCACTACAGACCACTACCCCACATTTCTCTTAACTAACATTAGCAAACCACCTCTAGAAACAAGGGAGTTAAGCTTTAGGCTGCACAATGAAACTGCTATAAACAATTTTATAACTGCTGCTGATAATGTCAACTGGGAGTCCGAGTTAGGTAACATAGGGGACATCAACCTAGCAGTGCAATCTTTTCTACAAACAACTCTTAGCCTTTATAACACCCACTGTCCTAGGCTTACAAAACAAGTCACAAGCAAAAGGCTTAACAATCCTTGGCTTACAAAGGGAATACTGAAATCCATTAACAAAAAACACGACCTTGAGAAGAAGTATAGGTTAGGAATTGTCTCCAAAGAATTCTCAAAGAATTACTCATTATTGCTATCTAAGATAATTAGACGAGCCAAAACTAAATACTACGAAGATAAATTTACTCAAATAAAGAGCAACATTAAACAAACTTGGAGCACAATTTCACAAATATTGGGATCAAAGAAATCTTTAAATAACAAACCGACTCTCCTGTCTAATAACGATGGTCAGCTTTCAGCCTCTGATTCTGCTATTGAGTTCAATAGGTTCTTCTCTTCCATTGGTTCATCCCTTGCAAATGATATTCCATCTTCCAGTACTGACATTAAGGACTATCTTACAGGTAACTATCCACAGTCTCTGTACCTAAAGCCTATTAACTCCACTGACGTCAATGAGATAATCCTTTCCCTTAAAACCAAGTCTGGTGCCCTTGAGGAGATACCAACTTTAATTTACAAAAAAGCCTCTAGATCTTTAGCCCCTGCTATTGCTTTGCTCTTCAACAAGTCACTTGAACTCCAAACCTTTCCAGATATTCTAAAAAAAGCGAGAGTAACGCCTGTCCACAAATGTGGTGACCCCACAGATGTTAACAACTACAGACCTATATCAATCCTGCCAAACTTGTCAAAAATTTTTGAAAAACTTATATACAAGCAGCTTTACTCATATCTAGCCAAACTCAATATACTTAGCCCTTGCCAATATGGCTTCAGACCCAAAAAAAGCACTAACGATGCACTTATTAGTATGCTTAACTCGATTCATACAGCTCTTGATAAAAAGGAGTTCCCTGTTGGGTTATTTGTGGACCTGCGTAAAGCTTTTGATACTGTCAACCACCATAACCTTCTTCTTAAATTACATCATTATGGAGTCAGAGGACACTCCCTACAATACCTCGAGTCCTACCTTACTGACAGGCTCCAATATGTTTCTGTGAATAATACAATTTCTCCCACCCTACCCATCAACATTGGTGTTCCTCAGGGCAGCATACTTGGCCCTCTCCTCTTTCTCATCTACATTAATGACCTTCCAAATGCCTCCCAACACCTCAAACCAATTCTATTTGCTGACGACACAACCTTCATTTACTCCAGTCCTGACCCTCTTGCTCTAAATGCCACAGTAAATACTGAGCTAAATAAAGTCCATCTTTGGCTAACTGCCAACAAACTCACCCTTAACATTGACAAAACCTTCTATATTCTGTTTGGCAATAAATCCTCTAGTCTTATAAATCTCAAAATAAACAATACCCAAATTTGTAACAAATTAGATGGCAAATTCCTTGGCATTCTCATTGACCACAAGCTGAATTTCCAGGGACACATTCTAAATATATCAAAAAAAGTTTCAAAAACTGTGGGCATTCTTTCTAAGATCAGATATTATGTACCACGCCCTGCCCTGGTGACTCTCTATTACTCCCTTATCTATCCTTATCTCAACTATGGTATTTGTGCTTGGGGTTCTACTACCCAAAATCACTTACGTCCTCTAATTACCCAACACAAAGCCGCTATTAGAACAATATCCAACTCTGGCCCCAGACATCACTCGATACCCCTACTCAAATCTCTTAATATGTTAGATATTAAGTCACTGCACATTCTCTCATGTGTATTATACATATATAAAACGCTAAACTATAATGCCAATCCTGATCTTAAAAGCTTCATAGAAGGTTGTAACAGAACCCATGAGCACCACACCAGAAATAAATACAGTTTTGATATTCCTAGAGTACGTCTTAATCAAACTAGAAATGCTCTGCAAATCAAGGGGCCCAGAATGTGGAATGACCTTCCCAACCATGTTAAAGACTGTACCTCTCTCAACCAGTTTAAGATAAAAACTAAACACTACCTAATAAATTCCCTGTAATCTACCTCACTCCTCTATTGTCAACCCATATCTGTTATTTTCTTTTTTAATCAACACTGTTTGTCAACCTATTGTATTTGTGCTGCTTTTTCAGTCATGTTCCCCTTTTTTTTTTTTTTTTTTATCTTTATTTGTATTTGTTCTCAACACCTTTTATTCTTTATGCTCAATTAGTATTAAGTTCTAGATATTAATGTTTTTCTTGCCCGAAACGATTTGCGTAATAGTGGCTTTAGGCATTGTATGTACTAGCTCTATCTATATATCAATCCATTAATGTAACATCACTTGTATGTATATACCTTACCTGAATAAACATCTGAATCTGAATCTGAATCTGAAACTCATAGGGATAGAGAATTAGCTTTAGAGTTAGCAAAAATAAAATTAGAGGAGCAAAGACTCAAAACCGAGGAGGCTAAAATTAGAGCGAATGCCACTGGACCTCCACCTGCCGGGGATTCAAACCCCAGGCATTATGAGAAAAAGCATAATTTGCCTGAATTTTCCGAGTCAGACCCTGAAAGGTTTTTCAACCATTTTCAGAGATTGGCCATGTCCATGAACTGGCCAAAGGAAGAGTGGGTGAAAATCCTACAGGGAAGACTTAGGGGTAAAGCACAAGATATTTTCATAAACATGCCTGACGACGAGTGTTTCGAATATGATAAAGTCAGGGAATGTATTTTGCGGGCATATGAAATTACTCCTGAAGCTCACCGCCAAGTTTATCGTAACCTTAGGCCTACTCACAACCAACCGCTCACTGAATTTGTGAATGATCAAATTCGATTGTTTGATAGATGGATTCGCTCGGCGAAAGCCGAAACATACGAGGCTCTCAGGAACTTAATTTTAATGGAGCATTTTATAGATATTATGCCAGAGAGCGTATCACATTACATTAGAGGAAGGGTAGAGGTAAATTCTAAAATAGGGGATTTGGCCAAGTTGGCAGAAAACTACCAATTGGCGGGCAAAAGGCCCAATAAAAATAATTATACCCCACAGAGTAGCAAAACTTATACCCACAGCCAGTCCAGACCAGCTCATTCTAACCCTTTACCTAATGCACCTTCTGTTTCAGACATAACTAACCCTGTTAAAGTGTCTAGCCCAACGGCACCTAAAGGTGAACCGAAGGGTAATTCTGTTAGTAATGTCTCTTCTCCCCGATGTTTTTGTGGTCACTGTAATCGTTCAAACCACAATATTAGCCGTTGTTGGCAACTGTACCCAGAAAAAAGACCCAATGCTCTAGTTGTGACACAGGGCTTGAGGCCTTCGGATGGGTTAGGGAGTAAGACCTCCAACCCACAGTGGTTGGACTTGCTTACCCCCATTCTTATCGAAAGGGAGACTACTTTTGTCTGAGGGTTCTTCCTGGAAGGACGTGGTGATCTTCCGAGACACCGGTGCCATCCAGACTTTAATTTTAGAGAGTGCTTGCAAGGTGCCAACACTCTCGACACTGGAGAGGTGGTACTGGTCGAGGGTGTCACTAGTGATACTCGAGCAGTACCCCTCCATAAGGTTACCTTTAATTTTACTTGAACGTGTCCAGCGTAGGATGACTAAGTTAATTCCCCAAATTAGAAATCTTTCATATGAATGAAAGATTAACAAAGCTTAAGTTGCATTCACTGGAAAGGCGAAGAGTTAGGGGTGACATGATAGAGGTTTACAAGTGGATGAATGGACATAACCGGGGGGATATTAATAGGGTATTAAAAGTATCAACACAGGACAGAACACGAAACAATGGATATAAATTGGATAAGTTTAGATTTAGGAAAGACTTGGGTAAATACTGGTTCAGTAACAGGGTTGTTGATTTGTGGAACCAATTGCCGCGTAACATTGTGGAGGTGGGGTCCCTCGATTGTTTCAAGCACGGGTTGGACAAGTATATGAGTGGGATTGGGTGGTTATAGAATAGGAGCTGCCTCGTATGGGCCAATAGGCCTTCTGCAGTTACCTTTGTTCTTATGTTCTTATGTTCTTATAATGTTGTGTACCCTGCGTGCGCGGTGACCAGGTCTATGGGACTTAAATGTAAGGGCAGCCCTGTGCTTGCCAAGGTGATAAATCCCGAGGTCACGAGGAGCTTTCCGAGTGGTGAAAACCAAGTGGGCCTCGCGGACACATTCATGGCCCGACTCGATGACGTGGCCGAGGACATTGTGGAGAGCCTGCCACCGCCATCTACAGAGAGTAGTGGGGAGGTGGAGGAGAACACTGTTGAGCCTCGGCCAATGGCATCTGACCAAGGCCTAGATGCCTCCTTGAGTGAGTTACAGAAAGCTGACCCCACTCTTGCAGATTGTCATGAGACAGCTGTCTCTATGGAGGAAATTGTAGACGCAGCAACTGGGTACTACTACAATGATCGGATTTTGATGAGAAAATGGAGACCACAGAGTGCTCCCTTGTCAAATGAGTGGGAGGTAGTCCACCAGGTTATGTTGCCGACCTGCTATAGAGAAAGAGTTTTGGCAGCTGCTCATGATGATCCTATGGGGGGACATCAAGGTATTAATGTTACGTATCACAAAATTTTAAAGTATTTTTTCTGGCCCAAGCTGAAAAGCGATGTGGCAAAATTTTGTAATGCGTGTGTTGTTTGTCAACTGGTTGGGAAACCAAACCAGACTCCACCTAAAGCTCCTCTAAGGCCTATTGTCGTGCCAGAGGAACCATTTTCTCATGTGGTAATGGACTGTGTTGGACCATTACCTAGAACTAAGTCTGGTAATATTTACCTAATCACGATGATGTGTATCACTACTCGTTACCCAGAGGCTTTTGCTGTAAGGAACATCCGAGCAAAAACTGTTGTTGCTCGTATGTTGCAATTTTTTTCCACTTTTGGACTGCCTCGGGTTGTGCAAACTGACAATGGTACTAATTTTAAGTCTGATGTTTTTGAGCAATTTTGTAAGGAACATGGAATAACTCATAAGGTTTCCAGCCCATACCATCCACAGAGTCAGGGGGTAATTGAACGTTTCCATCTAACTCTGAAGCAGATGTTGAAGACATCGTGCGAGAGTTCCCACACCTTCTGGGATGAGAATTTACCGTATGTTTTGTTTGCGGCTAGAGAGGGATTACAAAGTTCACTGGGCTGTTCTCCTTTTGAGTTAGTCTTTGGCCATAAAGTTCGTGGACCCTTGCAAATGTTACAGGAGAATCTGTTAGGGAACGTAACGTTAACCGAATGTTCGGCTTTCTTTGCGCAACACCACCAGAGACTCAAGGACTGCAAGGCGGCTGCATTAAAGTATCTTGGCAAGGCCCAAGAAAAGATGAAAGAACGTAACGATGCTAAATCTAAGTTACGGGTATTTCAGCCTGGCGACCCTGTCCTGGTATTAAAGCCTCGACTAGGGAACACTATGTCCCACAAGTACGAAGGCCCCTACATTGTGACAGAAAAGACTGGGGACCTCACGTACAAAGTGAGGCACTCTGACAAACGTAACCAGGTAATGCTCATACATGTAAATCGACTGAAGAAGTTCCAGGGCCCCAGGCCCATTGCACTAACCAATGTTTCCATTTCCAGTGAGAGAGGGGATGATTGTTCTGGGGACCCAACTAATCTCATTTTCAATAATTCTAGTTCTGTGAATGCTGTGGAGGGACTGTCCCATTTGCAGATGGCCCAGCGTGAAGAGGTGCAGTCGTTGGTTGATGAATTCTCCAGTCTGTTCGGGGAGGTCCCGACCCAGACTGATGCCATTTGCCATGATGTCGAGTTGACGGACTACACTCCCATTCGCCTTCAACCCTATCGGATGAGTCCAGAAAAGAAGGCCATCGTACGGAAGGAGGTCGACTTCTTGCTCCAGCACGGCCTCATCCGGCCGAGCCAGGGCTCTTGGTGCTCACCCTGCCTTTTGGTCCCCAAACCAGACGGCTCCTGGCGATTATGCACCGACTATCGGCAGCTCAACAAGGTGACCATTGTGGATGCCTATCCGCTGCCCCTCCTCGAGGACTGCATCGACGAGTTGGGAAATGCCAAGTACGTTTCGAAATTCGACCTGTCGAGGGGGTATTATCAAATCCCACTCGCTGAACGTGCTAAACAGCTAACGGCGTTTGTGACACCCGAGGGTGTTTTTGAGTATCAAGTGTTACCGTTCGGCTTGCGTAATGCTCCGGCCACGTTCCAGAGACTCATGAACTCTCTACTCGCTAAGGTGCCAAATTGTCGGGCGTATTTAGATGATATCGTGCTGTTTGACAGTAATTGGGCTGACCACATAGCTAGGTTACGCCAGTTGTTTGCCATCTTGAAAAGGGCAAATCTTACCTTAAATGCTAAAAAGTGTCATTTTGGCCAAGGCACAGTGACGTACCTCGGTTATGAAGTGGGCCAAGGAAAAGTGTTACCTCGGCAAGATAAAATCAGTGCCATTCTGGAGTATCCAGTACTAAAGTCTAAAAAGGACGTTCAAAGATTTATCGGTATGTGTGCGTACTATCGACGTTTTTGTCAGAACTTTTCCAGTGTTGCCACTCCTCTCACAGACTTGTTGCGGAAAGTCGTTAAATTTAAGTGGTCATCAGACTGTGCAGAGGCATTTAAAAATTTGAAATTGATCTTAGCTTCCGCCCCAGTGCTTGCTAGTCCAAGGTTCGACCGACCGTTTAAAATTCATGTTGACGCGTCTGACTCGGGTGCTGGTGCAGTGTTGTTGCAAACTGGGGATGATCAGGTGGAACACCCAGTATATTATTACTCTGTGAAATTCGACAAGGCGCAACGCAATTATTCAGTGGTAGAAAAAGAGGCGTTGGCGCTAGTGTTAACATGTAAAAAGTTTGAAGTTTACCTCACAGGTAATATAGTGGAAGTGTACACGGACCATAACCCACTAGTCTTCCTGACTCAGATGAAGGGTAAGAATAAACGCATCCTCAGGTGGGCATTGTACCTACAGGACTTCAATCTTTCCATTACCCACCTACCGGGCAGACTCAACGTGATAGCCGACGCTCTGTCCCGGTTGCCTGAATAACATTCATCTGAGCCACAGAAAGCCATTTACCAACTGTCATGCTTTAGTTAATTTTTTTTTTAGGTTCTCCTGTGACATTAAATATTCCGTGTCCAATTTATTTACTTCCCTGTTCTTTTATTTTTTTGTGTATGTTTTTTTTTTTCTTTCAGAGAACTCCTTTGTATTTTTTTTTTGCAGAGAAATTGTTTTTGATTGATTTTTTGTTTTTGTCATATGTTTTTTCTTTTTATTCTCTGTATACTCTTACAAAAAAATATGACTACTATTCTAGTAGTCACATTTTTTTTTCTCTGAAGGGGGGAGGAGTGTTACGACCCTGGGTTCTCCAGTGGAAACCAGAGGTCAAAATTGAGCTATTAAACTTTCTAGTAGTACAGTTAAGTGCATCTTGAACGGCAATTGTTTGTATCTTCCCTGCCAGACGTAAGACTATTATTGTTTCTCAAAGAGCATTTAAAGACTGAGCTGGGGGTTGATTATTAAATAATAACATAGGCACCAACTTTGCTTACTAATACTTTCTAATCATTCATAGAGTAACAATACGTTGCATAGGGGAAGATCTTTAATGTGCTTAGCTGCACGATCAATTAGGCTCCTTCCGGCACCACGACATGAGGGAGGCCAGCTGGTCGCTAGGAGTTCTCTCTTCTCTGGCTGGTGTTCGTGCGGACAAGACCTACTCTGTGGCTGCACCCCTACTCTTCTCCCTTCTCCTCTTACTTATTTCCCTTACCTGAAGTTCCTGTACCTTTAAGTTAAGTATTATATGGTGTTAAGTGTGCCTACTCTATTAGTAAATATTGGTGAGACCTGGGGTTAGTATTTGCCAGTGTTTTGGGTACCCCTAAGTGTTGTGTTTTGTATTAGGGTACCACATGGTCTCACTACCCTAAGCTGCATCCAGCTTCAGTGCTTATCCAGTAGTACTTTACCCTAGCTTGTTTAGTGTAAACCTTGTATCCTGCCTACGTGGACCAAGGCTTTTAACGTAAGATAGTGTGGTAAAGTTATTATTATTATTGTTATTGGTGTGAGTGTATATGGGGGGTTGTTAAGGGGTTAATAAATAAGTACATGAATTACAGAGTATCCCTTTTTCCTATGTGGGAGCGCATTGATCAACCCTTAGACTAACATATATGGTCTAGTAGCAAGTTATTACTACTGTGGATAGTTTATTTTGGGGGCCGGGCCTTTTAGCTCTCCCATATTTGATACTCTTGTCTTCTAACTACCCTTACCCCTTAATAGTACCAGTACCCCATAGAAGCCCCACACATCTATATTTATAACATAGTGCTATACAGTATTAATAAATGGTTTTGTAGCAATGTAGTCACTACTCAGTTCATGACCAATGACACAATTCATAAATACTGGTTGAGACAAAAGGAGTTCCATCTTCCCACCATCAATATGGGTTGGTTTTGTCGAGTTCAGCAGACTGACTTCAGGCATTTCATCCAAAAGGTATTCAATATGTATTCTGTTGGCGTCGGTTCTTGGTAATCAAGTAATAATTCACTATGAGTGTTTCAGTCACCCGAGATGATAGTATGTGTGTGGTGACTGCTATTTTAAACATTGCAAAGAAATCCATATCGTGTTCTCTATGGTTGTTCAGAGTAGTCTAATTTAAGACAACAGCAACAACGTAAGTGGGTTAGAAATGTCACCTCACCTGACCTGGGCTCAGATATAACAACAACAACAATAAATTCCCAACATAGCAGAATAGAGTCATCTTCACCCATTCTCCTCCAGATCTGCATTTGAGATGGATTTCGAGATTAATCAACATGATACTTCTAATTGGGTATTGGCACCAGAATTTGTACCTATTGGTTTTAAACGAAATGTATCAGTTAACAACTATGCCCTTTGGCATTCAGGAATAAGCTATAACGCAGACGAAACCTTGCAGTTACCATCCAAAAACAAACAAGAAATGAAACTAAATAAAAAGGATGAAATTTTCAACAAAATCTTACTGGGTGCAAGAATTATGGTTCTAATGCGAGGATTGCCAGGCTCCGGAAAATCAACATTGGCTATAAAACTGAAGGGCACGACTGGTGTCATTCTGTCTACAGATGATTATTTTTACAATACACGTGGTAAATATTGCTATGATCCTTCGAGGATTGGCGACGCACATCATTGGAATGAACAAAGAGCACTCCAGAAACTACAGGACGGCAAAACCCCGATAATAATTGATAATACCAATTTACAGGCATGGGAAATGAAACCATATGTTAAACTCGCCCTTCAATATGACTATGAGGTTGACATTTTGGATGCAGATACGCCATGGAAGCTTAATCCAGATGAACTTGCCAAAAGAAATTCACATGGGGTGCCAAAAAGGAAAATTTACGATATGAGACGAAGATATGACGTCGATGTAAAGATTGAGCATATTATTCGTGACTTACAAGGATTCTCAGCACACAGACATAATAATTGTGCAAGTTATGGAATAAAGTCAAGAAAAGGGGGTCAGAATATTAATGGGCTTGCTATGATTTTCTCGACAGTAGACAAGATGTATAAAACAAATATTATAAGTGCTGATGACAAAACTTCTCTAGCCACTTGTAACACTTTATCACAAGATGATATATCTGGAGAGTTTAATTTAAAAAATGTAAGTGTTGTTCATCAGGATGTCGGCCATAATTTAACAGTTGCAGATAGTTTAACGTCTTGGGAATACGTAGAAATAACTACAGGAGAATGTTCTCTGAGCTGGGACTCTTCAGAAAAAGTTCAGGCAAATGACTCTGAGTCACAGTGTTTTAAACCAAGGAGAACCAGACGTAAGAAAGTATCTGGTGATCCAGTTAAGAGGTTGGGTGACACCGATGAGAAGACATATACATTAGAGGATCCTTCCATATCATCGTGGAATCCTGTTGAAAGTGGTAAGCCCTCGTGGGACAATGATATATCAACTGCATTATCTGGATCTGAAAGTCCATTAAAGAGAGGAACTCAGGAATTAATATGTAATAGATCTGTTAAGTCAATGCCTCAAGCTGGTGCAGTACCGAGGTTTAGGAGACAAAGGCACCTCGAGTAATTCATCAAGTGGCAATTTGAAAAAACCTTTGAGATGCTGAGAAAAGTGTCACAATTGCACATCATAATGTACCAGCCGATTTTATCCGTATTGTTTAGCATACTATTTGTTAATTGCTTTCATTGTACAATATTTTCAATTACTAGTCTATGTAATATTGTTTTGTAGTTGTTACGACCCTGGGTTCTCCAGTGGAAACCAGAGGTCAAAATTGAGCTATTAAACTTTCTGGTAGTACAGTTGGGCATCTAGAATGTCAATTGTTTGTATCTTCCCTGCCAGACGTAAGACTATTATTGTTTCTCAAAGAGCATTTAAAGACTGAGCTGGGGGTTGATTATTAAATAATAACATAGGCACCAACTTTGCTTACTAATACTTTCTAATCATTCATAAAGTAACAATACGTTTCATAGGGGAAGATCTTTAATGTGCTTAGCTGCACGATCAATTAGGCTCCTCCCGGCACCACAACATGAGGGAGGCAGCTGGTGGCTAGCTCGGTCTTCTCTTGGCTGGTGGCGTGAGGTTAAGACCTACTCTGTGGCTGTATCCCTACTCTCCTTCCTTCTCCTCTTACTTATTTCCCTTACCTGAAGTTCCTGTACCCTTAAGTTAAGTATTATATGGTGTAAGTGTGCCTACTCTGGTAGTAACGATTGGGGAGACCTGGGGATAGTATTTTGCCAGTGTTTGGGTACCCCTAAGTGTTGTGTTTTGTATTAGGGTCCCACGTGGTTTCACTACCCTAAGCTGCATCCAGCTTCAGTGCTTATCCAGTAGTACTTTACCCTAGCTTAAATTAACTTAAATTAACTTAGTACTTAAATTAACTCTTTCAGTGCCTGAGCCTAACCTAACTTAACCTAACTTAATCTAACTTTGTCTAAGGTGCTGTCTCTGCCTTACCATTTACCTGATGTTCTCCTATTCCTATAATTTCCTAAATAATCCATCAAGTCTCCATGCACTTATGCAAGCATCTACCTCAGTTTCATTGTAAAATTTTACTCTTAAATCTAATCTTACCCTATTCCATTTATATTTTAAATTTATTTGTATTGATCTATGTCATTTTTTTTAAATCAATTATTGATCTCATTTTTGTTCTTTTAATTAAGTTCATACTAATTATAAGTTAAAACTAAGCTTAATAAAATTTATTATCTTTAAGATTATTTTACTTTACAATTATCATTTGTCAAATTTTTTTATATATTCATCTTGACAGTCTCTACTGATTTTTTGTTCTCTCCGCCAAACTTGTATATTGTGTTTTGCTATAATTACTTCCTATTTTACAGCAGATTTGTTTTTCATCTGTTCATGTAATTGTTATCTTATTGTATTGTGACATTCTTTTCTATATTGATATATATTTTCTGTCTATTGTTACTTACATTGTACCTGAGAGTACCTGTAAGCAATCTACCTCATTTTTCATTTTTGCTCAATTTTTTTGGTATTGCTTAGTCTTGTTTATATTTTTGTTTTGTATATCTATATCTTGTGTTTTGTATAGTCCATGTTTATATGTTTTTTTCTTTAATCTCATTCATTACCTAGGTTTCCTAGCCTAGCCATACTCCATTGTACCCCTGTAAGCCCCTTTTGTGTTTGTTTGGTACAGTATTGTGTACATTTATTTCTTTTTGTTTCTCTTGTTTTTCCGGCAATCAGCTTTTTTTTATGCAGTCAAGTATAGACCCAGAACCTAACCTCTTATCCACTATCTATGACAATAATCACTTTAATGATCTAAATTGCAGATATTTTGCAGCACATGATGTAAACAATGTATTAACTCATAGTCACAATATCTCTGTAATCAATTTGAACGTTAGATCCCTAGGCAAACACTTCGATGATGTTAGTGCCTTGATTGAAGCTATTGACAACAATTTCTCTTTTATTATACTTACTGAAACATGGTTGAAAGATGATACTACTCAACTCTTTAACATGCCTAACTACTCAGCAATTCCACAACTGTCGTCAACTTCAGAGAGGTGGTGGCACTGCTCTTTACTACCACCAAGAACTAACATGCTTAAAAGAAATTAGAACTAGAGACTGCTATGGGGAGTATATCTTCGCCAGCTTCAGAGTCAAGGGTGCCGAGTCTATCCTGTCTGTGGGTGCAGTTTATAGAATTCCTAACACTGATGTGTCCGAATTCAACTCAAACCTTAGAAATCTAATACTTGATAACAGACTGAACAAAAACCACCTAATTATTGCAGGGGACTTTAATATTGACCTCTGCGAGCCAGAACACCCTACTGCTGTTAGCTTCCTCAACTGTATGAATTCCTGCTTCCTCATACCCTTAATCACTAGACCTACTAGAATCACTGATAGCACTGCCACGACTCTTGATCACATCTGGACAAATATAACCTCTCCGCTTACTTCAGGTATAATCACCGATAGCACTACAGACCATTACCCCACATTTCTCTTAACTAACATTAGCAAACCACCTCTTGAGTCAAGAGAGATACGTTTTAGACTACACAATGAAACTGCTATAGACAATTTTATAACTGCTACTGATAATGTCAACTGGGAGTCCGAGTTAGGTAACATAGAGGACATCAACCTAGCAGTTCAATCTTTTCTTCAAATAACTCTTAGCCTTTATAATACCCACTGTCCTATGCTTACAAAACAAGTCACAACCAAAAGGCTTAACAATCCTTGGCTTACAAAGGGAATACTTAAATCTATTAATAAAAAACATGACCTTGAGAAAAAGTATAGGTTAGGGATTGTCTCCAAAGAATTCTCAAAGAATTACTCATTATTGCTATCTAAGATAATTAGACGAGCCAAAACTAAATACTACGAAGATAAATTTACCCAAATAAAGAGCAACATTAAACAAACATGGAGAACAATTTCACAAATATTGGGATCAAAAAAGTCTTTAAATAGCAAACCGACTCTCCTGTCTAATAACGATGGTCAGCTTTCAGCCTCTGATTCTGCTATTGAGTTCAATAGGTTCTTCTCTTCCATTGGTTCATCCTTGCTAATGATATTCCATCTTCCAGTACTGACATTAAGGACTATCTTACAGGGAACTATCCCCAGTCTCTGTACCTAAAGCCTATTAATTCCATTGACGTCAATGAGATAATCCTTTCCCTTAAAACCAAGTCTGGTGCTCTTGAGGAGATACCAACTTTAATCTACAAAAAAGCCTCCAGATCTTTAGCCCCTGCTATTGCTTTGCTCTTCAACAAGTCACTTGAACTCCAAACCTTTCCAGATATTCTAAAAAAAGCGAGAGTAACGCCTGTCCACAAATGTGGTGATCTCACAGATGTTAACAACTACAGACCTATATCAATCCTGCCAAACTTGTCAAAAATTTTTGAAAAACTAATCTATAAGCAGCTTTACTCATATCTAGCCAAACTCAATATACTTAGCCCTTGCCAATATGGCTTCAGGCCCAAAAAAAGCACTAACGATGCACTTATTAGTATGCTTAACTCGATTCATACAGCTCTTGATAAAAATGAGTTCCCTGTTGGGTTATTTGTGGACCTGCGTAAAGCTTTCGATACTGTCAACCACCAAAACCTTCTTCTTAAATTACATCATTATGGTGTCAGAGGACACTCCCTACAATACCTCAAATCCTACCTTACTGACAGGCTCCAATGTGTTTCTGTGAATAATACAATTTCGCCCACCCTACCCATCAACATTGGTGTTCCCCAGGGCAGCATACTTGGCCCTCTCCTCTTTCTCATCTACATTAATGACCTTCCAAATGCCTCCCAACACCTCAAACCAATCCTATTTGCTGACGACACAACCTTCATTTACTCCAGTCCTGATCCCCTTGCTCTAAATGCCACAGTAAATACTGAGCTAAATAAAGTCCATCTGTGGCTAACTGCCAACAAACTCACCCTTAACATTGACAAAACTTTCTATATTCTGTTTGGCAATAAATCCTCTAATCAAATAAATCTCAAAATAAACAATACCCAAATTTGTAACAAATTAGATGGCAAATTCCTTGGCATTCTCATTGACCACAAGCTGAATTTCCAGGGACACATTCTAAACATATCAAAAAAAGTTTCAAAAACTGTGGGCATTCTTTCTAAGATCAGATATTATGTACCACGCCCTGCCCTGGTGACTCTCTATTACTCCCTTATCTATCCATATCTCAACTATGGTATTTGTGCTTGGGGCTCTACTACCCAAAATCACTTACGTCCTCTAATTACTCAACACAAAGCTGCTATTAGGACAATATCCAACTCTGGCCCCAGACATCACTCGGTACCCCTACTCAAATCTCTGAATATGTTAGACATTAAGTCACTGCACATTCACTCATGTGTATTATACATATACAAAACGCTAAATTGTAATGCCAATCCTGATCTCAAAAGCTTCATAGAAGGTTGTAACAGAACCCATGAGCACCACACCAGAAATAAATACAGTTTTGATATTCCTAGAGTACGACTTAATCAAACCAGAAATGCTCTACAAATCAAGGGGCCCAGGATGTGGAATGACCTTCCCAACCATGTTAAAGACAGTACCTCTCTCAACCAGTTTAAGTTAAAAACGAAGCTATACCTAATAAATTCCATGTAACCTACCTTACCCTTCTATTGTCAACCCATGTATGTTTTTTGTTTTTTTTTTTTTGTTTTACAAATCAACGCTGTTTTAATGTAATTTTCTGTAATAATTTATAATTGTATTTGTGCTGTTTTTTCAACAATGTTCCCCCCCTCTTTTACCTCTATTTTTATTTGTACTCAACGCATTTTTTTCTTTTTACCCATTAGTTTTAAGCTTTAGTCAGTAGTGTTTTTTCCTGCCCGAAACGCTTTGCGTAATAGTGGCTTTAGGCATTGTATGTACTAGCTCTATCTATAAAGCCAACAAACTTTGTAAAATCTCTTTATGTATGTACCTTTGCCTAAATAAAAATTATTATTATTATTATTATTATTATTATTATAGCTTGTTATTAGTGTAAACCTTGTATCCTGCCTACGTGGACCAAGGCTTTTAACGTAAGATAGTGTGGTAAAGTTATTATTATTATTGTTATTGGTGTGAGTGTATATGGGGGGTTGTTAACGGGTTAATAAATAAGTACATGAATTACAGAGTATCTCTTCTTCCAAGGTGGGAGCGCAGTGATCAACCCTTAGACTAACATATTTGGTCTTGTAGCAAGTTATTACTACTGTGGATAGTTTATTTTGGGGGCCGGGCCTTAATTTTAGCTCTCCCATATTTGATACTCCTGTCTTCTAACTACCTATACCCCTTAATAGTACCAGTACCCCATAGAAGCCCCACTCATATCATTTGTAACAAGTGGTTGGCCAGTCCGGGAGGAACATTATAAGTGTAAAAAATTAGATTCTTGAGTGCCAAAATTAAAATTTTTTATTTCCGCAGAACGGTTGTGTGCTAGCCTAGGGTCCAGCTCATCTAGCAAAGGACATTCTTGCACGGACTGGACACCCAGCTGGATCCCTTCACGATTAAGGTTAGTGTGGCCTTGTGTTAGGGGCCGTGCAAATTTTTGTTTTTTTTCCAATTTTTATTTTTTAATTTTTTCTTTGGCTGGGAGCTAAAATTATTAGTGATGTCTTCTGAAATGCAGAAACTGGCAAGGGAGCCTTCAGTGGTAGAGATAAAGAAACTTAAAAAGTCTAATTTAGTATTGTTAGGCCAGGAATTTGGCCTAGAATTAAATGTTGCAGATAAAAAGTGGACTTTGGTGAATGAAATATTACAACATTGTATTGATGAACAACTATTGGCAAGTGATGCACCTTTATGCCAGCCTAGCCAAGCAGAAAGTGCAACTCATAGGGAAAGTGAATTAGCTTTAGAGTTAGCAAAAATAAAATTAGAGGAGCAAAGACTCAAAACTGAGGAGGCTAAAATTAGAGCGAATGCCACTGGAACTCCACCTGCCGGGGATTCAAACCCCAGGCATTATGAGAAAAAGCATAATTTGCCTGAATTTTCAGAGTCTGACCCTGAA
The DNA here is from genome assembly GCF_040958095.1 of Procambarus clarkii. NCBI lineage: Eukaryota > Metazoa > Arthropoda > Malacostraca > Decapoda > Cambaridae > Procambarus > Procambarus clarkii. The sequence goes on along the minus strand of NC_091161.1, from coordinate 7,441,378 downwards.
AGGTTTTTCAACCATTTTCAGAGAGTGGCCACGTCCACGAACTGGCCAAAGGAAGAGTGGGTGAAAATCCTACAGGGAAGACTTAGGGGTAAAGCACAAGATATTTTTATAAACATGCCTGACGACGAGTGTTTCGAATATGATAAAGTCAGGGAATGTATTTTGCGGGCATATGAAATTACTCCTGAAGCTCACCGCCAAGTTTATCGTAACCTTAGGCCTACTTACAACCAACCGCTCACTGAATTTGTGAATGATCAAATTCGATTATTTGATAGATGGATTCGCTCGGCGAAAGCCGAAACATACGAGGCTCTCAGGAACTTAATTTTAATGGAGCATTTTATAGATGTTATGCCAGAGAATGTTTCACAGTATATTAGAGGAAGGATAGAGTTAAATTCTGAAATAGGGGATTTGGCCAAGTTGGCAGAAAACTACCAATTGGCGGGCAAAAGGCCCAATAAAAATAATTATACCCCACAGAGTAGCAAACCTTATACCCACAGCCAGTCCAGACCAGCTCATTCTAACCCTTTACCTAATGCACCTTCTGTTTCAGACATAACTAACCCTGTTAAAGTGTCTAGCCCAACGGCACCTAAAGGTGAACCGAAGGGTAATTCTGTTAGTAATGTCTCTTCTCCCCGACGTTTTTGTGGTCACTGTAATCGTCCAAACCACACTATTAGCCGTTGTTGGCAATTGCACCCTGAAAAAAGACCCAATGCTCTAGTTGTGACACAGGGCTTGAGGCTTTCAGAAGGGTTAGGGAGTAAGACCTCCAACCCACAGTGGTTGGACTTGCTTACCCCATTCTTATCGAAAGGGAGACTACTTTTGTCTGAGGGTTCTTCCTGGAAGGACGTGGTGATCTTCCGAGACACCGGTGCCATCCAGACTTTAATTTTAGAGAGTGCGTTGCAAGGTGCCAACACTCTCGACACTGGAGAGGTGGTGCTGGTCGAGGGTGTCACTAGTGATACTCGGGCAGTACCCCTCCATAAGGTTACCCTGGAATCTGATTTCCACAAGGGTGTTTGTACAGTCGGAGTCACTTCATACCTACCTTTCCCTAATGTTGATGTAATAGTTGGTAATGATTTAGCAGGGGATAAGGTAGGGGACTCCAGACTGCCTATTATGTTGCCTACCCCTAAGGTTTGCCTGGATCCACCCGCCGCAGAGGATAATGTTGTGTACCCTGCGTGCGCGGTGACCAGGTGTATGGGACTTAAATGTAAGGGCAGCCCTGTGCTTGCCAAGGTGGTAAATCCCGAGGTCACGAGGAGCTTTCCGAGTGGTGAAAGCCAAGTGGACCTCGCGGACACATTCATGGCCCGACTCGATGACGTGGCCGAGGACATTGTGGAGAGCCTGCCACCGCCATCTACCGAGAGTAGTGGGGAGGTGGAGAACACTGTTGAGCCTCGGCCAATGGCATCTGACCAAGGCCTAGATGCCTCCTTGAGTGAGTTACAGAAAGCTGACCCCACTCTTGCAGATTGTCATGAAACAGCCGTCTCTATGGAGGAAATTGTAGACGCAGCAACTGGGTACTACTACAATGATCGGATTTTGATGAGAAAATGGAGACCACAGGGTGCTCCCTTGTCAAATGAGTGGGAGGTAGTCCACCAGGTTATGTTGCCGACCTGCTATAGAGAAAGAGTTTTGGCAGCTGCTCATGATGATCCTATGGGGGGACATCAAGGTATTAATATTACGTATCACAAAATTTTAAAGTATTTTTTCTGGCCCAAGCTGAAAAGCGATGTGGCAAAATTTTGTAATGCGTGTATTGTTTGTCAACTGGTTGGGAAACCAAACCAGACTCCACCTAAAGCTCCTCTAAGGCCTATTGTCGTGCCAGAGGAACCATTTTCTCATGTGGTAATGGACTGTGTTGGACCATTACCTAGAACTAAGTCTGGTAATATTTACCTAATCACGATGATGTGTATCACTACTCGTTACCCAGAGGCTTTTGCTGTAAGGAACATCCGAGCAAAAACTGTTGTTGCTCGTATGTTGCAATTTTTTTCCACTTTTGGACTGCCTCGGGTCGTGCAAACTGACAATGGTACTAATTTTAAGTCTGATGTTTTCGAGCAATTTTGTAAGGAACATGGAATAACTCATAAGGTTTCCAGCCCATACCATCCACAGAGTCAGGGGGTAATTGAACGTTTCCATCTAACTCTGAAGCAGATGTTGAAGACATCGTGCGAGAGTTCCCACACCTTCTGGGATGAGAATTTACCGTATGTTTTGTTTGCGGCTAGAGAGGGATTACAAAGTTCACTGGGCTGTTCTCCTTTTGAGTTAGTCTTTGGCCATAAAGTTCGTGGACCCTTGCAAATGTTACAGGAGAATCTGTTAGGGAACGTAACGTTATCCGAAGGTTCGGCTTTCTTTGCGCAACACCACCAGAGACTCAAGGACTGCAAGGCGGCTGCATTAAAGTATCTTGGCAAGGCCCAAGAAAAGATGAAAGAACGTAACGATGCTAAATCTAAGTTACGGGTATTTCAGCCTGGCGACCCTGTCCTGGTGTTAAAGCCTCGACTAGGGAACACTATGTCCCACAAGTACGAAGGCCCCTACATTGTGACAGAAAAGACTGGGGACCTCACGTACAAAGTGAGGCACTCTGACAAACGTAACCAGGTAATGCTCATACATGTAAATCGACTGAAGAAGTTCCAGGGCCCCAGGCCCATTGCACTAACCAATGTTTCCATTTCCAGTGAGAGAGGGGATGATTGTTCTGGGGACCCAACTAATCTCATTTTCAATAATTCTAGTTCTGTGAATGCTGTGGAGGAACTGTCCCATTTGCAGATGGCCCAACGTGAAGAGGTGCAGTCGTTGGTTGCGGAATTCTCCAGTCTGTTCGGGGATGTCCCGACCCAGACTGATGCCATTTGCCATGATGTCGAATTGACGGACTACACTCCCATTCGCCTTCAACCCTATCGGATGAGTCCAGAAAAGAAGGCCATCGTACGGAAGGAGGTCGACTTCTTGCTCCAGCACGGCCTCATCCGGCCGAGCCAGGGCTCTTGGTGCTCGCCCTGCCTTTTGGTCCCCAAACCAGACGGCTCCTGGCGATTATGCACCGACTATCGGCAGCTCAACAAGGTGACCATTGTGGATGCCTATCCGCTGCCCCTCCTCGAGGACTGCATCGACGAGTTGGGAAATGCCAAGTACGTTTCGAAATTCGACCTCTCGAGGGGGTATTATCAAATCCCACTCACTGAACGTGCTAAACAGCTCACTGCGTTCGTGACACCCGAGGGTGTTTTTGAGTATCAAGTGTTACCGTTCGGCTTGCGTAATGCCCCTGCCACGTTCCAGAGACTCATGAACTCTCTACTCACTAAGGTGCCAAATTGTCGGGCGTATTTAGATGATATCGTGCTGTTTGACAGTAATTGGGCTGACCACATAGCTAGGTTACGCCAGTTGTTTGCCATCTTGAAAAGGGCAAATCTTACCTTAAATGCTAAAAAGTGTCATTTTGGCCAAGGCACAGTGACGTACCTCGGTTATGAAGTGGGCCAAGGAAAAGTGTTACCTCGGCAAGATAAAATCAATGCCATTCTGGAGTATCCAGTACTAAAGTCTAAAAAGGACGTTCAAAGATTTATCGGTATGTGTGCGTACTATCGACGTTTTTGTCAGAACTTTTCCAGTGTTGCCACTCCTCTCACAGACTTGTTGCGGAAAGCCGTTAAATTTAAGTGGTCATCAGACTGTGCAGAGACATTTAAAAATTTGAAATTGATCTTAGCTTCCGCCCCAGTGCTTGCTAGTCCAAGGTTCGACCGACCGTTTAAAATTCATGTTGACGCGTCTGACTCGGGTGCTGGTGCAGTGTTGTTGCAAACTGGGGATGATCAGGTGGAACACCCAGTATATTATTACTCTGTGAAATTCGACAAGGCGCAACGCAATTATTCAGTGGTAGAAAAAGAGGCGTTGGCGCTAGTGTTAACATGTAAAAAGTTCGAAGTTTACCTCACAGGTAATATAGTGGAAGTGTACACGGACCATAACCCACTAGTCTTCCTGACTCAGATGAAGGGTAAGAATAAACGCATCCTCAGGTGGGCGTTGTACCTACAGGACTTCACTCTTTCCATTACCCACCTACCGGGCAGACTCAACGTGATAGCCGACGCTCTGTCCCGGTTGCCTGAATAACATTCATCTGAGCCACAGAAAGCCATTTACCAACCGTCATGCTTTAGTTAATTTTTTTTAGGTTCTCCTGTGACATTAAATATTCCGTGTCCAATTTATTTACTTCCCTATTCTTTTATTTTTTTTGTGTATGTTTTTTTTTTTCTTTCAGAGAACTCCTTTGTATTTTTTTTTTTGCAGAGAAATTGCTTTTGATTGATTTTTTGTTTTTGTCATATGTTTTTCTTTTTGTTCTCTGTATACTCTTACAAAAAAATATGACTACTATTCTAGTAGTCACATTTTTTTTTCTCTGAAGGGGGGAGGAGTGTTACGACCCTGGGTTCTCCAGTGGAAACCAGAGGTCAAAATTGAGCTATTAAACTTTCTGGTAGTACAGTTGGGCATCTAGAATGTCAATTGTTTGTATCTTCCCTGCCAGACGTAAGACTATTATTGTTTCTCAAAGAGCATTTAAAGACTGAGCTGGGGGTTGATTATTAAATAATAACATAGGCACCAACTTTGCTTACTAATACTTTCTAATCATTCATAAAGTAACAATACGTTTCATAGGGGAAGATCTTTAATGTGCTTAGCTGCACGATCAATTAGGCTCCTCCCGGCACCACAACATGAGGGAGGCAGCTGGTGGCTAGCTCGGTCTTCTCTTGGCTGGTGGCGTGAGGTTAAGACCTACTCTGTGGCTGTATCCCTACTCTCCTTCCTTCTCCTCTTACTTATTTCCCTTACCTGAAGTTCCTGTACCCTTAAGTTAAGTATTATATGGTGTAAGTGTGCCTACTCTGGTAGTAACGATTGGGGAGACCTGGGGATAGTATTTTGCCAGTGTTTGGGTACCCCTAAGTGTTGTGTTTTGTATTAGGGTCCCACGTGGTTTCACTACCCTAAGCTGCATCCAGCTTCAGTGCTTATCCAGTAGTACTTTACCCTAGCTTGTTATTAGTGTAAACCTTGTATCCTGCCTACGTGGACCAAGGCTTTTAACGTAAGATAGTGTGGTAAAGTTATTATTATTATTGTTATTGGTGTGAGTGTATATGCGGGGTTGTTAACGGGTTAATAAATAAGTACATGAATTACAGAGTATCTCTTCTTCCAAGGTGGGAGCGCAGTGATCAACCCTTAGACTAACATATTTGGTCTTGTAGCAAGTTATTACTACTGTGGATAGTTTATTTTGGGGGCCGGGCCTTTTAGCTCTCCCATATTTGATACTCCTGTCTTCTAACTACCTATACCCCTTAATAGTACCAGTACCCCATAGAAGCCCCACTCATATCATTTGTAACAGTAGTCCATTTTAAAAGACAAAAATATGTATTAGCTAATTTATGGAATTTTACTGCTTGAAATATATAATGCATACCTTACTGTGGACTTTTATTCTGCCTTTAGATATGTGCCTTATTCATCTTTACAATTACTGTACTGCATAACTTTCCAAGACGATCAGAAAACTGCTAAATTTTCTTTGCTTTGGCTTTTCAAATTTATATTTTTAAAGTTTCTTTATCATTTTAACTTACCAAAATTCTGGTATTTTGGCAACTTTTACTGTAGACGGTAATTTTAATTGACATGAAATACAGTTCTGTATTTATTTACTGTATAAAGATAGAAACACAATACAGTAATTCCTAAAGGAAAAAAAAGAGACATTGTGCAATTTCAGTGTGAAGAACTACACGTTTTTTTACAGTGCATCCCGGAGAAAGAGAAAACGATACACCTAATTTGCAGAAGGAATATAAATTTTCTTGTTTAAATGCTGAGTTCATCACTATTGTTCTTGAGTAAGAACATGTTACTGTCCTGAGTAAGACAGCTTATCTCAGCTGGAGTATTAATGGAAAGATTTTAATAATTCATTACATTATGCAGTTATCTATATTCTCGAAAGATTAATGGTTACACTTAAGAATAAATTTTGATACACCACATGGTACACTCTCATCTTACTAGACATTATGACGAGAAAACTATTTAAGCTCTTCGATGTCCATCTAACCAAGACCAGTTTTGTATAACTGTTGAAGGCCTAAAAAACTTTCATTTATTTTTTAAACATGCATCTCCGCTGTTTAGATTATCCTACATACAAACTACAGTACTTATGGGTTCATATTTATCAGCGTTCGAAAACACACTCCTTGAAAGTCTTTTGTTCGGTCTAGAAGAAATTTGTTTTGTTTATCAATCACGCCCAATTTCCCTTACTAGCTGCATTTGCAAAACATTCGAGAGAATGGTCCTAAACCGTCTCCTCCATCGAATAAGAACCATGCTATCCCCCCAGATATATGGCTTCATGCATGGAAGGAGTGTGCATCATTGCATCACCACCTTTCTTACCCTGCACACTGAAAAGTCATATACCACCTTCCTAGATCTTAAGTCTGCCTTTGATATTGCAAATAGACATGTTATCTTGAGTGAGCTTGCAAGAATGAATATTGGTGGTCGGCTTCTTTGTTGGATCAGGGGTTACTTATCCAACAGGAAGTCATCTGTATTTTTCCAGGGGCATAGAAGTGTAACAAGAGACTTTGAACTAGGCACCCCGCAGGGTGGTGTCCTCAGTCCTACCTTATTCAATATCTTAATAAACACGCTGTTAAACTCTGTACCGAGCAAACCCAACGTCCACATCATTAGCTATGCTGATGATATAATGATACACACCGCTGGGTATGCTAACACGCAGAACACTCTTAACTCTGTATTAGACTCATGTCAGGACCTAGGTTTAATTATCTCAGCAGAGAAAACAAAGATATTAAATCGGCGCCCACCCAGGCAGGGAGGAGCTGTTCGCAAGATGCAACTGTCTGATGGCTCCCAGCTTGACTATGTAAACAGATTCAAATACCTTGGCCTTGAGGTGCCACTGTACGGTCCTGTTGTATTCAGACTCTGTCGTCAGTTTAAAGAGAGGCTCCGAGCTCTCAAGGCTGTTGCAGGTTATCACTCAAGCTATGGTGCCAATGTCAGAATTGTCAAAATGATGTACTTTGCATACATCAGATCTTTAGTAGATTATGCTGCACCTCTGCTTGCTTTGATGCCTGAAAGAAAGCTTGGAGGGCTTGAAAAATTGCAAAACGAAGCCTTGAGGATAATCCTTGGGTGCCCTCGTACCACAAAGATACTTAATATGAGAAAGGAACTTAATATTCTGAGCGTTGTTGATCGTGTTACTGAAATTAACTGTCAAATTGGTATAAAAATGCTTAGGCTAACTCATCCTAATCCTTGCACAGAAGCCCTCCAGAATTTCTTTATTGAAGATCAGCATTGTTCCAAATGGATAACAAAAACTGGAACCCAACTCAGAATGTATCAGGTTCATGATTTGTACCAAGAGAAACAACAGCGGCACTTTCCTGCACCGTGGGAGGTTACACCCTTTCCAGTTTTAATCCCTCCCTTTCCACCCAAGAAGCAAATTAGAGATCAGCCCAAGCTTCGTCTTGAGGCAAAGCTCAACGCCTTAAGCCATATTGATGCTCTGTCCACAGAGCATTCTCTCTCTCAAATTATATACACTGATGGTTCCCTACACCGCACCACGGGTGCAGCTGGAAGTGCAGTTGTCCTGACAATGGGCGATGGCCTATACTTTGAGTGGGGAGTCCGTATAAACAACTGGGCCTCTACCCTTCAGACTGAACTATTTGCCTTGATCCTTGCACTGAAATGTGTACAAGTCTCAAAACTTGATACATTAATTGTAAGTGACTCCTTATCATCCTTAAATGCTCTCAACTCTTTAAGACATAACTGTAACATGCTCGTGTCCGAAGCTAGACACAAATACAACAAAATTACTAAGGATGGTAACAGAGTCCATTTCATGTGGTCTCCATCTCATGTTGGCCTCCGAATGCATGATAGAGCTGATAAGTTAGCCAAAGAATCTGCCTTTAAAGGAGCCGTTGAGTGTAACCTTGGATTGTCAATGAGCAATCTGAGAGCAGCTGTACACCGAGAACTTCAACAAGATCTTGTAGATCTGAGGCAAAGTGAAATTGACACCAGTAATTCCATCTATCATCATACTATCATGCAAGAGGAGCCACACATCTATGGATCATCCAATAAAATCAGCAGACTTCTAGATGTTACTACTGCTCGGCTTAGACTCGGTTACAAGTATATCTGGGAATTCTCATTATCTGCTGATGTAGACCTGACCAAATGTAAACTGTGTCAACAAAATTATTCGCACACCCTCCGTCACTATGTGATGGAGTGCGAAAAGATACGTGAATTTAGAGACAATTCTATAACCAATGTTCCAGCGATGTGTCAATATTTCATTCAAAATGATCTGCTACCAGAAATTTTAGCCAAATATCCCCAGTTTGCTAACTGTAGGTAGTAACTAAGTGATTGTAACCTATCCACCGCTGCCCACTGGATGGGGGGCGGTGTGCAGGACAAACATAAATTTTGACACTAGCTCTCCACATATGTCAGTTGCTTAATTTAGAACCTGTACTTGAGGTCGATCTCGAACCCATTGTTGATGTGATGACTTATATTGAATTTTGTAACTAGCTCATCAAGATTGTAACTTGCTTAGCTAAATGAATTGTGGGGTTCAGTCCCTGAGCCCATTATGTGCCTCTGTAACCCTTTCCGCTACCGCCCACAAGATGGGTATGGGGTGCATAATAAATGAACTAAACTAACTATCAATCACTTCAGTATTTCAATGTTTTGTTTTCGGTAAATATGCATTGTATGTAAATAAATATACACTAACATTGTTCATAAATATTCATAAAATTTTAGAAAGAAGAGCAAAGATTTAATCATCTTTAATGTCTTTTTAAGCTTTATAGACAATGCCATGGTGATACACCTATATATAAATACAGTGCGACTTTCAATTAATAAATTGCTGCAGATAGAACCCTTTAGGGACTGAAAAGAACTTGATAGGCAATATTCCATGTAATGAGGGATACCCTCCTTCAGTTCGATGGTAAGGCATACAGTCCGACGTCCGACCATACAGTTTATGTCCGATGATGGATTTTCTACTAAAAAGGGGGGGGGGGGGGTAGCAACTCAACCCGTCCTCTTAAAAATAACATCACTTTTCGCTCGTATGCGCACTATGGCCAAATTTGAACATAATTTGAAATGAAATCGAATCACAAAAGTGACGTACAGTTCCGTTTTCTGTTTGAGTCGTCCGGCCCTCCTCGGACAGCTTAGAAGAGGAACTTTCAATTTACGTTTTGAAACTTTATGAGAATTTCCTGCCCACCTAACCTATCAGAGGACCCTTAACTTACTGTTGTTGAAAAAAAAATTATTTTCAATTTATTTTAATTTTCAAATTACGTCCATATTCGGCCATACGGGCAAACGGCCAAAAGCGACGTTCTTTTTAAGAGGACAGGTTGAGCAACTAGCCGTACGACTCCTTACAACCCAAGAGGTAATGACCAGGCTGAAAAGTACAATAGGATTATTTGGAAGACGGTGCTGTTAGCTCTGCAGACGTACAACTTAGACATGTCCCAGTGGGAGGTACGTGGTACTTCCAGACGCGCTCCATTCTATTAGATCTCTATTGTGCACCTCCACCAATTCCATGCCACATGAACGTTTCTTTGTCCATATTAGATCTACCTCGGGGAGGACACTATATATAAAGCTACCCACGTGGCTCGCGTGCAAAGGCCCCGCCCTTCTCAAACGACCAATGCTGCTCAGCAAACACGATCCCATAGTCGATGAGGTGGAGGTCGTGAACATCAATCCAGAGTACGCCCACATCAGGTTCCCAGATGGTCGGGTGACTACCATATCTTTATGACACCTCGCGCCCAGGGCTACTGAGGATGGCGAAATTCCGGATCCTGATCTCCCCGTTCAACCTCAACCACCCCCCAATTGTGAAAGCTGGGGTATAGACCCTGACCCATCTCATCTGCGTTCACCTCCTGAACTACCTCGTACTGAAGTTCCTAACTTTGACATTACACCAGAAATGTCATCACTGTTGTGCCTATAATCTTCTGAAACTGAATGTGTGTCTTAATCCTGATAACACTGTTCACTATATTCCCCCTTGGAAAGATGTGCAGGTCACTTTGCATTATACCCCCATCAGTGTAAAACAAATGTATAACACTGAAACTATGAGATGTATAACATTAGAAGCTATTGACAGTCATCTTCAAAATCTCAAACCAACTGAATCCTATGCCTTTACTGATGGCTCTGTGCAGTTAGGATGGTAGAACAGGTTGTACATGTGCAGTATATAAAGGGAATGAAATGATAATGTCTAGTACACAGAGATTAAACAACTGGGCAAGCACAATACAGACTGAGCTATTGGGTATTTATCTAACCACTGAGTACCTAATTAAGCTCAATGGTGGTGGAGTGATATTCTGTGACTCTAAAAGTGCTCTGCAGTCCTTAAATAACCCATCACAATGTATGTCGGAAGTAGCTTGTAATATTAAATGGAATGTAATTCTTGTCAATGATAATAACTACTGTATAAAATTTGTGTGGATCCCATCCCATGTTGGAGTTGGAAAACATTACTTTGTAGATCGATTGGCCAATGTGGCTTGCAGGAAAGAAAACATTGATTATGACTTTGGACTATCTAATTATTAGAAACATACAAATTAAAGAAATTAATTCAGATTTAGAAGAACTAAGAAATGCCCAGAGACCTGAAAGCTGCAGTATTAAAAGCTATGACAAGTTTTGAAATAATAGGTATTTGTACGGTCAGCACAGTAACTGAACTAGGCAATGTGATATAGTCATTGTGCGAATTCGCCTTGGCTATAGACACATCTGGCAAGTTAGTGAGGTTGAGCCGCTACCAGAATACTCAGATTGTAAACTCTGTGATAAACCTTTAATGCATTCACTAGAACACTATCTTGTTGAATGTGAAACCGTAAAAGACTTTAGGAACTCCTGGCCTCCTGTACTACCAACTGTGTACAGTATCTCATTGACTCAGGTGTTCTGGACGACATCCTGACAATTTATCCAAAATTTGCTTGTCCATTTTAAAGAACGAACAATTTTATATATATATTACTTCTAAGCTGCATCACTTATGAACCCATTCCTGCCCTTGTGTGGCAGTGCACAATAGAAAGTTGTTTTCACATATTCATACATTAAAACATTGATTGTAACCATGATATACATGTGCTTCAGCCTACAGTTTAGACTTATTGTCTTGTGTATGACCCTCTATCCTGCGTGACAGTGAATACCAGCATTATCCTCACTTTAATGAGGCTTAATTGAAATCCTCAGATTAGGCAAACTTGTAATTAATTTTGTCAATAAAGATGATGATAATAAATCTCTGCTATTATAATGGAAGAAGATTCTCCTTCCAAATACTAACACCTCTCCTCCTCCCACATTCCTCACTGTCCTCCATATGCCAACAAGAATCCTTATTAACGGTAATACAGTATACACTTATATTTTGTACTACAGTCTGTACAAGTAGTAGTATGTATGAAATGTATTTTTAAGTTAATATTTTTGGGGGTGTGGAACAGATTAATAAAATTTACATTATTTCTTATGGGAAAATTTGTTTTGGTTGTTAAATTTTTGGTTGTCGAACCGCCTCTGGGAATATATTAAATTAAAAAACGGAGGTACCAGTGTATTATTAAAAAGAAGAAAATATAACAAAAACTACTGCACTTTACTGATACTAAAAGTGCAGGTACATAAACAGGCTAAATAAACAGGAATTAGCCCAAGTAAAATATTTTGGTATAAACTATTAAATGATTACAGGATGTATAAATAAAAAATTTTAACCACCTAAAAACTCTTCTAAATAAACTAAGAAGCACTGAAATGTGAGGCTGTGAAACAAAAGGAGTAGTAAGTAGCTCAATGGCTGTCAACAAGTTACTACAATACAGCTTCTTTACTTGCTTGTGTTAGAAAAACCAAATTAACAATTCACTTCCAATTCAAGAATCAAATTGAAATACTATACCCTACCTCATTAATACAAGTAAAGCAAATGTACGAGTACAGAAAATACTCAATAAAACATTACACAGTAATATATACAAGTGCTTCTATCATAGTTCTCAAAGTAGTTTAGAACCAATCACGAGAAACTCGAGACCATTAAATCACATGAAAATGTTCCTTCTCGAACATCACTTCTCTACAGTACTTACAAATCTCAATATAAATGTTACAAAAGTGTTTTTTTCACTACAGTCTACAATTGCCTCACAAGCAGCTGAAAAGTTCCTCTTTCGTTACTGTTTTGCTATTTAAGTGTTTAAATATTGTTTTCTCGTAACCTCACCTTCATTTCTGTCGTTCGTCAAGAACGGTAAGAACCATAATCACCAACTATAGCTAAGAGCCAATGAATACACAATACTTTCAGAATACAGAGTCCCTCTGCACTGAATGAAATACAAGAGTTAATTGTATTTATTATTACTGTCACGGAGACTTTCTTTTCACTAAACAAAAGCTAGTATTGTATTTCATATAAAAGTGTTATGTATAAATGATGACAAAGGTAAATACTGGGAAAAAGCACATGGAGAAACTTGCACAGTACTAAGAGGCAGGTACTACTGTTAGAACTGCAGCCAAGGCTGGTAAATACACAACTTCAAGACTGACCTAACCCAACCAGCACAAGTATAAGGAACACACTTACCAAGTTTCTTAATTTGTCTCATGAACTTACAGACTCCTTTCTCAATTGCATGAATCTGCCCATCTTTAGGAATATTTTGAAGATTTCAGCATTATTTATTTTATTTGCGATTTTCCAATTTACTGAAAGTGAAACCTGAATAAAAAAAAAAAAAAAAAAAAGACAAAACTGACTTGAATGACTTTGCTTTTTGTTACTCTGTGTTAAAACAAACAAATTTTGTATAACTGATTTCATGGCCATTATTTCTTGCACAACCATAAGAGATAAATATACATTAAAGAAAAAATTGTAAGAAGATTTAAATACTTTGAGATTAGATAGCTAGTTTATTACGTAAGGGTCATGTTCTCTAGCACGATATGACCAAGACAGGCAAGGCCAAGTGTCTGATGTATAAATACCTCCTCCAGGCTAGAATTAATCTTACCCAAACTTGAAACTTGTACAGTATAATAAAATTGCATTACAAGTAAAAACTGTTCATAATATATGAAACTACAAGAGAAAATATTCACTGCAGGCGATGAGTCACAATAACGTGGCTGAAGTATGTTGACCAGACCACACACTAAAAGTTGAAGGGACGACGACGTTTCGGTCCGTCCTGGACCATTCTCAAGTCGATTGTGAAACGTCATCGTCCCTTCAACTTTTAGTGTGTGGTCAGGTCATCAAAAATATTCACTGGTATGGAAGCAGAACGGAAACGAACGGCAAGTAATTCTCTAACGACGGTTCCAAGCCTGGGAGACTAATTAGCATCCTCTGTGGTACATTTTAGTAAAAAGAAATCCTGAATATCATTCAAGACCCCAATAAAAAAACTGAAAATGTACAGGTTCTTGTTAAAGCTGCATTGAACATGTCATGGTCCCTGCATGAAAACTGTCTCTTGTTTTGGGGATACTTCTTACATGTTGTTATTAAGCAGAAGAGCAATTGACATTGTATGTTGACTGTTCTCTAACTGTAGCCTGGAGTAGCTACACTCTTAACTTCAATTAGGGCTGTGAATAGTGAACCAAAGTATTTTCTATGTAATGTAATAAAGTAGTACCTAACCTTTTGATTTTTAAATTGGTTTGCAAAACAGAATATAATATAAAATTTATATAAATACAGTATTCTAGATTGGCAGAAAATAATAATGAAATATATATAGCTTGTGTTTACATATTTCTTCAAATTTATATTTTGCAATAGCAAACTGGCATATTACTCCTATTAGCTGGTTAACAGAATTTTTTTAATTACTGTATTCATAAACCAATTCAACCATTTTTATATGTTATTATTGCAATACATAATTAACTTCAAATTTTTTAAACGTATTCAAATACAATCCATCAAAGAAAATACTGTAGTGTCTTCATGCATTTCAAGTGTAGTACTGTAAAACCATCCCTTTCCCTCTCGGGGAAAACACTGAATAGTATTCTCACAGGGAATAACCAAAAGGTAATGTCACCCTCAGAGTTGTACCAAGGACAAGGAGTGCATCATTTAGTTAATAAGGTCAAGCCCCACCCCCCTTTGTAAGTACAGGTCTGGGAAGAGAGCTACACATGTTGTATTCCGTCTTACATATAATCTTCGTTATATGACAAACTGAATGGCTTTGGCCTTGGGTAAGGGTACCATAGCAAACAATACATTATTAAACCTCTACTATATTCATTATGCAAACAAATGCAGACAATTCAAAATTTCTACTAGACAGGTAACACCTCTATAACCTTAGTGCAAGACAACATCACAACACAGTACAGTATCCACCAAGTTTAAGGACCTCTTCTTTACCGTTCTGCTAGTTCTAATGACCGAATTTTAGATCATTAACCCTTAAGTTGCTAAGGGGTCCCGAGAAGATTTACACCCGTGTGCAAGAAAAAAAAAATTCTAAAAAATTATTTCATCTTCTAAAACTGTTAATTTGTATTCCCTGAGCACAGGAAAAAAAATCGTAGGTGACATGTTTTGGGCGCAACAGACTGAGGAAGTCTGGCAAAAAGTGGGCGTTGACAGAGCGGTCGTCAGAGCCGGTCAGCGTCACCCGCGCTGACAGGTGGGAGTTGCCACAAAGATATCACTTATTTATTTCAATGTCTCTGATGTTTTCCTATTTTTTTTTTTTTGCAGTAATGTTATTCAATAGTGAGTATTGTGATATATCTATATAATAAAATGGGTGAATAATCGCTATACTCAAAAGTATGGTGTGCAGGTTAGTGATTCAAATATTATGTTCATAAAACAATAAACAAATAGTTTTGCTGTTATTACACTCTATACACAGGTTATATATAAATATCTGCATGTTTTGTTCACCATAACGAACCACTAAGTTGGTATTGAGAGTCGAAAAGCATCGAGGAGTGACCGCCACACACCAGCCAGCCACTCGCTGCCTCTCCCTCAACAACGCCTCACTCGCCCACTTTCTCCTCCCACCATCCTGTTTTATATTTTATTCACAAGATACATATGTTATATACATAAGTATCTACATGTTTTGTTCACCACAACTGTACAACTAAGCTGATATAGTTGGTTCAGGCACTAAGAGTTGTCGCTACACACAGTCAGCTGCCGGCTCCCTCACTCATTCAAGGTCACATGCGCTAAACTTTCTCTCTCAACAATACTGTTTATGGTGTTATTACACTATATACAGACGTTATATATAAGTGTGTATATGTTTTGTTAACCATAACAGTACAACTAAGCTGATATAGTTAGTTCAGGCACTAAGAGATGTCGCTACACATAGTCAGCTGGCGGCAGCCTCCCGCACTCATTCAAGTTATAATAATATAATAATAATTTTTATTTAGGTAAGGTACATACATAAAGAGATTTTACAAAGTTTGTTGGCTTTAAAGATAGAGCTAGTACATACAGTTCACACGCACTAAAATTTTTCCCCCCAACAATACTGTTTGCAGTGTTATTACACTATATACACATATTATATATAAGTATCTACATGTTGTATGCACCTTAGCTGTACACCTAAGCTTGTAGAGGTCCCAAAAAGCATAGTGGCCGCCCTCTACACAGCCAGACAAATCATGCAGACGATGTCACCTCCATCACCCAAATGGCTCCTCCCAACATAATCCTTTTGCTGTTATTACACTAATACACACATTATATATAAGTATCTATATTTGTATTCACCATAGAGAACCACTAAGCTGGAATGATGAATGCAGACAATAACAGGTGGCCACATGAATTTGTGCGCCCCTTGAGGGACTTGAAGTAGAGGGGGGTAGAAATAGCCTAAGCTACTTTATCCCTTTGAGATGTATTTCTTGCTTATCTCAATAAACATACTTGAACTTGAACTTGAACTTGGTGGCCACACAGTAAACGATGAAATCTCCCTTCGTCCCTCAGCACCACTCCTCTCACAGCGCTAATTATTACAACACTCCAGCCATTATCACAATCCTGGTCATTTTTATCACAGTCAGGGGTCATCTGTAATATTGTCATCACTAAATAATAGCAGTTATATATTTATTTTGACATTTTTCGGCGATGATGTGGTCACAAGCTGAACAGCAATGCTGTTCGCTCATGCTGCGTGCGCCAGCCTTGGTTGCTCCAACAGAACTGTGGCTCTCACATCCGAGAATATTGCTCACAATTTAAAAAAAAAATGGCATCTGTTTACAAGAGCCCTGAGGAAGCTAATGTGAACCCTGTGTAGCCGTGGGCCATTTGAATTGTGCCTGGCACCCTATGGCGTATATATACGCCATGCGCACAGTGGGACATGTTACTCATGGCGTGTATATATATACGCCATGCGCAGAGTATGGGTTAACTGGTGCCTTATTTATAGAGTTAATGGCCGTTAAATCCGGAATATGGTATTGAATTTAAAAGGTCCAATACGTTTTAAACTGGAGGCCACTGTTGTGTTTGTGACAACCTTGTCCTCGCTTGGTCAACGCTTACATTTTTCCTCCACAGATTTCACTACTACTTTACAGCATGTAGTCAGAGCTAGTCACAATCGCAAGGAATAAAAACAGACCAGTCTGGTTAACCTGTACAATCTACGTCCAAAAAGATAAAAATAACTGCCTTAGAAAGAAACCCAACAAGAACCACTTCATGCAACTAGCACTCCCGCTCGTTAGTGCTACAAGGCCTGCAAGATTCCAGGTCAGCGGTGTCCCCAACCCAACAGGCAGCGAGATGTAGGCAGTACGGATGATCGTTTCCCGAGGCAGGGGCAAGGAACTCCCTTCGACTTAGCACAAGGCGAGAGCGGGCTCAAAAGAAGTAGCAA
The DNA here is from genome assembly GCF_040958095.1 of Procambarus clarkii. Taxonomy (NCBI): domain Eukaryota; kingdom Metazoa; phylum Arthropoda; class Malacostraca; order Decapoda; family Cambaridae; genus Procambarus; species Procambarus clarkii. Next base: position 7,424,141 of record NC_091161.1, on the reverse strand, counting down.
TTGTACGACCGAATCCACAGGGGTTTTCCAGGGGCCTGAAGAGTGACTCAGCCCTATGGGAAGCCTAGGCACTGGGGCCAGCTAAGCCAGTATAACCCTGTCAATTAGCAGGCAAACTGATCACCAGCAGCAGCTAGGAAACCTCAGGGGCAACAGAGGAGGTTATCTTGAGGTTATCTCAAGTTGATTTCGGGGCTTTTTTAGTGTCCCCGCGGCCCGGTCCTTGACCAGGCCTCCACCCCCAGGAAGCAGCCCGTGACAGCTGACTAACTCCCAGGTACCTATTTTTACTGCTAGGTAACAGGGGCATAGGGTGAAAGAAACTCTGCCCATCGTTTCTCGCTGGCGCCCGGGATCGAACCCAGACCACAGAATCACAAGTCCAGTGAGCTGTCCGCTTGGCCAACCAGCTCCCTGGAGGACTGCCGATGCAACCTAGGCTTGCCTTATAAGAAGCTAAGCAGACTTCCTTTGTCTAAACGAGACGAGAACGCCTGAGAATAAAAATGAATTAAAAAAAAAACTCCCTGAAGACACACAACAAACTGAGTCAGAGACAAACATCGGCCGCTGCATTGAAATAAAGCTAGTTGTGCCATCTGCAGTGTGCCCCATCCAGCCAATAACACTGTCCTACCCAGGGGCCTGACAGCTGAGTGGACAGCACTTCAGATTCATAATTCTGAGGTTCCGGGTTCGATTCCCGGTGGAGGCGGAAATAAACGGGCAGTTTCTTTCACCCTGATGCCCACTGTTACCTAGCAGTACATAGGTACCTGGGAGTTAGACAGCTGCTACGAGCTGTTTACTGGGGGGGGGGGTGTAACAATAAGGAGGCCTGGACCACGGAGATGCTAAGCCCCGAAATCATCTCAAGATAACCTCTCTGAAGATAACTACCCAGGGCAAGACGGAAAGATCGAGACCCCCCAATGTACCCTCAGGGGTGAAGAAAACATCAAGCAATGAAGTCTTCAAACGGGGAGCAATTCCGGAACACCCCAGGGAAGATAACCCTGACACGCAAGAGCAATACTCACGGAGCACCTAGGAAAGGTCACTCTTGGCGCATGCTGCTCCTGTACACCAAGACACCTGGCCACCACACCAACACACAGTTGGAACAGCCACACAAGGCAAAAATCCAAAACAGGAACTTGAGGCCAGAGGTGACTGATCTGACCACCAGCACATCACTTCAAGAACTGGAGTGGTGGGCTGCCGTCTCCAGTAACCAATTGTGTTATAAAAAGACTTAATATATAAAATGAGCTGCGTAACTAGCCTATCAAGATCATTACTTGCTCAGCTAAATTAATACTGGGGTTCAGTTCCTGAGCCCATTATGTACTGTAAGAGCCCTGTAATCTGGATTCATTAACCCAAACCTTTGGGTAATCTGGCCAAAATCAAGTTTGAGATTTTTTCTATCAAACTTGGCCAAACTCTGACAGAAATCTGAGTTACTGGGACTTTCCACCGGGTTACTGAATTAATGACTTTGGAAGACTTATGCTCACCAGAAACTCAAGAGACTTCAACCAGTGAAGCATCAGCAGCAGGCAGTCAAAACTGATCTGGCCAACCTCAAACAATAATTTTAGTGTTGTGTTTTTTGGTTAATAAACAAACATTAATATAAAACAAAAAATATAATACCTAATATTATTATTATAACAAATAATAATTACAGTATTACTAAAAATTGCATGTACAGACTGCACAGTGTATTTCCTTGCTAAAATAAGGGATTTATTTTCGCCTATGAATAATAATATTTAAAATGTAAGCAAGACGCAACAAGTGTCACTGGTGAGGCAGATGCTTCATTTTCTTGACACTTGCCACACTATTAAAATTTTCTATTGCAGATTTCTATGCCTCTAATGAAGGAGGTAGTCACAGCTAATCAGGCATTTACATTATGCCAGGCATTCACAGTTGCAACCAGGAACAGTCAAGGAGCCCAAGTCTGATATCTGTCCAACTGTTCATCTCTCGGTCCGTCCGTTTGTTCGTGTCTCGGTCAGTCCGTCTCTTTGCCTGTCCCTCTCTTCGTTTCTTGGTCAGTCAGTCAGTCTGTCTCTCCCCGTCTCTTTCTCCTGGGCTACCAGCTGTTAGAAAGTGAACCAAAAACCATAACAATACAGTATTAATCCCATCTAGATGCAGCCATATGGGGGTACAGGGAAAGGGGAAACAGTGGAGAGGGTCAGGTGTGGGGATGAGGGGAAAAGAGATAGCATTGAGGAATGGGTGTGGCAAAGGAGAGCAGGGAAATGGACCAGTCTCTCCAATAGGCCAACAACTTAGTATGTTGGTCCTAGTTTTGAAATCTGTCACATTGCTATCTGCCCACCCACTCTGGAGCCTGTTCTGCTGCCCAATCTACTAACCATCTGCCCTGTCACCTGCTCCCCTGCTCTGCTGCCCACTGCCACCTGCCTGCTTTGTCAAATATGTCATCCTTCTGACTACTGCTGCATGTCTGCTCTTCCACTCTCCCGCCTGCTCTGCTGCTGGCCCACCCAATGCCGCCTTCTTGTTAGCCATGTATTTCCTGCCCCCTGCAAAATTCTACATTGCAGTTCCATTACTGGAAGATTTTTTCTAACTTTTTTGCTTTAATATAAATTTGAACAAGTTTTTGCCAAGACCATGTCTGGTAGCAGCAGCAATTGACGTGAGGCTACTGTAATGACTGGTATATACAGTTTAGCTTTTGTGGTTTTTAATGTAATGTTTCTCTTAGCTAAAATACCAGTTTGTTTTATTTGGGTTAATTTTTAAGTTACAGTTGTGTTTGAGAGTATGTAAGAGTAAATGAGTATGAATCTCTATGTAAACTTTTTTCGTGCGTTTCCGTGAGAGGAGTGTTCCAGTACTCCATGTGGAGGAGAGAGGGAGGCCGAGACTCCAGACACAAAGTTGTGTGGTGTGTTTCTCGTGAGGTACCCACCTCACTGTGTGAGGTTATTGACCTCTATTTATATCAGAGTGTCGAGAACTGTATTTGTTAATCTGGCGAGTGAGTTTTCCTTCTTAGTGTATTATCCTTTTTCCTGAGGTTATATAAATGTAATGAACGCACTTTCTTTGTCTTTCGAGTCCTGCCAATGCAAAAATATGGTACCGGTCCCACATGGTCATTCTTGTGTTTGAAGTGTGTATAAATTCCCTTGGTTCTACATCCCTAGTTTAACCCTTAAAGTACGCATCACGTCATATGACGTGTTGGAGTACTACGCAAGATTTAAACGGCCCGCGGATACACGGGGTTCACCACACCTTCATCAGGGCTCTTGTAAACAGACGCCATTTAAAAAAAAAATCGTGGGCCAAACTCCCGGGTGTTATTGGCCTCAGTATTGAGTGAGCAACCAAGCCTGACGCACGCAGCATGAGCTAACAGCACTGCTGTTCAGCTTGTGACCACAGCATCGCCTAAAAATGCCAAAATATACTTGTTCATGCTATTATGTAGCGATGATATTATTACAGAAGACCCCTGACTGATAAAACTGACCAGGGTTCTGATAATAGCAGGATTGTGGTGATATTTAGCGCTGTGCTGCATGGAGGGAGTAATGCTGTGGGAGGGAGGGTGGTGGTGATGTCTTCTGACTCTGTGTGGCCACCTTTTATTGACTGCTCTCACCATACCAGCTTAGTGGTTCGCTATGGTGAACACAAATGTAGATACTTATATATAACGTGTGTATAGAGGGTATAAACAGCAAGAGAAGGTTTGGAGCCGCCATTTTGGTGAGGGCGGTGGCGTCGTCTGCACGACGCCACCGTGCAGACGATGGTGGTGTTTACTGGTTACCACGATGGTCTTTGGGCACCATACCAGTTTATTTGTACAAGTATGGTGAATAAAACAGGTAGATATTTATATATAATGTGTGTATATAGCGTAATAACACCACACAGTATTGTTGGAGGAGAAATATTAGTGCGTCTGGCCTTGACTGTGTGAGGTCCTATGTCTTTGTGCCTTTACTCACCATACAAGCTTAGATGCACAGTAATTGGTGAACAAAACATGTAGATACTTATATATAATGTCTGTATATAGTGAATTATAGCAAAAACAGTATTGTGGGAGGAGAATGTGGGTGAGTCAGATGACTTGAGGGAGGGCGGGAGTGGCTGGCTGGTACACGGCAGTCACTCCTCGTTACTTTTTGACTCATAATAGCTACTTAGTGGTTCGTTATAGTGAACAAAACATGCAGATACTTGTATATAACCTGTGCTTATAGTGTACTAACCGACAAAGTATTTGTTCACTGATTGATGAACATAATTGAATCAACAATATGCACACCATATTTTTGAGTACAGCAATGATTCACTCATTTTATTATATAAATATATCAAACTACACACTATTGAATAATATTACAGCAAAAAAACTATGAAAAATCAATCAGAGACATTGAAATAATTAGGTAATTATCTCTTTGTGGCAACTCCAGCCTGACAGCTGGCGAGCAACAGACCGCCTGGGACGCACGCTGAGTCAGCCCCTATTTTTTGGCAGACTTCCCCGCCCTATAGCGGGCAATATATGCCACTTACGATTTTTGTATTATTTTTCCCGTGATCAGTGAACACAAATTAACAGGTTAGGAAGAAAAAAATATTTTTTTTTTTCCAAAATTACATGCGCCTGTGGGGAAGAAAGGATATTATACCCCTAGCATGTTAAGGGCTAAAGTATACTGTAAATAAGAATGTACGGACAGGTTTCGTGAGTGCGTACTCTAGGATACAGCTTACAAGCTTTGTGACCTTACACTACAAAGAGGGAATAAGTTAGGATAAATGGATAAATGCTATCCATTTAAAAATATGCTAGAGTGATTGAACTTTTTGAAAATTGCTATTCTGCTGTACATGTTTCAAAGGATTTTGTTATAGGTATGAGCACCATCAATGATATGAGGGGAATGTCGTTTGAAGCCTTTCATTGAGCAAGTTGATGAACTCCAACAAAGAGTTGGAGTTTCTGTTACTGTCAATAAAGTCTTTGAGTACTGTATGTACTGTATATGAAGATCCTTACTTAGCCATGTAAATTTTTATTCAGTGTATTTGAAAATACAAATAATGTTAGAGGTGGATTTTTTTTGTTAATTGTTAATACCTGCAACTGTATATTTTTGGACCTTCCAGGTAAGAATTCATGCTAATCTGGATTTCAGAGTAACTCATAGGTAGGTGGGCACCATATGATCTGGATTAGTGAGCTTAGACAGTATCTCTGTAATTATCAGTACCACCCATACGATGGGAATGAGGCACATAAACCAGCGTTGAATGTAATGAAACGCCATTTTCTGGGCGAGTCCCAGATGCTCCCTGGCGCTATACCAGGGTGATATGCATATATTAGAACATAGCATCAGTCAATTCGATTAGTGTCCTAGCCTACCGGGGACCACGAGTCAGGACCTGGTCCCCTTAGAGAAGCGCGAGGAGCGGTGGCCTATAAAAACCCCCAATGTGGTTGGAAGCATTCGATGTCTGCCATGTACTGGGTTAGACACCCAGAAAGGTGGGCGTCTCAAAACAGACTCCACCTGGTTAAAATTGCTACTGAAAACTGAACTATCAAGATGAACTCCACAATCTGAAAACAAGCAAACAAGCATGACATCACAACTGCCGCTCTCTACACAGCTCTTCCCCTCAGATACATTCAGCACATTTCATTATATTCAACATTCTCCACAGAAAACCAGTGTTGAATGTATAAAAACACCATTTTCTGGGGGAGCCCCAGACTCCTTGCGCCGGCTACCCAACCCCAGTTCAGAGGACGAATATCAAAACGTGAAAAACCGCAGATTGGGAGGGAGGGAGTGTTGTCAGGGAGCCTCCGGGACTCACCCAGAAAAGGTGTTTCATTGCATTTAAAGCTGGTTTTCTGTGGAGACCCCCTCCAGCTCCCTGGGGCTACCTAACCACAGAAAACGTAAAGAGGGACTTACCCGGGAGGCGGCCACCACTCTCTTCTCAACTCGAAGTCGAGACAACTGGCTGCAACCTGCGACCCAAAGCAACATGCCCGACAAGGGCCAGGAACATTAATGAGTTAACGAGGAGGCCAGGATCCTGTTCGACCACCAAACTCCTCGCTCCTGAAAGTCAGCCCAAGACATATTACCAAAAACGGCAGCAAAAGCAGCAAATTTGCGAACGTCATGGGCACAAGGATAGACAGCAGGTTGGCTGGACCGAATAACCCTGTGGACAACCTGGGAGACTTGAGCCCTGGAACAGGGAACAAGAGAAACTGGGGGTCTACTCCCAAAGCGCGTCCCTGGTCACAGAGACCATAGGGCACAAATAATGGCAAAGAGCAGGAACCGGACACAACACTTAGTGCATCCCCCGGGCCGAACCAACCAAGCATCAACCACCCAAAGACCCCTTCAGAAAGCCGCTGTCTCGTTCTTCGCCAGAAAAGAAGAAAACGGTTACAACCGAGCAAATCTACCACCAGGACCAACCCGACCCGACCCCCAGAGGCAATGCCAACCAGAAAAAAAGCCTTGCCAAAACAATCCCGAATCCAAGGGGCGGCCACAAATCTAGGAGAAAAGAGGAAAGAGATCACCCTGTCCAATGACCAGTATGGCTCAGGCGGCACATAAGCAGGCTGAAGGTGAAACAAAGCACAAGACGGCTTTCGAATGCGGGGCTGAAGTGACATCCACCCCAAATGCAAGCAGAAGCGACTCCGCCAGTCGCCACATGATACGAGGATACAATATTCAGCATAAGATGACGGTCCTGAAACAACCAAGAGAGAAAGAACAAGGCTACCCGACCCGAAACCGAAGAAGACATACGAAGGGACAAAAAGTAATGAAAGGACCGCCAGAAGACTTCATACTGCCGCCGAGACGAAACTCACAAGTGGGACACCATCAAAGAAGCCACCTGATCACCATACAAATGGTGATAAACCCACATCAGAAAGACCAGATGCAAAGATTGGAAAAGCTCGTACCAGCCATGTACTGGACTGGACCGATCTGCTGAAGAATCCCCGGTTTGGACACCGAGCAAGCAGTGCCAGAAACCATGGCTAGGCCGGCTACCAGGGGAGCCAACAATACTACTGTCCCTTAGCAAGTCTCCAAACGAGCCAGGACCCAAAGCAACAGCAGAACTGGGGGGAAGAAATATAGGTAACCCCACCTCAACCAATCCTGCTGAAAGACATTGAACCTGATGGCCCCACAGTCGGAGAAGGGCACCACATATAATGTAATGAATGATGGCCTGTTTACGCCTCGACCATGCCGACGTAAAGAGGTCCACCTTCGGGTCCCCGTATGTCTGGCAGAGCCAACTGAACTAGTCAGCATTGACTGTCAATTCCGTAGAAGGGGAATGAATGAGGACAGGCCATCCGCCAGGATGTTGGACACTGGATGTGAACTGCCAGGAGAGCCTTAACCCCAGGGACTCAGCAGATGAGTCACCCAAAGCGACCAGCCTCAAAGAGCCATGGACTGCATCAAACCACCCTCGGTTCAGGCAATGAACCACCAGGGCACAGTCCGAATGGAGTTGGATTGTCGATCCTTGAGCAGCACAAACATCTGAAGCGACAGTCACACCGCCGCAAACTCCCGCACCGTGCTGCGAGCCTGACGGACGGACAGACCCCACCAGCCCTGGCCTGGTGAGCACTAGTTATAAAACCCCAGCAAAGAGATGACGCATCTGTGTACACATCAAGTGAGGGCTCGGGAAGGCACCATAGCAATGAACTCCGAAAAACCCGAAGAGAAAGCCAGCGACGAAGCAGGCTATGCAAGGCCCCCAGTGATCTAACTCAAAATCGTGAGAGCGGTGAAAGGGACACCCTTGGAGAAACCAGAACAGCTGCCGAAGCCAGACCCGACCCAGTGGGTAAACCAGCACGGCAAAGTTCAGACTCCTGCACAGCTGCTTGAGCAACCGACGAGAGACCTGGGAGCCCCCAGAAATAGCCGAAGGCGGGACCACAGTCGTAGCAATGACGCTGGAGAGAGAAATAAGGAAGGTATCCGAGTGCCACACAAGACCCAGCCAAGTCCAAACCCGAGAGGGAACCAGATGGGATTTACTCCAGTTCACCAAGAATCCAAACCTGGTGAGCTGGCGAGCACACACACAGACTAGCTGGGAGCCCATACCAGCCAGTCATTGAGGTAGGCCAGAACCTGAACTCCTAGCAAACACAAGCAGGTCACCACAACCCGGGTAAGGCATGTGAAAACGTAAGGTGCCGGATTCAAGCTGAATGGAAGGCAACGAAAGTGGTAAGCCGACGTCCCACAACAAAACTGAGCCAGTCCCTGAACCCCAGATGAATCGAGACATGCCAATACGCGTCCCGGAGGTCCAGAGACACCATCCAAGCATCCAGCTCCAAAAGAATCCAGACCTGGGAGAAGAGTGGTTATCCAAAAGGAGGGGCAAAAGACCCAGGGGTTCAGACGAGACAAGTCCAGAATGAATCTCAGATCTGCACAGTCCCATTTCGGAACTGGAAACAGGCGGGAAACCCACCTGAGGGACAGGGTCGTTTTGACCATGCCCAAGTGCACCCACTCCAAGATGACCTGGCAGAGTGCAGAAGAGGCCTGCTCTGTGAACCCCTAACCTTCCGAAGGAAGAGGAGCCACCCAACACCATCGCAGGCCAGAGTAAACAACCCAGAAAATCCACAAATCATGGGACGAGGCGCATGCAAACAGAGCGAGCCTCTTTGACGGGGCGAACCACGAAAAGGCAAAAGCCCCTTATGAAAACCCGAACGATGTGCAGAGTAATCACCGAGTAGACCAGACCAGACGACGTGTACAAATACGGGGGCCTAGCGGGGGACCAACAGAATAACAGAGGGTGGACAATGACCGAGGGGGCAGACCCCCATCAGATAAATCAAACATAAGAAAAAGAAAAACCAGCAAAAGCACAATGTCCCAAGGAGGAACAGAACCAGCTGCTGTGTATAATAGGAGACAAGCTGCACAGTATCTTGCATCCTTACCAGCTATGATACCACCACCTACCCAAGTCCTGGGTAGGAGGACATAGCCAACAATGGCTATGAAAACCCCAGCTGACCCCAAGGGCGGACAATTGCCGAGCAGCAAATGATCCCTACGGAGGTAGTTCCCGAACGACTTGAGGAAGGCAACCCCAAACTGCAAGGGCAGTTCTTACAGGGCACCTAGGGAAGGTGGCCCTAGGCGCATGCAGCCCCCGTACTTCGTGAATTACTCCTGGCTTGCACACCACAACACAGCAAGAGGCTCTGGCTCTGACCAAAGAGCCAGAGCTCAACCAACGCAAGCACAACTAGGCGAGTACAGCAGAACACCACAAGGGCACCACACTGCACAGAGTCAGGAGCCAGAGCCAAACGACTGCCACCTAGCACAACAGCCTCAGAACTGAGGTTGGATAGCCGGTGCAGAGGGTCTGGGGGGCTCCCCCTTTCCCCTCCCAGGGAGGGTGGAACTGCGCAGACAGGCAGTGCAGCGGCAGATGTGACGTCATGCTTGTTTACTGGTTTTCAGATTGGGGAGTTTTGCTTAGCAGTTCGGCTTTTGGTAGTAATGTTTTACCACTTGGGGTCTGTTTTGGAATGCCTACTTTTCTGGGTGCCTAACCCGGTCAATGGCAGACATAGAATGCTTCCAACCACATAGGAATTTCTATAGGCTATTACTCTTTATGCCTCTCTGAGGGGGGGTCCAGGTTCTGGCTCGTGGTCCCTGGTAGGCTAAGAACTCCATTTGAAGGACTGTTGTCACGGTCTAATACTTGCATATCAGCCCGGTAAGCTCCAGGAAGACAGAAGGGCTCTCCACGGAAATGTAAGGTTGTATCATCTATGTGAAGCTGCAAAATATTAATCTTATTAGCCAAGTTACAATCATTCTAATCACCTAGTTTATAACAGTGACATTTAGGTTTAAGAAACTTGATATGTGTAGAGATAATTCATAATTTGCCATGCATAACTTACAACACACACTTATTGCTGCACTTTTATTTACAACATAATATATAGTCTCAAGATAAAGCTAAGTGACTATAAAAATACATACAATGTACATGATGTTAATAACACTGAATACAATATAATAGCCCCATGACATACATAATTATTGTATTAGATCATTAGCATCATCTTGTCTGAATTGGAAAAAATAAATTTACCAAAATATTAAATTATCTTGATTTACATCTGTATAAATATTGATGAAACGCCATTTAATTCAACCGCATACCTGGTATGCTGCCTTTAACATGGAAACCATTATGATGCAATAATACCATCATAACCCCACCAAGATGATCATAAAGGGGAACAGAACAATTGAATTACACACAAAAGTATACACAGTTTCCCTAAAATCTCGGCTATACACACACACACACACATTCTTCAATGACATCACACAGCCAAATATACATAAATCTGGATACTTCACTTGATCTGGGGTTTGATGGCACTGAAGAATTTCCTAACTACACATACATAGCCTTACAGTGTCCAGAGTGACATGCTTCATATGCAGAAACATTTATTATGTTAGTCAAATACTTTACGACAAAGTCACACTAATATTAAGAAAAGTTCAGTAACTGTATACTGTTTTTTTTTTTTTAAGAAACCAGGTGTGGATTTTACTTTTTTGGTAAATTAAGCTGAATATAAGAGAGCACAAATTAAAGTAAACTTCTTAATAGGCATTACTGAAGATGTCACCCAAACACCAGAGTAACTATGCAAAAAATAAAATCCCCTCGAAACTATTTTGAACCAGTTAGTACTGATGCCTACCACTGGGTGGCCTGGGGCCAGATTCTGGCTCTGGGGCCAGATTCACGAAGGAGTTACGCAAGCACTTACGAACCTGTACATCTTTATTCAATCTTTGGAGGCTATGTTTACAATTATTAAACAGTTAATGAGCTCCGAACCACCAGGAGGCTGTTTATAACAATACCAACAGTTGATTGGGAAGTTTTTATGCTTATAAACTGTTTAGTAAATGTAACCAAGGGCATCAAAGATTGAGAAAAGATGTACACATTCGTAAGTACTTGCGTAACTGCTTCGTGAATCTGGCCCCTAATCTCTGGTAGGCCAAGTAGGACTCCTGGAACTGATGTGACCTAGTAGTGGGGAGCCAGCTCGGTGAGAGAGCTTCAGGGAGCCATAAAGGGGCTCTCAGAAAAATGCTTCTAGCTGTAACAACAATGCAATCAAAATATGCAAAGTTTTCATCTTGCACTTGCTGCAAAACTTTGCAAACTATAAAAAGCCATAAATGCTATTTTAAATTTCTTGCTACAAATTGCACTGGTATACAGCTTATTTAAAAAAAAAACATCAAGATGCAACTCTTCAACAAATACTGTATTACAATTTCCAAAAATGTGAACATTTCAAGAGGTCTCAGGAAGTTCATTTGTTCATTTACAATAATTCTAGCTAAAATAAATTTGGTCCTTGTAAAATTGGAAGTCATGTCTGAAAACAAATACTGTACAGTTCTTTCTTTCCTATTCGGCCAATAAAAAATCCCTACTGTATCTTGCTACAATTTATCAAAATACATACAAATATTAAAATAAGTAGTGATTAAGTAGCTACCAAGCTACTTAATTATTCAAGAACAAATATAAAATGTTAAAGCCTGAGAATCATTGCCTATTACCTGAATCATCTCGGATCATCATTGTTATAAAACATCATAAACCTCAGATAAACCACACACACACACACACACGCATGCATGCATGGCGATATCTGGAACAAAGTGTCGTTCAGGGCAGGTACTACGGTATATGGAATGAACCAAATGTGCAATTTTTGCAGAAGGAACGGCACAAGTTCCCCTTCCGTTTAACATAAGCATGACTCTGCAAACTTAAATCTCTACTCTGCTTGGCTAGCATGAGGGTGGTTTTGGCCCTTTGTATCTCTTGCAGAGAACTTTGTGAAGATCCTGGAGGATATGCTTCTGATCATCCTGGACCTGAGAAAAATGAGTAACCTGTCATTATATACATGGCTATATATGTTTATTATTCAAAATATCATAAACCATCTATCCCCCTTCAATCACTTTATAATATATTATGCATGAAATTAAGAGTTTACCTCTTCTACAGATGAGAACTTTACTTACTACTAACTAATTTAGATGATAGCCTAATAAAAGTCGTGAACTCACGACTTTTGTTAGTTTAACCTTTAAACTGTGCATGACGTATATACACACGCCATGAGTAACATGTCCCACTGTGCGTATGGCGTATATATATACGCCATAGGGTGCCAGGCACGATTCAAATGGTCTGCGGCTACACGGGGTTCACATAAGCTTCCTCAGGGCTCTTGTAAACAGATGCCATTTTTTTTTAAATCGTGGGCAACATTCTCAGGTGTGAGAAGCACAGTACTGTTGGAGCAACCAAGGCTGGCGCACGCAGCATGAGCGAACAGCATTGCTGTTCAGCTTGTGACCACAGCATTGCCGAAAAATGTCAAAATAAATATATAATTGCTATTATTTAGCGATGACAATATTACAAATGACCCCTAACTGTGCTAAAAATAACCAGGTTTGTGATAATAGCAGGATTGTTGTAATAATTAGCGCTGTGGGAGGAGTGATGCTGTGGGAGGAGTGATGCTGAGGGACGGAGGAAGATTGCATCGTTTACTGACTGTGTGGTCACCTGTTATTGTCTGCATTCACCATACCAGCTCAGTGGTTCTCTATGGTGAACACAAGGATTTGGGAATAATGATGTCCGACGATCTAACATTTAGGGAGCATAACCAAGCAAATATCGCGTCAGCCAGAAAAATGATTGGATGGATTACGAGAACTTTCAAATCCAGGGATCCCATCACAATGGTTGTACTCTTCAAGTCACTTGTGTTCTCCCGTCTCGAGTACTGCTCAGTACTCGCTTCCCCCTTTAGAGCAGGAGAGATTGCTGAACTAGAGGGAATACAGAGAACATATACGGTACGCATAGACGAGATAAAACACCTAAATTATTGGGATCGTCTCAAAGCTCTCCAAATGTATTCTCTAGAAAGGAGACGAGAGAGATACCAAATAATATACACATGGAAAATACTGAAGGGTCAGGTCCCAAATCTACACAGTAAAATAACAACGTACTGGAGTGAACGATATGGAAGAAAATGCAAGATTGAACCAGTGAAGAGCAGAGGTGCCATAGGCACAATCAGAGAACACTGTATAAACATCAGAGGTCCGCTGTTGTTCAACGTCCTCCCAGCGACTATAAGAAATATTGCCGGAACAACAGTGGACATCTTCAAGAGAAAACTGGACGGTTTTCTAAAAGAAGTTCCGGATCAGCCAGGCTGTGGTGGGTACGTGGCCCGGCGGGCCGCTTCAAGCAACAGCCTGGTGGACAAACTCTCACAAGTCAAGCCTGGCCTCAGGCCGGGCTTGGGGAGTAGAAGAACTCCCAGAACCCCATCAACCAAGTACAAATGTAGATACTTATATATAATGTGTGTGTATTAGTGTAATAACAGCAAAAGGATTATGCTGGGAGGTGCCATTTGGGTGACGGAGGTGATGTCGTCTGCATGATTTGTCTGGCTGTGTAGAGGGTGGCCACTATGCTCTTTGGGCACTCTACAAGCTTAGGTGTACAGCTAAGGTGCATACAACATGTAGATACTTATATATAATGTGTGTATAGTGTAATAACACTGCAAACAGTATTGTTGGGGGAAAAAGTTTAGTGCGTATGACCATGAATGAGTGAGGGAGCCACCAGCTGATTGTGTATAGCGACGACTCTTAGTGCCTGAACTAACTATATCAGCTTAGTTGTACAGTTCTGGTGAACAAAACATGTAGATTCTTATATATAACGTCTGTATATTGTGAATAAAATATAAAACAGGATGGTGGAAGGAAAAAGTGGGCGAGTGAGGCAATGTTGAGGGAGTGGCAACGAGTGGCTGGCTGGTGTGTGGTATTCACTCCTCGTTGCTTTTCGACTCTCAATACCAACTTAGTGGTTCGTTATGGTGAACAAAACATGCAGATACTTATAAATAACGTATGTATAGAGTGTAATAGCAGCAAAACTATTTGTTTATTGTTTTATGAACATAATAACTGAATCACTAATATGTACACCATACTTTTAGCGAGTATAGCGATTATTCACCACTTTTATTATATAAATATATTACAATACACACTATTGAATAACATTACTGCAAAAAACTAAGAAAAAATCAGAGACATTGAAATAATTAGGTGATAATATATTTGTGGCAACTCCCACCTGTTAGCGCAGGGGACGCTGACTGGCTCTGATGACCGCTCTGCCAATGCCCACTTTTTGCCAGACTTCCTCGGTCTATTGCGCCCAAGTATGTCGCCTACGATTTTTTTTTTATTTTTCCCGTGCTCAGGGAACACAAATTAACATTTTTAGAAGATGAAATAATTTTTTAGATTTTTTTTTCTTGCACACAGGGGTGTAAATGTCCTCAGGACCCCTTAGCAGTGGAAGGGTTAATAGTCACCTCTGTCCGTTCTTATCTCAACTTTACTAATAATGGTTCCATATTCCTTGTTGGCACCCTCCCCGGAGGTCCGGGGAGCAGTGGTGCAGCCCGGACCTGCGCATGCTCTGTGGGTGATTGTTTTGTTCTGGTCGGTGTACACCTGTGTCGGTGATAAGTGCACTTTCTCACGGGTTATACACTGCTCTCGCTCCTCTTATCTCTCCAGTCTTCGCCCCCTGGTTATGGGGTCGTTCTAGGTTATATATGGGGAGCACATCTTGTTATTTCTCTGCTTATGGGTGTGGGGTGGCCCCTCCTCTACCTCTCCACTGCACCTGATCTCCTGCACAAGCATCTCTGGACATGCTCCATTAGCAATGCTCCCAGACTTTTACATGGCTAAGCTGTGTCGTGACCCGATAGTGCCTCTGCTCTGCAGGTGAGATTATATGGTCTGGTGTCTTTGTAAGCCGTGACTCTGGACGTTTATTCATTGCCCGTCGTTCAGTGCCTGGCTGCACCCTTATATATGTTCCGAACCATAATAATGTCTGACCTACGTCGCAGTTAGGTCGCCCCATGTGTTGCGTTTCCGCGGTGGTCACCAGGGTTGATGTTGGCGAGCAGTGATTTTAATGTTCACCATTTCCCCATAGAATTGATGTTCCCATGACACAGTGGGACGACACTGCTCTAGCCTAACCTAATCTAACCTGACATTTACTAACTTTGGATTTTCGTTTCATGGGTTATCGAGATTGTGACGATAATCTCCTTCAAGAGATTGAGCCTGCTCTTCCCTCCCAAGTTCGTCGCTATATACATCCCTATACAACTAATATGGAAGAAATATCCAACAAATACAACACCAAGGTTTGCCAGAGAGCAAACGTATGCAGCACCAGGAACACCTGCTCCCCCCCTCCGCCACTCGAATCACCAAACTACCTGTCAGTCGCCTGCTCATCGCTGATTGGCTGTGTGTCCAGTTGCACCTGCCCTCCACCCGCCACACTACCTGATGTCTGGGGCCACACGACCTACAGACCTCAGAATATCCAGTGCTTTCAACAAGTTAACACGTCTCGTTGGTAGACTAAGCTCTGGCTTACGTGTACTAAGAGAGGTGGCAGCTTAACCCTTAAAGTGCGCATCACTTCATATGAAGTGTAAATCGTTTTACCAGTCAACTGCGCTTCACTTCATATGAAGTGTATGGGTACCGCGCACGATTTGAATGGCCCGCGGTGTAGCTGGGGGTCCCATACGCTGCCCAGGGGCTCTAGTAAACAGCGGCCATTTTGAAAAAAAATCCAGCTCATGATCCGATGGCATGGGAGGCCTCAGTTTAGCGAGAGTCACCATGGCAAGTGCACGGTCAAACGCCTCACGGGCACGCACCACTCAGTCCCTCACCCCAGAGCAAATAGCCCACAAATTATTCTCTGAAGGTGAAGAAAGTGTGTTTGACGATTCAGACAACGATGAGGATTACACACAGTTGTCGGGTGATAGTAGCAGCAGCAGTGAAAGTGAGAATGATCGCCATGCCATGGCGAGGCCTATACGCTCTCCCATGCCTCCTCGCCCATTTTCTACCCCAATTCTACCACGACCTCACAGTTCCTGTGGATATTTTCTGTTTGAGGGTGACGAGTCAGAGGGAGGTGACTCCTTTTCTGGGTTTAGTGACTCAGATCAAAGTTTTATTGAGCCTGTGGCTGGTACCAGTGGTGTAACTGGGCGAGAAATTGTCGCGTCAGCAGCATCTCGCCCGGCCAAGCGCCACCGCATGGCACCACATGAGGGACCAAGACCCTCGTGTTCACGTGCACCCACCTCACGTGCACCCACCTCACGTGCACGTAGCCGCCGTGCTTCTCGCAGACGGTATTCAGCTCCTGGTCGCCGGTATGCATCGCTTCCTCGCCGTCTTTCCTCTGCATCTCGCAGGACGCCTGGTGTACTTGAGTGGAGTGATGGTGACGATTTTATTCCTAATATTCTTCACTTTGACAATAAAGATGTAGGGATTACAAACCTTTTCCCTAATCAAGGTGAGGACATGGCTGAGATGGAATATTTTACAGCATTCTATGATGAACCACTCATGGAATACATTGTACACCAAACGAACCTGCATGCTGCTTACCTGATTGAGAGGGAAATCACAGAATTTTCACGACTGCAGCGTTGGAAAAATACCACAGTGGCGGAAATGTATGTGTTTTTGGCACTCTGTTTGTTGATGAAGCACTGTCACAAACATGCAATAAATGACTATTGGAGCAAGGACAAGACAATACCAACACCTTTATTCGGGAAATATATGTCACGAGACAGGTTTCAGATACTCCTCAGGTGTCTACATTTTGGAAGTGTTCAGGACCGAACACCTGATGATAGACTGTGGCGAGTGAGGCACTACATGAACGATGTTATTGGAAAATTCAGAGATTTTTACGTACCAGCACAGAAGCTGGTGGTTGATGAATCTCTCATACTTTTCAAGGGACGTGTTCCATTCAAACAGTACATTCCCTCAAAACGAAACCGATTTGGCCTGAAATTTTTTGTTCTTTGTGATTGTGAGACAGGATACGTGTTACACATGATTCTGTACTCGGCTAGTGATGTAGACATTCCCGGTAACGACGAACATGGATTCTCGGGGAGTGTAGTGAAGACCATCATGGCTCCGTGGATGAACAAGGGACACATTTTATACACAGATAATTACTATACAAGTCCCTTGCTAGCTCGGTTCTTGCTAGAAAATAGAACCGGATTGGTTGGTACAGTAAAGCCACAACGAAGGGAAATGCCTGTGTTTGACAACGACATTGCAGTTGGCGAGTGTCAGAGAAGGAAAAGTGATAACATTCTGTCAGTTCGGTGGAAAGACAAAAGAGAGGTGAACTTGTTGACAACAATTCATGATGGAACAATGGTGAACAGTGGGAAAGTGAGCCATAAAACAAACGCACCACTATATAAGCCAGACTGTGTTTTAGACTATAATATCAACATGCGGTTGATTGATAAATCAGACATGATGATTGGCACTGCAGAGTGTGTGCGGAAGACATGTAGGTGGACGAAAAAAGTGTTCTTCCATCTTGTGGACATGAGCATGCTGAACTGTTTCAACATGTACCTTGTGAGAACTGGACGTAAGCCCACTTTCCGTGACTTTGTATTTGATGCTGCAATACAGTTATTAGGAAAGTTTGCAAAAGATGTCCCAGGTATTCAGCGGCCCATCATAAACCCACTGTTGCAGCATGCTGGTACTCCACGCCTCGCTCACACTGAAGGCTTCCTAGCACACAAACTTAAGTATTTGCCACCTGGTGTGAAGCGTGCAATAGCCCAACGTGATTGCTTGGTGTGTAAAACAACGACACGTAGAGACAAGAAACGGAAGCTTGTGCAAACATGGTGTGAAACGTGTGGTATCCCATTATGTGCTGTCGACTGCTTCAATGACTACCACAGTCTAGAAATCTTCTAAGTGTGCTTCAAAGTGTGTATAGCGTGTGCGAGTGTGTAAATATGTAAACATATAAGCAGATAGCGTGTGCGTGTGTGTAAATATATACAAATATAAGCAGAACATACAATATAATAGCCTGTAATGACATATTATATTGCCGTAATTGAAAACATTTGTGTGCGCCTGTGTATACTCAAATATGCAACAATTATTGATACAAAATATGTTCAAACAGTATTTGAAACACAATTAGTGAAAAAAAATTAGATAAAATGCGCTTAGACATTGTAAATAAATAGCGCAAAAATATATTTGTGGCAACTCTGGCTGTTTGAGGACCGCGCGCAACACCTCCCGGGCGTGTACTGCATGAGCGAACATGCAGATTGTGACGTCATCACCGAGCTTCTCGGCTCTATTGCAACAAAAGTAAGTACAATAGAATTTTTTTTTTTATTTTTCCCGTGATCAGTGAACAGAACTTAACAGATTAGCAAAAAAAAAAATTTTTTTTTTTTCAAAATGACATGCCCCTGTGTGGATAGCAGGATATTAGACCCCGAGCATGTTAAGGGTTAAAGCCAATATTCCTGCACCTATTATCTGATTGTATATTGTTCACTTGTTATTACTCACTTGTCTTAACGTAACTTTTCATTTTGTCATTTGATTATTCTTATTATTTTGATTGACTGATTTTATGTTCCAATTTGTATGTCCATTTTATTCATGTTTTGCTTTTCTAACGTAATTAAAATCTCATTGTTAAATTTACTTGTGTTTTGTGTGTCTTCCCATTACCTTACCACAGACGAAGTTCCAGATTTTCTTTTTTTTTGTTTCTGTATGTGACGAGGCCATACCCCTAGCTTTTGAAACAGCCGAACACCAACGCGTTACCGTCACATATTAAGTGGGGGCCTGTCCTAGGAGCTTCACTCAGGTACTGGTGCCAAGTAGTAATTTATGGTAAGCGTATTTAACTTTGTTAATGTAGCTTTTACTATTTTTCATATTCAATTTCATTTTTTATATGGTGCGGAGTGTATTGTGCATTACGAGAGTAACATATGGTGAAGGTGAGACAACTTTGGATTACGTGGTGACTGTAGGCCGCAGTCATACTCTTAATTGGTCATCTCTCCCTCCGTGTTATTACTCGTGTTTACCATCTTTGTCCCTTGAATATTTCTCATTTTTGACAGATCATCATATAGGTACCCTGGTACTGTGGTCTGCCCCGGGTCAAGAGTACCCAATCTTCTGCAATCTGACTGTAGGAGGACAAAGAGGGCCATAGTTCCTCTAGCTCGAACTTTAGTTGCTGAATTGGGACCTCAGCAACAGTTCTCGTCACCAGTTGACACCTCGCACCCCTACACGTCAGTCAGAGATGATGATACATACAACGGTAGGGAATTAACTTACTTTTTCAGAGCACAAAAGTTTGCTAATTCTGTAAGTATCATATTAATTTCAGTAGGAAAAACTTGCGCATGTCCTATAGAGACTCTGCAAGGTATGCCTACATCCTTGGACTACCAATTTTACTTTTGAGGCAATTAACTGTTTCATTTGTTTTCGAAACTGTTTCATTTGTTTAGTAGGATTTTCTTGCCCTTATCCTCTTACATGAGTACCGGGTACAAGATTTCCTGCGCCTTTGATTTAAATTAATCATTTAACATCTTGTACTTAACTTTAATTGTTAAAGATTCCACAGGATAGGTACCAGTTGCCACGTTGTCCTGTTTCTGACATTCACTATAACGGTATATTCGTTGTACATTTATTTGCTAATTTCACCATGTTTCGTCTCTAAGCTTTCCGTGCAGATCCAGCTGGTACAATAGGGACTTTAAGTCATGCCAAGAAGACTGAATTACAAACTCTTGCACATGAGTATCAACTAACAGTCCCCTACCAAGCCAACAAGAGTGAAATACACAACCTGTTACTGGATCATTTCTTAGAGCAAGGTAAGATAGACTCTGAAACTCATGAAACTTACTATATTGCAGATAAAACTGATTTGGCAACGATGAAACTCAAACTAGAGCTGGCCAAGATTGAACGTGAGCAGCAAAGGGAAGCCCTCGAACATCAAGAACGAGCAGCTGCCATACGAAGGGAAGAACACGAACGAGAAATCGCCCTCAAGGAACGTGAAACTGCCTTGAGGAGAGAAGAACAAGAACGTGAAGCTGCCTTGAGGAGAGAAGAACAAGAACGTGAAGCTGCCTTGAGGAGAGAAGAACAAGAACGTGAGATTGCCTTACTCCGTGAACGTGAACGAGTACAGCTTGAAACAAAACAACGCGAGTTGCAGATGCAACGCGAACATGACAAGCAACAAGCAACTCTGGCTCTAGAGTGTCGTCAACAAGAAATTGCGTTGGAAACTTCCCACCTCGCTCAACGCCAGCAAGCTACTGCCAATCTTCCCATCAGTTTTAATATATCACATGCAAGTAAGTTAATGCCATCCTTTGTAGAAGCAGAAGTTGATGTGTTTTTTACCACCTTTGAAACCCTTGCTAATCAACTCAGTTGGCCTGTCGACCAATGGGCCACACTTCTCAGAGTCCATCTTACAGGTAGAGCTGGAGTCACACTCAGTACTTTGGCGTCTGAGAATGACTACCAGACTCTGAAACAAGCCGTGTTGGACGCCTACCTCCTCTCCACAGAAAGTTATCGAAGGAAATTCCGTGACCACCTGAAGGCAAGTACCACTACCTTCCTCGAGTTTGCTAACACAAAACGGAGATATTTTATGAAATGGCTGGAAGCAGCACATGTCTCTACTTTTACAGAACTCGTCAACCTGATGCTAGTTGAAGAATTCTTGAGGCGTGTGCCGCCTCCTATCCGTCTCTATTTAGCAGATAAAGAAGAAACTGACTACCTGAAGTGTGCTAAGTCGGCTGACACTTACAGCTTCATCCACCGGCTGACACCAGAACCATCCTCCAGTAAGAAGTCGTGGTACAGTTACGAGAAAGTGAGCACCGATCAAGCTGGCTCGCAATTGTACTGCAAGTATTGTAGACTCTATGGACATACCATAGACAAGTGTGCTAAGTCTCAATACAAAGGAACCACTGAAACACAGAAACCCAAACCAACTCCTCCTAAGTCCGGTAAGCCTGTGATGAATGTTGGTGTTAATGTTAATGATCTTTCTCTTTTCAGTAACCACCTGTATACTGGAACTGTCTCTGCCAACGGTTCAAATCCGGAGGGACGTTTCAAATTGAAGATCTTGAGGGACACAGCGGCTCTTCAATCGATCATCTTGAAGTCGGCTGTGCCCAACATCGCCTACACCAGAGAAACTGTCTTCATCACTGACCTCACTGCTACCACTCCTTACCCTCTCGCCAGAGTCCACCTGGATTGTCCCTACGTGAACGGAGAAGTCCAAGTCGCCGTCAGGGAAAAGCCTTTTCCCATGCCTGGAGTGCAACTTCTCCTAGGCAATGACTTGGCAGAAGACCTGCAACCGACCAACCTGATCGTCATGGACAAACCCCAGGTGTGTACCTCTGTGCCAATTAACCCTATACTAGCGTATGTTCCAGCAGAGGTTCAAGAGAGTGATGAAGTTTCTCCTCCGGTTCTCGTGACCACCCGTGCACAAGCCGCACGTCCACAGCCAGCTGACTCTACTGCTACCGCTGTCCCTCAAGACCCTCAGAAACTACCCCCGAATCTGACCAAGTTGGAGTTCCGTAAGTTGCAGAGGGAAGATCATACTTTAACACCATTGTTTTTCCAGGCTGAGACTCAACCCGACAGTATTCCTGGGTTCTTCCTAGAGAACGACTTGCTCTACCGCAGATATAGACCCAGTAAACTGAAGGAGGACGACGATTGGGCCAACATCGAACAACTTGTGATTCCTACCAGCCTGCGGCCCACTATTCTACACCTGGCCCATGGAGCACTCTCCCACTACGGATTCAACAAGACTTACCATGGGATTCGTCAAGACTACTACTGGCCAGGTATGGTAAATAGCGTCAAACAGTACGTAAAACAGTGTCATACATGTCAGATGGCAGGCAAACCAAACATCTCCATTCCCAGAGCGCCACTGATTCCCATACAGGTGCCTGCGGAACCTTTCCACAGACTTATAATAGACTGTGTTGGTCCTTTACCTCGGACCAGTTCAGGTAACGCCTATATCTTAACCATCCTGTGTCCTACCACCAGATTTCCCATAGCAGTTCCAGTGAAGAACATCACGGCTGCTACGGTTGTAAAGCAACTATTGAAGATCTTCACTCAATACAGATTTCCCAAGGAGATTCAGAGCGACTGTGGTACCAACTTCACCAGTGATCTCTTCAAAAGGACACTGGAGGAGTTCAACATCAAACAGGTATTGTCCAGCCCCTATCATCCTGCTTCACAGGGTTCTCTTGAGCGTAGTCATCAGACTATCAAAGCACTCTTGAAAAAGTTTTGTAGTGAAACCTCTAAGGATTGGGATAAGCAAATCGACCTTATAATGTGTATTTACAGAAGTCTTCCCAATGAGTCCCTAGGAGTATCTCCTTATGAGATGCTCTACGGCCGTAAGTGCCGTACTCCCCTTAAGGCTTTCAAAGACTCTCTCAGAGATGTCAGCGAGCATCAGAATGTGCCCCAGTTTCTTCAAAACCTTCAACACATTCTAGAGAGAGTCCACCGTTTTGCCCATGATAATCTATTGAAAGCCCAGGAGAGGATGAAGACTCATTACGACCAGACCAGCAAAGTAAGAAAATTTAAGCCGGGAGACTTTGTACTAGCATACTTTCCTATCCCAGGTTCTCCTTTACAAAACAGGTTTTCAGAACCCTACCGCATCAAGGAGTGTCGAAACAACCACAACTACGTTATCGAGACTCCAGATAGGCGGCGGAAGACCCAGCTGTGCCACGTCAACCTCCTGAAGCAATATAATGGTACTCCTCCCACTGTCATGATCAATTATTCTACCTTCACAGAACCCTACATCCACAGTGAGACCTTCCCAGCTTCTTCTCCCGAAAGCACTGACAAGGAGTCAGCGCTTTCTCATTCAAAAATCCATATTGATAATCCCAACCATTTTCAGGACCCTAATAGTGCTCCTTTGCCATATTCTAATTCCACTCTCACCTCGTCAGATAAGCCCTTCATCCTCCATGTCGACGCCAGTGGTACCGACGTTGGCGGTGTCGAGATGCAGCAACGAGGCGAGGAGAATACACCTGTCAGCGACTACTGCTACAAGGAACTACGGAACAATTGGCAAGGAGCTACTCTTCATCATCCTGAAGCTCCAGCACTTTACTCCACACCTGAAAAGTGCTCGGTCTACCATCAACACGGACCACACCACCCTACACCTCCTGCAGCACGCCCACTTCTCATCTTAACGTCTTCTACTATGGGCTTGATAACTGCAGGAATTCAACCTAGAGACACGCTATACCAAGGTTCCGACAACATCTTAGCCGATGCTCCCTCCAGAGTTTATGAAGTAGAAGCGACTCCATCTATTACTCCACCACATAACGACGTACTTCTTCCAGAACCGCAGGCTTCGGGGAAGAGTTGTGACGATAATCTCCTTCAAGAGATTGAGCCTGCTCTTCCCTCCCAAGTTCGTCGCTATATACATCCCTATACAACTAATATGGAAGAAATATCCAACAAATACAACACCAAGGTTTGCCAGAGAGCAAACGTATGCAGCACCAGGAACACCTGCTCCCCCCCTCCGCCACTCGAATCACCAAACTACCTGTCAGTCGCCTGCTCATCGCTGATTGGCTGTGTGTCCAGTTGCACCTGCCCTCCACCCGCCACACTACCTGATGTCTGGGGCCACACGACCTACAGACCTCAGAATATCCAGTGCTTTCAACAAGTTAACACGTCTCGTTGGTAGACTAAGCTCTGGCTTACGTGTACTAAGAGAGGTGGCAGCTTAAAGCCAATATTCCTGCACCTATTATCTGATTGTATATTGTTCACTTGTTATTACTCACTTGTCTTAACGTAACTTTTCATTTTGTCATTTGATTATTCTTATTATTTTGATTGACTGATTTTATGTTCCAATTTGTATGTCCATTTTATTCATGTTTTGCTTTTCTAACGTAATTAAAATCTCATTGTTAAATTTACTTGTGTTTTGTGTGTCTTCCCATTACCTTACCACAGACGAAGTTCCAGATTTTTTTCTTTTTGTTTCTATATGTGACGAGGCCATACCCCTAGCTTTTGAAACAGCCGAACACCAACGCGTTACCGTCACAAGATGTTTTCCACAATATTCTTGGGGAGTTCTCCGATTTTGCCTTGGGCGACCATTGTGGGGGCGCGGAGTGCGAGTTGAACCAGTTGACCTTCTAGTCGGATTTTAACATGGGGTTCAACCATATGTACGTTCCGTATACACATACAAATGCAGACGATGAGTCACAATAACATGACTGAAGTCAAAATACACATACATATGTCTTATATGGGTATGGCATATGTATACACCTTCTGTACCTTTCCCCTTCCTATTATGGGTTGGAAGCCTGGTTTCCTGTTCTTGGGGTCTGAGTTTTGGTGCTCATGTGGGGTTTGCTTCACTCATTTGCACATGAGTTTGGGTAAGTGTCATGTTTTTTCCTCGCAACTAGTCTGTGTATATGGTTCATGTGCCTTCTGTTGTCAATTGCTTATGCTCTTGTCCCTGGCTTCCAGTGCTTGCTTGGACTGTATTTCAGGTCTTTTCATTGCATTTTTACACCTACACATTGTTGTGTGTCTTAGTAGGTACCTATTGGCTATTCTTATGCTCGTACTAGGCTTCTTGTTCAGATTCTGGTTATAGACCTGGCCCAGTGTTCCAGTATGGCTCCGAGTTCTTCTCCTTGTCTGTCACTACCAGCTTCTGGGTTGCAATGTCTGCTGGTGTATGTGGCTTCCATTCACCCACTCCTGCCTATACAGTTCCTTTTCGGTGGGGCAGGGGGTGCTTGGCTTCTGGCCCTAGCTATGGCTTTTCTTTGTGTTCCTTTCCGGACAGTACATTTTTGTTTTAGTGGTACATGTCTTTCAAGGATCTCCTGCCTTCCTCAGTGACTTGTGCTTCGTTCTACCCTGCTGGGGCTGGTGATGCCGCTCCTGCGGGTTCCGGTGTCACTGTTTTTCGCTTCGTGTCTCGGGTTTCAGCTTGTGGTGCTCGGTTCCTTGTTGGCCTCTGCCTAGGTCCTTAGCTCTTAGGTTTCTCGCTGCCCTATTTTTGCCCTTGCTGTTTGCGGAGTTTGTGGTTGGCAGTTTCTGCAAGCAGCGGCTTCTTACCGTCAGTTATCGGGCATATTGTTCCTTCAAGGGGTCCCCTGGAAAGCTGATGCTTCCCGGACGTGGTGTCGGCTTGGCCGGGTTGGTTCTTTCCCAGCTCGCCGGGTTTGGGTTCCTGTTCTCTAGCGGACGTTCCTTTTGGTTCTTTGACAGCCGTGGTTCCAGCGCGGCTTGCTCGGTGTCCGCATCCAGGGGTTTTCCCATGGCTCTGCCTCTTTTACATGGTCGGTCCGGTCTGTTGCGCGGCTGATTCGGTCTTCTCCTCGAGTCTTCTCATTTGGTACTTTTGACTCGAGTCTCTCACCATTTGTTGGGTGGTCAGGTGGCTTCTTGAATCTGTCACACCTGTGCGCTTCTTCTCAGCGGTATGGGGTTTTCTGGCTGTCCTTTTTCCTTTTGTCTCTTCAAAGGTGTACGCTCTTTGTTGTCGTGGTATTGTCCTCCTCTCATGGTGGTTTAAGGCCTTCTTCTGACCGCATACCGTCCCCCCGTCTCGTGCGACACTGACGGAGCCGCTTTGCATTGCTCAGGTTTTGTTGTTCCTTCTGCACAGTTCGCAGGTTGTCTCGCTCATTGTTCACCTCTGGCCTGCTTATGCTCCACCCGAGCCATCCTGCTCTGGGGCAGAGTGCTCTTTTCTCTATTCCCTTCTGTTTGTTGTGGCCCCTTCAGTTCCGGTGGGATCCCTGGGGTTGTTCCTGCTTGCTAGGTTGGCTAGGGTGTTTCTTGTTTCCGGTTACGACTCTCCGCCGTTCTTTCCGTGCCACAGCCCCTATGGCTGGAGCTGCGCTTTTGGTTGATCCAGTTACCCTTGTTCCCTGTTCTCGGGTTCAGGTCTCTCCGGTCGTCCGCTGGGTCCTCCTGTCTAGCCGGCCTGTGGTCTCTCCCCATGCCCCTAAAGTTCGTAAGTTTGCTGTGCTTGCTGCCATCTTTAGTGGCATGTCTTGGGCTGACATTTGGGCACAGGGTTGTTTTGGCGGTCGTGCTGGGTCCTGGCTGCGCGCTCCCCCTTGTATGTTCCTGGGCCTAGTCGGGCCTGTGTCACCTTGGGCCAGCTGTTGCAGCCGACTGCCTCCTGGTTGCGTCCTTCTGTTTTCGTCTTTGAAGTATCCCCTCGGTGGAGCTGTAGGGGCTTCCCCCAGAAAACCAATGTTGAATGTAATGCAATGCCATTTTCTGGGAGAGTCCCGGAGGCTCCCCAGGAACCCTCCCTGGGCTTCCCCTTCCCCCTCCTGGGGAGGGGGGAGGAAGAGATGCGCAGACATGAGGTGCGGCTCGTGTGACATCATGCTTCTTGCTCATTTTTATTTTGGTGAGTAGTTCTGTCCACTCGTTTGGCAATTTTTGTTGTTTTAACCAGAATAGGGGTTTGGTTTGTGGCGCTTACCTTTCTGGGTGCCTGTCCCAGTCGATGGCAGATATAGAATGCTCCCAATCACATGTGCATTTCTATGGGCCATTGCTCCTCGTGCCTCTGTGAGGGGGGCCAGGTTCTGGCTCATGATCCCCGGTAGGCCTAGAACTCCACCCACTTTGGCTGATGCAAAATAGTTAGGGTATCCATATCAGCCTGGATAGCTCCGGGGAGCCTCCGGAACTCAACCAGAAAATGGCGTTTCATTATATTCAACTCTGGTTTTTGGCGCTGTTTCCACCACTTTTCTTTGGTACGTTGTTTCTCTTTTCATTCTGTACATGTGGTTCTTTCCTTTTTTTTGGTGGTGGTTTTTTGCCCAGTACTTAATGCCAAATACTGTTATCTCTTCTCATGCAGTGCTGGCAGAGGTGTTGTTGTTTACATTTGATATCCTTATGTCTGGTGCCATTTCGTAAGATTTCTTGCACATGGTTTTACTTCCAGCCTGCTCATCCACCACTTCTTTGGGAGTATTCTCATCTTTCTTTTCTTGATTACTGGTGTTCCCTTTGGTCCAGGATTCTCTTCATTTAGCTCTTCTTTTTGTTGGCCCTGGCTTCCGGTTGTAGGGTCAGGGAAGTTTATGCTCTTCCAGAGGTGGAGTTTCTATTCTTTTGGCCCCGGTGGGCATTTTGTCATGCCACCAGCTCTTTTTCTGATAATGATCACTCAGTTGGTTTGGCTAGAGGTGCGTGTTGTGCCGTTCCCACTAGTAGTTTTTTGGCTGCTACCTTCATGCCACTGATTCTGCCTCTGTGGATGCTTCGTAGGTCGATCCTGTATTCTTAATTCCGTCTCAGGTTTTTTTATGTTTTCCACAGTCATCCAATTGTCTCAACTGCCTATGATTCCTCCTCCTCCCTGTGTCCTCGTCTTTTCTTCTTATACCTGCTTGATGAGGTTCTGGGAGTTCTTCTAATCCCCAAGCCCAGCCTGAGGCCAGGCTTGACTTGTGAGAGTTTGGTCTACTAGGCTGTTGCTTGGATCACTTCGCAGACTCTCATACCCACCACAGCCCGGTTGGTCCGGCATGTTTTTTTTAGAAAATAGCCTAGTTTTCTCTTGAAGATGTCCACGGTTGTTCCAACAATATTTCTTATAGTCGCTGGGAGGACGTTGAACAACCGTGGACCTCTGATGTTTATACAGTGTTCTCTGATTGTGCATATGGCACCTCTGCTCTTCACTGGTTCTATTCTGCATTTTCTTCCATATCATTCACTCCAGTATGTTGTTATTTTACCGTGTAGATTTGAGACCTGGCCCTCCAGTATTTTTCATGTGTATATTATTTGGTATCTCCCTCGTCTCCTTTCTAGCGAGTACATTTGGAGAGCTTTGAGACGATCCCAATAATTTAGGTGCTTTATCGCGTCTATGCATGCCGTATATGTTTTCTGTATTCCCTCAATTTCAGCAATATCTCCTGCTCTGAAGGGGGGAAGTGAGTACCGAGCAGTACTCAAGATGGGACAACACAAGTGACTTGAAGAGTACAATCATTGTGATGCCCTGGATTTCAAAGTTCTCGTAATCCATCCGATCATTTTTCTGGCTGACGCAATATTTGCTTGGTTATGCTCCCTAAACGTTAGGTCATCGGACATCATTATTCCCAAATTCTTGACATGCTGTTCTCCTACTATGAGCAGATTCGATTGTGTTTTGTACCCTGTATTATGTTTCAGATCCTCATTTTTGCTATACCCGAGTACCTGGAATTTATCACTATTAAACATCATGTTATTTTCTGCTGCCCAATCGAAAACTTTATTGACATCTGCTTATAGTTTTTCAATGTCTTCCGCAGAGGTAATTTTCATGCTGATTTTTGTATCATCTGCAAAGGATGACACGAAGCTGTGACTTTTATTTTTGTCTATATCTGATATGAGAATAAAGAAAAGCAGTGGTTCAAGGACTTTACCTTGAGGTAAAGAACTTTTAACTGCACTTGGACTTTATTTTATTTGATTGACTGTTACTCTTTGTGTTCTGTTCGACAGGAAATCGAGTATCCAGTATCCTACTTGACCAGTTATTCACATTGACCTCATTTTGTGTAATATCACTCCATGATCACATTTGTCGAATGCCTTTGCAAAGTCTGTGTATTTACATCTGCATTTTGCTTTTCTTCTAGAGCTTCTGTGATTTTGTCATAGTGGTTGAGTAACTGTGTCAGACAGGATCTTCCCGCTTTAGATCCATGTTGTCCTGGGTTGTGTAGTTCATTATTTTCCATAAAACTAGAAATTTGATTCCTAATCACACTTTCAAAAACTTTTATAATGTGTGATGTTAGTACAACTCGTCTATAATTTTTTGCCAAGGCTTTACTACCCCCCTTGTGCAGCAGAGCAATATCTGGTGATTTAAGTGCAGCTGGTATCTCCCCTGTATCCAGGCTTTTTCTCCATATTATGCAAAGCGCTCGCGCTACTGGTACTTTACATTTCTTAATGAATATTAAATTCCACAAGTCCGGCCCAGGAGCTGAGTGCATGGGCGTATTGTCAATTTCTCTTTCAAAGTCTTCCGAGTTTGTGTTAATATCCGTTATATTATCTGCAGCTAGAATATCATTCATAAAGAAGCTGTCTGGGTCATCAACTTTCATGTTGTTTATTGGTGTGCTAAACAGACTTATACTGGCTTCTTAGAATTTCACTAATTTCTTTGTTGTCCTCTGTGTACGTACCTTCAGTTGTAATTAAAGGTCCAATATTGGTGGAGGTTTTTGATTTTGATTTTGCATACGAGAAAAAATATTTCGGATTTTTCTTTATCTCTTGTATAGCTTTCTGTTCCAATTCCATTTCCTCAGACTCATTTGATCGCTTCAACGTTTGTTCTATTTCTTCGATCTCCCTGTTTAGGTTTATTTTCCTTTCTTGTGATAGTTGTGTCTGCCTAAGCATTTCCGTTATTTTTTCCTTCTCCTGTACAGTCGTGTGCGTTCTCTTTCTAGAGTGGTCCTCTTTCCGACCCTCCTCATAGGCACGTGCTTCAAGCAGACCTTGTATGCTTCAGCTGTCAGTTGAGCTGTTCCCTGTGTGGGAGTTTTGTCACTTAAGACCGTTTCCCATTGAATGTTTGCAAGGTCTACATTTATTTTTTTCCCAGTCGATCCTCTTATTGTTGAAATTGAATAGATTGAATACCCCTTCTCGCTTGTTGGGTCTCTTAGACCTACTACTGTTATTTATGCTAGTTCGCACTTCAATGAGCTTATGGTCTGAGTATGTAGTATCTGAGATTGTAATGTCTCAGATTAGTTCATCATTGTTTGTGAATAACAAGTTTAGTGTGTTAGACTTGTTATTCACAAGTAGTGAATAGTAGTGTTAGTAGTGGAGACCTACTCCTCCATTTGACCTAGTTTCTTTATCACATCTTTATAAATTATAATTTGGGATCCAGATTTCACTATCCATGTAATCTTTCGTGTGAGATTCCGTGAATGCCCCATATATTGAGTTTGACTCTAATAGGATGCCATTTATGAACTTTACTTTATTTTTTTTATTTTGACTTTAGACCTTGTATGTTTGCAAATATGAATGATTGTCACTTCTGTGTGATTGTGTGTCACTTCTGGAAGGTTTTGGTAGTTCTCCCTCCTCTCTACCCTGACCAAGTGTGTGCTGGTCTGGCAATGGTTTTTCCAGTTTTGGAAGTGGTACTGGGGAGTGTGGTAGTTTCTGTGTAGTTGGGGGGTGTAGTATGTGTGGGGTTGATGACAAATCATTGTCCAGTCTTGGGGCATTTCCCCCTCTCCATCCGTACTCCTACTATGTTTCTGCCTGTCTGTTCCTCCCTCTAGTTCTGTTTGCCTCTAAAAAATTTCCCGGGCTATTATATTGGACTTCCTCTCTTATATAGCACTGTGTACCTCTCGTGGAAATCAGGGCAATGAAGATCATAGCATTTCCTCTCATTAACTGAGAGTTTGCATTGTTTGGGGTGGTAATATCTACAATCTGTACCAAAATGACATCTGCTTTTCCCTAACATGTTTTGGCATTTCCGGGAATGCATGAACGTGCATTCTGTGCCTCTGGTCCCATATCTGCAAATATTTTGATCTGTGCTTGTATTCTTATTGTTTGTACCTGTGCACGACTTGGCTACCTCTGTTTTTTGTTCCAACTTCCTCAGTATTGCCCTTATCTTTCTCCTTGTTGCTTTCGTCCTTCTCATTGTTTCTCTCCTTACTCCTATTACCAGTTTGCTCTTCAATATTCCCTTCATTTTTGTGGACCTCGACACAATGTCCTTCTACATTGCTAATTTGGCTCTCTAAACTCCCAGTCCCTGGGTTGTGTTCAGTGTACGTTGCTGTCTTTACATACTCTGCATATATATTCGGTAGCTTTTGTGTGAAATGTAGCCTATATACTTCAGGAATGTCATTCATTAGTTTGGTGATGTTTTCCCACATCTGTCTGTCATTGTGACATATCCATTAGTTATCCTGTCTGTTTGCATATTGTGTAGGCAATCCTGTATAACTCAGGTGAAATCTTATGTTGCAAATGTTACATACAATCCCTACAACACTCTTCCAAAGTGGCTTAAAGCAGCCTCCACATGTCTCCATGTTGGGTTTGTGGTGTTGAGGTTGTCTGTTCTCCTATTTGCGATTTATTGTCGATTTACTTATCTTCTTTATATTATTTTTTATCTTTGTGATTTATTTATCTTCTCCCTGGATAATTAATTAGCTTCATGGAAGCAGTAAGGGGCTCCTCCAGAAAACCAGCATTGAATGTAATGAAATGGTAATTTCTGGGTGAACTCTGGTGGTTCTCAGAGTCTACCCACCCCCCTCCCCCATCCCAATGCATCCAGAATGGGAAATGTTCTGCATGCATCTGCTTCAGAACTGAGAGCTTAAGTCAGTGGCTAGCATGAGCCATGGTCCCCCTCCTTCCCCAAGTGTGTGGGAGGGGGGTGGGTGAATGAGTACACACTTGTTATGAGGCATTTTCCATCATTTGTTTACATTGCTGGAAGAGTTCATTCAGCGGGTTGAGAAGCTTTGGTCTCTCTAAACCCAGCAGTGGTTTGTATTGGTTTGCTGACTTTCTGGGTCCCTTTCCCTATGAGGTGGCAGAGTGTCGCTTGCTTTCTGTGCCTATGTGAGACGGGGTCAGGTTCTAGCTCTGGTCCTTGGAATGCCGAACTTTACTCAAAAGCTGATGCAACCCAGTAGTTAGGGGGGCCATATCAGCGAGATAGATTCAGGGAGCCACCAGGGCTCACCAAGAAATTGGCATTTCATTACATTCAACAATGGTTTTACTTTGCCTCTCGTTAGAAGACCATATGTTTTGCTAAACACTACCTGTAAAAACTATTTCCAAGCACCTGGCAAAATTTAATTATTTTTATAGGAATTAAACACTTTCTTTATTTGTATGATTGTGACTAGTACAGCAAAAGAATTAATTATATAGCACTTATTTACAAGCATTTAGTCAAATTACAACTAATTAAATTATTTAATAATTATTAATAATTAATGCTTAATCACTGTGCTGCTCGCCTTCCAAATATGGCACCCCCCTCACCTGTGCGCAGGAAATAAATTCTTGTGAAAAATTTATTTTGTTTTTGAAAATGTTAAATGCCCTTCCCTGATCACATATGTAAAAAAAACCAGCGTTGAATGTAATGAAACGCCATTTTCTGGGCGAGTCCTGGAGGCTTCCCGGAGCTTTCCTTAGTTGATATGGATACCCTAACTATTTTGCATCAGTCGATGTGGGTGGAGTTCTAGCCAACCAGGGACCACGAGCCAGAACCTGGCCCCCTCACAGAGGCACGGGGAGCAATGGCTCATAGAAATGCACATGTGATTTGGAGCATTCTATATCTGCCATCGATCGGAGCAGGCACCTAGAAAGGTAAGCACCACAAAACAAACCCCTATTCTGGTTAACATTGAAAATTGACAAACGAGTGGACAGAACTCCCCAAAAGAAACCGAGCAAACAAGCCTGACGTCACACGAGCCGCGCCACAGTCTGCGCAGCTCCCCCCTCCCAGGAAGGGGAAAGGGGGGAGCCCCAGACCCCCGAGCCGGCAATCCTCATCCCAGTTTAGAGGCTGGGTATCAAAAACCGCGAAAAACCACCAACCAGAGGGCAGGAGGGATACCGAAGAGCCTCCGGGACTCACCCAGAAAATGGCGTTTCATTACATTCAATGCTGGTATTTGGGGGGAGCCCCTACTGCTCCCTGGAGCTACCTCACCAAAGACTACCAAAGAAAACCTAGGGGACTTACCCAGAAGGCGGTCGGCACTTCACTCCTCAACGCAAAGATGAGACAGCGGGCTGCTTCCGCCGACCTAAAGCAACACAGGCCCGACTGGACCCAGAAACGTTCACAAGGTAGCGTGCAGCCAGGACCCTGTTCGACCGCCAAATTCCCCGTGCCCGAATATCAGCCAAAGACATATTGCCGAAGACGGCAGCAAGAGCAGCAAACTTACGAACGTCATGGGCACGGGGATAGACCGCAGGCTGGCTGGATTTAATAACCCTGCGGACGACCTGAGAAACCTAAACCCACGAACAGGGAAGAAGGGAAACCGGATCAACTCAAAGTGCGTCCCCGGACACAGAAGCCGTAGCGCACAGATAACGGCGGAGGGCCGCAACCGGACACAACACATGGTAAACCCCCAGCCTGACCAACCAAGCATCCAAAACCCAAGGACCCCTCCGGAAAGCAGCAGTCTCATTCTTCGCCAGAAAAGAGGGAGACGGCTGCAGACGAACATACCAAAGACCATGACCAAAGGAGCAAAAACCTCTGCGCCGGAGAAGAGCATGAAGCTCCACCACGCGACCCCCAGAGGCTAATGTCAACAGAAAAAGAGCCTAGGCAAAACAATCTTGAACCAAAGGGGCCACAACAACCCGAGGAGAAGAAAGATAGAAGAGCACTCTGTCCAAGGACCAGGATGGCTCAGGCGGCGCATGAGCAGGCCAGAGGTGAAACAACGCCCGAGACAGCTTGCAAAATGGTGCAGAAGTAACATCAATACCGAAAGCAAGCTGCAGCGGCTCCGCCAGCGCCATACGATACGAGGCAACAGTATTAGGCATCAAATGACGGTCCTGAAACAACCAAGAGAAAAAAAGAACCGGAAGGACCACCAGGAAACTCGCAGGTGAGAAACCAACAAGGAAGCCACCTGCTCACCATAAAGATGGTGATAAACACGAGTCAAAAACACCAAACGCGAAGACTCGTAGAGAAGAGCGAACCAGTCACATACCAGACCGGCCTGATCTCCTGAAAGAGGCGGAGCCGCGGAAAAAACTCCGGGTTCGGACACCAGGCAAGCAGCGCCTGAAACCACGGCTGGGCCGGCCACCACGGGGCCAAGAGGACCGCTCAACCCAGGTACGTCTCCAAGCGAGCCATGACCTGGAGCAGCAGCTGAACTGGGGGAAAGAGGTATAGGAGCCCCCACCAGGAGCCCCTGCCGGACATTCGGGTGCCCGGAGGTGGACCTCTTCGCGTCGGCATGGTCGAGGAGTCTTCCAGTTTACATGGCGCCCTTCCCCGACTGCGAGGCCATCGGAACTGGAAGACGCCTCGACCATGTCGACGCGAAGAGGTCCACCTCCGGGCACCCGAATGTCCGGCAGAGCCAACTGAAGGAGTTGGCATCGACCGTCTATTCCGTGGACAGAGGAACGAACCTGGACAGGCCGTCCGCCAGGACATTGGACACCCCCTGGACGTGAACGACCAGGAGAGGCAAACCCCGAGAACTCAGCAGACGAGTCATCCAAAGCGACCAACCCCAAAGAGCCAAGGACCACATCGAACCCCCTCGGCTTGGGCAATGAACCACCGGGGAGCAGTCCGAATGGAGCCGGATCGTCGCTCTGCAGGCGACCCGAACCCTCCGAAGCGCAAACAACACCGCCGCGAACTCCCGCACCGTGCTGTGGACCCGACGGAAGGACGGACCCCACTGCCCCTGGCCGGCCTGGTGAGCACTGGTCACAAAACCCCAGCCGAGAGACGACGCGTTCATGAACACATCGAGCGAGGGCTCGGGTAGGCGCCAAGGCACTGAACCCCGAAAAACCCGAAGAGGAAGCCGGCGACGCAGCAGCCGATGCAAAGCCCCCGGGGGTCGAACCCAGCTATCGCGAGAGAGGCGGAAGGGACGTCCCCGAAGGAACCAGAACAGCTGACGAAGTCAAACCCGACCCCAGCGGGTAGACCAACATCGCGAAGTTCAGGCTCCTGCACAAACCCTCGAGCAACCGCTGGGTGACCCGGGAGCCCCCCAGAAACAGACACAGGCGAGACCACACCCGAAGGAGAGACTCCAGAGGAAGAAACAAGGAAACGGTCCGAGAGTCCCACACAAGACCCAGCCAGGACCGAACCTGGGAGCGCACCAGACGGAACTTCCGCCAGACCACCAGGAACCCGAACCCGGAGAGCTGGGAAAGCACCAAATCCCTGGCAAGCAGACACGCAGACCGACTTGGAGCCCAAACCAGCCAGTCAAGGCAAGCCAACACCCGAACACCTAACAGACGGGCCACCACGACCAGGGCAAGGCGTGTGAACACGTGAGGTGCCAGGTTCAACCCGAAGGGGAGACAACGAAAGCGGTAGCACTGACGCCCCACAACAAAACCGAGCCAGTCCTGGAACCCCACATGAATAGGGACGTGCCAATACGTGACCTTGAGGTCCACGGACACCATCCAAGCACCCGGCTCCAACAGAAGCCGGGCCTGGGATAGAGTGGTCATCCGAAACGAGGGGCAGGAAACCTAAGGGTTCAGACGGGACAAGTCCACAATGAACCGCAGATCTGCACAGTCACATTTCGGAACTGGAAACAGGCAGGAAACCCACCTGAGGGATGGTGTCGTTTCAACCACGCCCAAGCATACCCACTCCAAGATGACCCGACGGAGAGCAGGAGAGGAAGCCTGCCCTGTTAGCCCCGAACCCCCCGTAGGAAGAGAAGCCACCCAACGCCACCGCAGGCCGCGAGAAACGACCCGATAAACCCACAAATCGTGAGACCAGGCATGAGCAAACAAAGTCAGCCTCCCCCCTCCCATCGCCCTGTCAATGGGGTGAACCCCAAAAGGGCCGCTGCCCTTTGCGAGAACCCAACCTGCGAGCAGAGCGAACACCGCGCCGACCAGGCACAGGTGGGACTGCAGGTGGCACCGGCACCGAATCCGACACCTGTGGCCCACCCTGACGAACGGAACCGCGAGCCCTGGTACGACCCCGCTGGGAAGGAACCCCCCCGGTTCCCCCGGAGCACCAACAACTCAGACATAGGGCAGCAAGAGGAAGAAGCTGCCTGAATATAACGCTCAACCGCAGAAGCCTCAAAAAGCAGAGGACAAAAGGGAGAAGACAACCTAAGAACCAGGGCCCAAGCGGATTCCCAAGAGGAAGCAAAGACCGCACCAACATCACGCAGAAGGGCAGGAGCGAAAAGACACTCATTAAGGTGCTCAAAATCGCCCCACAGGTAAACCTGGACCACCGTTAATGCCTCACGCCCTTCAAACGTGCGGGTCTGACAGAACGAGTCCCAAGCATCCAGCGAAAACAAGGGGCAGTCTGCCCCTTGTTTTCGCTGAACCCCCAGAACCTCATAACACACCCAGTAAGGACACGATGATCCAAACCTGAATGAAGAAGGATCTATTATGGAGGTATACTCCGCGTCACACAGGAGGTAAGCCGCAAATGCCGACCGCACCTCAGGCGGAGAGATGCAGGAAGCCGAAAACCTCCGGAAAAACGGAACCGAACCTGGGGAGAATCAGAACCCAAGTTCAAATCGTACGCAGAGGGGGAAAAGGAAAATCCCACTCCTTGCAACAGTAAGCCCCGCTCAGAAGGACGGAAAATCCAGGCAGGGTCCAATGGAGCCCAAAGTCCCCAAGTCAGCTCCTCCCCAACCCCAGGAGCCTCTACACCAGGCCCCGGGGCCGAGCCGTCCTCCAAAGCCCCGGCCTCACAAGAAAAAGCCGGGCAGCCGAAAGAGCCGGAAGAGAAGGGGCCCACTGGTCAGACCCCGGAGCATCGGTCGGAGGAACAGACTCGAATGCCTCCGTAGCCACCCCGGACTGGGCAACCCCCGAAACCGCCCGAGTCTCAGAAACCTCTAAACCCCACCCCGACCCCAAAGCCCTCAGACGCTTAGGGGCCGGAAGCAAGGGAAGGGGGGGAGGGAGACAGAATGAACCACTGAAGGGGAAGAACAAGGGGGCGCGGACGGATCTAGGGCTGAAGCAACCAACACTCCCAAGTCCGGGTCCCTATACACAAAGTGGGGCAGCCTCGGGGCGTCCGGGGAAGCGACAACCCGAGCATGTTGCAAACAACCTAAACCTACCTTGCAACGCACGAGCTGCCTGCACCCGAAGTAAATTATCAGCAGACTGGGTGAATTGAGTCACGAACAAGCAACACAGCTCGCAGGACTCGGGGTCGAATGTGTCACCGACCCAACAGGCAGCATGACGGAGGCAAAAACAATGAGAGTCACCCTGAGACAAGGGGACAGAGCAACCCTCAAACTCGCACACAGCGAGAGGGGATGCAAGGGTCTCCTCCATCGGACCCGAGAGCCCCCATGGGGTTTCCCAGGGCCCCTAGACTGGGTCTGCTAAGGGTTATCCTAGGCAGGGCACTGCTAACCGGCGTCCCAAACTACCAAGCAAACTGCTAAAAGCTGAACCCACGGGACGTGTCTACTCGTGAGAGCGAAGCAAGGGGTGCCACTACACAAATGACCCTAATATAGGGGGAAGGGAAAAACACAAGGCAGACTCCTCCACCAGGCAAAAAGAAAAGAAAAACCACGCAAGTGGACAATGTACCCAGTGGGAACAGAGCCAGCCGCTATTATAAGTGAAAACTAGCTACGTAGTACCCTGCTCCCCACCGGTGCTAAAACTACCACTAACCCCAAGGTAAACAAGGGAGGAAAACCCCCAAACACTCGGGGCGGCCAAATGCCAAGCAGCGAAAAGCCAACAGAGGTAGACCCAAGGTGAAATGTGGAAGGCAACCCCAAGCCCCAAGGGCAGTACTTACAGGGCACTCGGGGAAGGTAACCCTAAGCACATGCAGCCCGAGTACCTGAGAAAACTACTCCCAGCTCACACGACCACCGTAAGAGCAGCACTGAAAACAAGTCACAGCACTGAGACAAGACTGGAGCTGGAGCCACACGACCATGCACGATCCCATCAGCCGAGGAACTGAAGTGAGGATCGCCGGCTCGGGGGTCTAGGGCTCCCCCTTCCCCCTCCTGGGGAGGGGGGAGCTGCACAGACATGCGGCGCGGCTCGTGTGAAGTCATGCTTGTTAGTTCGTTTTCCTGGGGTAGTTCTGTCCACTCGTTTGTCGATTTTTGTTGTTAACCAGAATAGGGGTTTGTTTTGTGGCCCTTACCTTTCTGGGTGCCTGTCCCAGTCGATGGCAGATATAGAATGCTCCAAATCACATGTGCATTTCTATGGGCCATTGCTCCCCGTGCCTCTGTGAGGGGGCCAGGTTCTGGCTCGTTGTCCCCGGTAGACTAGAACTCCACCCACATCGACTGATGCAAAATAGTGTATCCATATCAGCCATGGATAGCTCCAGGGAGCCGTAGGGGCTCCTCCTGGAAAAAAAATTCAAAATTATACTTACTTTGGCCGCAATGGGGTCCGGAGAATGGCGTGTGACGCCACGATTTGATGGTCTCCCATGGCGTATACTCCCGAAGCAAGTCACCCGCCAGCTTCAACATGCGCGAGTTGCCACAAATATTTTTTTGTTCATTTTTTGTGTACATTCCTAAATACATTTGTTTTGTTTTTTCTTGCCAATCCTATGTATAATGAACACATACACAATATTATGGCAGTAGAACATCCGTACTGTCCCAAGACACTGTGTTATATGTGTCTCAAAAGTGTCCACATATATTGCTCACGTATCCAATGTTTCATGTTCATTTATGTATATTTACAACATATTTACACACTATACACTATCACACTATATACATTCACCATCAACACACTCAGAACTCTGTGAGTGTGAGCTGCCACACCCAGCCAGCTTTCCCTCACTCCTCCAACACCAGGCTTACACCTTACTCGCCAACTTTCCTCCTTCCACCATACTGTTATTGTATTTATTACACTATTTACACACGTTATGTATACGTACCTACATGTTTTATTCACCATAACTATGCAAGTCAGCCGGTATTGTGTTTTAAACAGCACAGTAGCAACCATTTACTACATGAGAAATCACACAGCAGCCAGCAGACGACGCTACGAGTACAAAGCGACCTCCCTCACCAAAATGGCTCCTCCCCACATACTCCTGTTGCTGTTATTACACTATATATACACACATTGTATATACCCATATATATATGTGTTCACTATAACGAACCACTAAGCTAGTATGGTGAGCAAAACAGGAGTGGCTGTCACACAGTGACGCTACCTGGATTCCCTCCCTCACCAAATTTCCTCCTCCCACAATATTACGCACAGCACTAATTATCACCACAATCCTGCTATTATCACAAACCTGGTCACTAAATCTGTAAATGAATAATTGACCACAAGTTTATTTTGTAAAGTAACAAAAGAAGTTGTTTGAAGACTCCTAGATGGATGAAATAATGCTGTGGTGTTGTGGGTAGTGCTGTGAACATCGTGAACAGCATTGATTCATTGATATTTGAACATTGTACACAGTCATTACCACACTCAGGCTCTTCTGTAATACTATCATGGCTAAATAATACCAGTTACTGTATATATATATTTTGACATTATTAGGCAATGCTGTGGTCACAAGCTGAACAGCAGTGCTCTGAGCTCATGCTGCGTGTGCCAGCCTTGGTTGCTCACTCACTTGGTTACTCAGTACTGAGGCTCTCACACCCGGGAATGTTGGTAGATTTTTTTTTAAATGGCATCTGTTTACAAGAGCCCTGAGGAAGCTGATGTGAACCCCATGTAGTAGCGAGAGTTTTGAATCATACACTAAAAATATAAGATCCCGGAGGCGCACTGCACACCCCCTGTCGAGCACCTGTAGGTGTGTTGCACAGTTCAGTGGTTAAGGTAATGACCAAAGCATTAGTTTGAACAAATGATTACTTACCTCAGGTATGGTGATATAAATGGTAGTCAACACTACCAATGGAATTATGATTATTTACCACACCACAAATATTACAACCATCCTCCTGTTTAGATACTGTTTAGATAGTACTGTTCTGTAACTATGAGGACCATCGTACATACATAAACGTAATGGACAATTAGATAGTAGTATTTGGTACTACCGTATTCACTTTATAGCAACCGAAAAAACTAAAACTAAAACCAAATATTCTTAGGCCTAGTATAGCATATACTGCACATAATTTGTACTATATTAGGCCTCAGATAACATGTATTAGGCCTAAGAAAGTCAGGTTAGATTATGTTTTCTTTGCAACATCAGAAAAACGTTTTCCAGTTTGTCCAAATACAATAGTACAGTACCAATTTCTACTTTCTAATTGCCTTTTACGTCAATTTATGTGCAGCAGTTGTCAAAAGTACAGGGAAGGGAGGGAGGAGGGGTTAAACTTTGCAATACTGCTTTTCAAGGTGCCAAGTTGTTTCAAGAATTACCACATTTTGTTTTTATATTATCAATTAAGTAATCTTTGCATTATATTACTGACGAAAACTGTTCTTTACTGTTGATATTTTTAATTAATGATATTTGATATTGTAATTCTATTTCCTGACAAATTAGAGCATATGACCCTGCCCGAAACGACCCTGCCCGAAACGCTTTGCGTAATAGTGGCTTTAGGCATTGTATGTACTAGCTCTATCTATAAAGCCAACAAACTTTGTAAATCTCTTTATGTATGTACCTTACCTAAATAAAGATTATTATTATTATTATTATTATTATTATATTTACCCGAGGGCCACCAACCCTAGTGGACTCAACGAGGACAGGAAGCCAGCAGCTTGTCGAAGGTCCCCATTTGTCTTTATGATTTATCTTTTTCAGGTATATTTTGAAATTCAGCACAGTTCTGGCAGTTACGGCTTCGGAGGGGGCGGCACTGCAGCGGTGATGTGACAATTGCTTTTTTCAATGAGAGTTGGGGGGAGTTGTGCCTCCCTATTCGGTTTTCGGTTGCAATTTTCTTACTAAGTGGGGTTTGTTTTGATATGCCTACCTTTTTGGGTGCCAAACCCTAGTCGATGGAAGATAAGGAATACCCCCAACCACAGGGGGGGTTTTCCAGAGGCCATTGCTCCCTTGCCTCTGAGAGGGCCAGATTCTGGCTCGTGGTCCCTGGTAGGCTGAACCCCATTGACTAATGCCCTAGACTAATATATCGCATATCAGTCCGATAGCTGCAGGGAGCAAGAAAAGCAGAAAAACAATGAAATTCTTTACAAAGAATTCAAGTGTGGTCATCACTAGGTGGGAGATACTGGTAAACTGAGCATGCCTCACACTCACCCAACAAAACCATGTGCTTGCTCAATCCATCCTAGTATCTACAGATGTCATATTCCAAGGCAAACGTTGTACACTAAGTCAAATTTTATGAGGAATTTGACGTCATATACCAAAAACATCATAATCTAGGGCAGTTGTAAACCAAGGTACCACTGTATACTACATCCACCAGAAGGCCTTTGTTCGAGTAGCTGCTTACCGTTTCCAAAAATGTGAGCAAATTTGTAAGGCAGGATCTGTTTTTAGCGAATTCATGTTGTGTCAATTGCATAAGGCTGTTCACTGAAAGATGGTGAATGATTTCCCTCCCTGAGGATTAGTTTGTCAATGTTCTTTCTAATTATTTTGGATGCTATGGGCATTTCCCTAAATTCATTCTCCTCCCCTCCTTCAAACATATGTGTGGGTGATGGGATGTCATCCAACCTTTCAAGAGTGAATACCGATGTAAAATATTTATTTAGAATGTTGCATTTTTTATCATCCTTTATAGCTTGGTTAGTATGATCTATTAAGGGTCCAATAGTCCTTTGTTTTAGTTTTACCTCTTGTATAGGCGTAGAACAATTTTAATCTTTATATTTTGGGCAATTTTTCTTTCGAAGTTTCCTTTGACTGATCTGATTTTCTGAGCGGCCAAGTTTAGTGCCCTTTTGTGTAACTCATAATCAATGACG
Organism: Procambarus clarkii; assembly: GCF_040958095.1. Taxonomy (NCBI): domain Eukaryota; kingdom Metazoa; phylum Arthropoda; class Malacostraca; order Decapoda; family Cambaridae; genus Procambarus; species Procambarus clarkii. The sequence continues at coordinate 7,382,025 of NC_091161.1, read as the reverse complement.
TTCATGGTAGATTTATACGTTGTTCAGAGGTTCCTCTTGGTTACTAATGTTCGTTTTACGACTTGTATCATCCACCGAGTTCCCTTTCTTGTCTTTCTTCTTTTTGGCACATTTTAGAGTGAGTTCTGTGATGACACTCTTGAAATTTTGCCACGATGCTTCCGTGCCATGTTCACCCATCAGCTGCCTCCAAGAGATGGTTTGCACTTCCTTTCTCATTCTTGATAGTCACCATCCTGTCCTCGTCGAGGCAACTAGGGTTAGCGGCCCTTGACGGTGCTTGCATACAGCACCTTATACACCCTGTTGTTTACAGTAAATCAGGTATACAATGTTCTCAAGGTGGTGTATACAATGTTCTCAATGTGGTGTATTCAATGTTCTCAAGGTGGTGTATACAATGTTCTAAGGGTGGTGTATACAATGTTCTAAAGGTGGTGTATACAATGTTCTAAAGGTGGTGGATACAATGTTCTAAAGGTGGTGTATACAATGTTCTAAAGGTGGTGTATACAATGTTCTAAAGGTGGTGTATACAATGTTCTAAAGGTGGTGTATACAATGTTCTAAAGGTGGTGTATACAATGTTCTAAAGGTGGTGTATACAATGTTCTAAAGGTGGTGTATACAATGTTCTAAAGGTGGTGTATACAATGCTCTAAAGGTGGTGTATACAATGTTCTAAAGGTGGTGTATACAATGTTCTTATAAGAACATAAGAATGAAGGTAACTGCAGAAGGCCTATTGGCCCATATAAGGCAGCCCCTATTTATATCAACCTAATCTCATTCATATATATGTCCAACCTACACTTGAAACAATAATGGGATCCTACTTTTATTATGTTAAGCGGTAATTGGTTCCACAAATCAGTAATCCTGTTATTGAACCAGTATTTACCCAGGTCTTTCGAAAATCTTAACACTATCGCTCGCTTTGGACACCGATCACGTCCACTTTTTTTCTCTCGAGTCCTAGCCGAGGACAGGACTCGCGTCCACTCCAAAAATATTTGTATAAAATTCATTTTTTATCCGATCGACCTCGAGATAGTTTCAAAATAAGAGCCATTAGAGTGCACACAATTTGATACCAAAATGAAAGACGTAACATGAAACTTGATGTCCGAACACTTGAGAGATTGTAAATACGTTTTTGGTCAAAATTTTAAAATATTTGTTAAAATTCTATTTATTGTGCTATTATGTTGGGAGTAGTTTTATAATGCGAGCCTTTATGTTGCGAACAATTTGATACCAAACTGAAAAATGTAACAAAAATATTTATGTCAGAACACTGGAAAGATAAATAATTTTGTGATTATGAGCAGAGAATTAAAATATTTGTTAAAATTCCAGTTATTGTTCTATTATTATGGGACTAGTTTTAAAATACGCGCCTTTTTATTGCAAACAATTTGATACAAAAATGAAAGACGTAACACGAAAATTGATGTTATCAAACTGAACGAGTATACACATTAGGTTGCGGTGTACAAATTGGTGCTTGTTTACAGGTAACTTTAGGCTTTCCTGCGGGGGAGGCACGCCAGGCTTTTGTACATTATATTGATATACACCTGTAGGGAATTTAATTGTGAACACAATGATACCAAAACGAACGACGCAGCACAAGAATTAAGGTGAGAAAACTGAAACGAGTATGCACATTTTACCAATTTTGTGCGCTCACGGGTAACTTTTGCCGAATTTAGGCTCTGCTGTTGGGAGTCACGCCAGGCTTTTGTACATTATATTGATATACACCTGTAGGGAATTTAATTGTGAACACAATGATACCAAAATGAACGACGTAGCACTAAAATTAAGGTGAGAAAACTGAAACGAGTATACACATTTCAGTGTCACCGTGCGCTTGCCCACACATTCGCCCGCACGTCGAGCGCGTGACGTCTAAATTGGCTGCGCGCATGCCCAGGGCATGATAATGTTAACTTATTAAATTTATACCTAATGTTTCGTGTTCTATTTTGTGTCGATACTTTTAATATCCTATTAATATCTTCTTAGTTATGCCCATTCATCCACTTGTACACCTCTATCATGTCACCCATAATTCTTTGCCTTTTTAGAGAATGTAATTTAAGCTTTGCTATCTTCGTATGACAGGTTTCTAATTTGCGGGATTAACTTTGTCATCCTACGTTGGATGCATTCTAGTAATTTTATATCTATTCTACAGTATGGAGACCAGAACTGAGTTGCATAATCTAAATGGGGCCAAACAGGAGCAAGATATAGCTGAACACCACCACCAGGTCTTGTTACTAATGCTTCGATAAATAAAACCCAGTGTCCTATTTGCCTTATTACAAACATTTATGCATTGATTTTTTGGTTTTAAATTCTTACTAATCAGAGCCTTTTAATCTCACAGAGCCTTTTCACAATCCAACTTCGCAATCTCAACACCATCTAGCTCGCATCTTGTAACCATTATCATTATCAAGCCTGAAAACCTTACATTTGTCAGCATTAAACTGCATCTACCAATCTTCTGACCATTTCAAAACCTTATTTACATCGTATTTAAGTGATAGCAAGTCTTTTTCCATGTTGATTTCCCTCCCGATTTTTGTATCTCGGAAATTTGCAAACATGGTGCAGTATACAATGTTCTCAAGGTGCTGTATACAGTGTTTGCAAGGTGCTGTATACAGTGTTCTCAAGGTGCTGTATACAGTGTTTTCAAGATGCTTATACAATGCGGCATATAGCATTGCCCCATGCATTCCCCCCCCCCACCATACGATTTCCTATGGGAAAATTTGATTTAGTGTACAAATTTTCCGATTACGATCAGTCTCTTGGAACAGATTAAATTCGTAAACCAAGGTTCCACTGTATATATATGCATAATGAAACAAAAACAAATGACAAGGGCAAATAATGCATAAACCAGGAAATAGAAGAATTCTTTGACCAATGAAAATGTTTGAAACATTTACTATCATTCATTCATAAAATGATGTCATTTACTATTATACACAAAAAACAGCTTCTTGCCATATGTCCTCCGGTAAGCTAAATATAATATTATACACTGTATTAGTAAACATGATGTATTGTGGAACGTAATGTTTACTACCTTATTCAAATACAGTACTTATTTATAATCCATTATCATTCTCAGCATATTCTGTCCATATTCCATGGATTATAACCAGGGAATTCATAATGATTCATGGACACCCAGTCAGCAGCGTTACTAATCTATGTATATATTCAAAATGGAAAGGATTTTATGACCAAAACTGTACAATGGTTATCTTGAGGTTATCTTGAGATGATTTCGGGGCTTTAATGTCCCCGCGGTCCGGTCCTCGACCAGGCCTCCACCCCCAAGAAGCAGCCCGTGACAGCTGACTAACACCCAGGTACCTATTTTACTGCTAGGTAACAGGGGCATAGGGTGAAAGAAACTCTGCCTATTGTTTCTCGCCGGCGCCTGGGATCGAACCCAGGACCACAGGATCACGCTTCCTGGGGTGTGTGTGTGTGTGGTGTGGGGAAAAAAAAAAAAAAAAAAAAAAAAATAGTAGTAGTTAGTAAACAGTTAATTGACAGTTGAGAGACGGGCCGAAAGAGCAAAGCTCAACCCCCGTAAAAACACAACTAGTAAACACAAGTCCAGCGTGCTGTCCGCTCGGCCGACCGGGGAGCCAGTCGGCCGAGTGATGGTCCTCATTGGTGATGAGGACCATCACCAATGTCATCATCGGTCCATCATCGGTCGGTGATGGTCCTCATTGTTACAACGTAAGTACTACCTAAATAGGAGGTTGGGCTGAATATTAATACAAGGCATTACTTACCCTATCAATAGTAATTGTTGGGATGAAGGAGACACGGGGCTTGAGACTATTGGTCATGTCACCCATGTGCTTCAGAATGCTGCTACCTTTATCCGAGAGGATGCACGCCTCTACATTTTGCCAGTTCTCACCATTCTTCTCGACACACTGCAGAATGGATTACAGTGATAAAACTGTGTTATATATAAAAAATATTTTTATGCTTGAATCATTAGAGGGCACTATTATCTGAACAAGAAGGAGTAGTTTATGATCCAAGAAGTTTAAGAATTAGGAGTCAACAATCCTTTATAACTCCAAAGAAAGTACTTAATGAATACAGTATAATGATACTTAATTGTTAATCCTTTCACTGCACCACCCTCTGTTAGGTTTTGTTCTCCGAGGATAGAAAAGTGGGTAAAATATTATTTTGCTTTTGTATATTTTTATTAAAGTTCTAGAAAAAAGATGCTTTTTGACTTGCTCTATACCATTAAAAAACCCGCGTTGAATGTAATGAAACGCCATTTTCTGGGTGAGACCCGGAGGCTCCCTCGGAGCTATCCGGCTAGTATGAATATCTTGAGGTTATCTTGAGATGATCTCGGGGCTTTAGTGTCCCCGCGGCCCGGTCCTCGACCAGGCCTCCACCCCCAGGAAGCAGCCCGTGACAGCTGACTAACACCTAGGTACCTATTTTACTGCTAGGTAACAGGGGCGTAGGGTGAAAGAAACTGCCCAGTGTTTCTCGCCGGCACCCGGGATCGAACCCAGGACCACAGGATCACAAGTCCAGTGTGCTGTCCGCTTGGCCGACCGGCTCCCCTGTATTAGGATTGTATTAGAATGTATTAGACCCTAGCATCAGTCAATGCACATGGAGTTCTAAGCCTACCGGGGACCACGAGCCAGAACCTGGCTTCCCTCAGAGAAGCACGAAGAGCAATGGCTAATAGAAACCCCTGTGTGAGTGGAACCATTCAATGTCTGCCATCGATTGGGTCAGGAACCCAGAAAGGTAAGCACCCCAAAACAAACCCCTATTCTGGTTAAAATATTACTACCGAGAGTCAAACTTCTGGACAGAACTCTCCAAATGAAAACGAGCATGACGTTACCACGTCACAGTGCTGCTGTCTGCACACCTCCCCAGGAGGAGGAAGGGGGAGCCCCAGACCCCCGTGCCGGCTATCCACATCCCAGTTCTGTGGCTAATGTGAACCGGTAATGTCGTGCACCTCTGACTCCTGTGTTTTCCAGTTCTGTGCCTTTTGGTGTGGTCCTATTTTCTAGGTGGTGCGTAAGCCAGGAGAAATTTCACAAGTACTCGGGCTGCATGTGCCTAGGGTCCTCTTCCCTAGGTGCCCTGTAAGTACTGCCATTTGGGGTTTAGGCCAACTTCCACAAGTCACCTTGGGGGTCTACCTCCACAGGGTATTTTGCTGCTTGGAGATTGGCCGCCCTTGGAGCCAGCTTTGGTATTTCATGCACCACTGTTTGCCTCTGGGTAGGGGGTAGTTTTGTCACTGGTAGAAGTGCAGGGTGCTGTGCAGCTAGTTTTCACCTCTCATTGTGGCTGGCTCTGTTCCACCTGGGCACGTTGTCCTCTTGTGGGGTTTTTCTTTTGTTTTTGTTCCTGCCTGGTGGGGGGGTCTGCCTCTTGGTTTTAGTCACACCCATTTCCATCTCGGTTGTCCTCCACTAGGCCCCCTGTGAATGTACACATCCCGGGGTTCAGCTTTAGAAGTTTGCTTGGTAATCTTTGGCGCCGGTTAGCAGTACTCTGCCTAGGCTTCCTTTAGCGAGATATGCGACTAAGGGCTATCGGAAACCCCCGCGGGAGCTCTTTGGTTCGATGGATGCGACCCCAGGGTCCCCCTCTCGCTTCGTGCGAGTTTGAAGGTTGCTCTGTCCCCTTGTCTCAGGAAGATACTCAATGGTTGTGCCTCCGTCATGCTGCCTGTTGGGCCGGTGACACCTTCAACCTGGAGCCCTGCGAGTTTTGTTCCTTGTTTGAACTCCAATTCACCCAGTTTACTGTTCATAACCTTTGGATGCAGACAGCTCGCTGTCCCAAGTCAAGCGCCTCAATATCGCAGCTGAGCCAATCAGAATTAAGATCAATGAGGACCAGGACCTGCATGACAGAAACCAAGTGTGAGGAAAAGTGAAGGTCCTCCACCATGAGCACTGTTGATAACAAGGGCACACAGGAATGGAACTGCACCAAGTCTAAAACCCAGGAGCAAACAGCAGTCAATGAGATACTTAAAAGAAATTCCTCTCAGGAACACCTGAAACAGTCACTACCTCCAGCCACTTAACACTATTGGTAACTTTGGACAGGACTCGCGTCCATTATTTTTCTCCTGAGTCCTAACTTTGGACCGGACTTGCATCCACTACAAAAAGTATTTGTATAAAATTCATTTTTTATCCGATCGACCTCGAGATAGTTTCAAAATAAGAGCCATTAGAGTGCACACAATTTGATACCAAAATGAAAGACGTAACATGAAACTTGATGTCCGAACACTTGAAAGATTGTAAATACGTTTTTGGTCAAAATTTTAAAATATTTGTTAAAATTCTATTTATTGTGCTATTATGTTGGGAGTAGTTTTATAATGCGAGCCTTTATGTTGCGAACAATTTGATACCAAACTGAAAAATGTAACAAAAATATTTATGTCAGAACACTGGAAAGATAAATAATTTTGTGATTATGAGCAGAGAATTAAAATATTTGTTAAAATTCCAGTTATTGCTCTATTATTATGGGACTAGTTTTAAAATACGCGCCTTTTTATTGCAAACAATTTGATACAAAAATGAAAGACGTAACACGAAAATTGATGTTATCAAACTGAACAAGTATACACATTAGGTTGCGGTGTACAAATTGGTGCTCGTTTACAGGTAACTTTAGGCTTTCCTGCGGGGGAGGCACGCCTGGCTTTTGTACATTATATTGATACACACCTGTAGGGAATTTAATTGTGAACACATAAATGATACCAAAACGAACGACGCAGCACAAGAATTAAGGTGAGAAAACTGAAACGAGTATGCACATTTTACCAATTTTGTGCGCTCACAGGTAACTTTTGCCGAATTTAGGCTTTGCTGTTGAGAGTCACGCCAGGCTTTTGGACATTATATTTATACACACCTGTAGGGAATTTAATTGCGAACACAATGATATCAAAACGAGCGACGTAGCACGAGAATTAAGGTGAGAAAGCTGAAACGAGTATACACATTTAGGTGTCACCGCGCGCTTACCCGCACGCTCGGTGCATGACCCCTAAGTTGACCACGCACCTGCCCGGTGAGCGATAGTGTTAAGTGTGCAAGAACCCCATGCATCATATGGTATGGACAAGGTTGAATTCAGGGTGCTGTATATGTTAAGCATGCAAGCTACCAGTGTACCCCACTAGCCAAAGTCGCTACCAACCTGGATGAAGACGGGGACCACAAGACCCCTGACTCACCCTAGGCGAGGTCTGCCTCAAGTAAGAAGGACCTTTAAAGGAGCAACACCCCAAAAACACCAGAGACGAGAACTCTGTCAGTGCACGGGCCAAGCACACTAAATGCTCATGCTACGTAACCATATACCCTGTACACAGAAATGCCACAAAGGGCAAAGACCTAAAAATGCTTAGCTGAAAAACCAGAGTAGCCTAAACAGCAGAGGCAACAGCAGTTTTGTTGTGATCGCATCAACATAAGAACTGACAGCTCAGATCCCCGGAGGAGGTGAGCCCCTTCCCCTCCTTCCAATTGACTGGAGAAGGTAGGGTAGTTCAGAGCTCTCACGCTAGTTATTGAGAGATTCGATCGTTTGTTAATATTGCTGAGGAAGTTCATTAGACAGGTTGCGAGACTCCCGTCTCTCCTTGGCACACATCAGTTGCCCGTTTTGGTTCACTGATTTTCTGGATGCCTTCCCTGGTGAGGTGTTTGACAGTCATCTGCTCCCTGCACCTCTTTGATGGGACCAGGTTCTGGCTCTGGTGCCCAGTAGTCCTAAGAACTCCATGGCTAATGTGACCTAGTAGTAGGGAGTCATCTCGGTGAGATAGCTTCAGGGAGCCACAAGGAGCTCCCCCCAAAAAACATTGTACTGTATATTAAAAGAAATTTGAGTCTTCATTATACAATTATAAATATGATTCTAGCAACTTAATACCAGGTAGTAGTTGTTTCCAATTTGCAAAATATAATCAACACATCATAACTGCCAAGGAATTTGATGGTATTTTAGAAAATTTTTAAATGGGTCTTTATTTCCCAGACATTGATTTGCATTGTATTCTAGTCGAGTTGTGTCATTTTTGTCATTTAAGACATTTCTAATCAACTGTCTAAGTATATAAAGTAGAACCTCGAGTGACGACCGCCTCAAATGGTGACCATTTTGGGTAACGAACGCCCCAATCGCCAACAATTCGTCTCGTTAGGCGACCGCTCATTTGAATAACGTCAACACCACATGGTGGGGTCGGGGGCTGCTTCTCGCATATTCTCGGACGCTTCCGACGATGCAAATAAATTATTTTTCCTTGTTTAAAGATGCTATTGATGCTGGAATGTTGTGAAGCATTGACTTTTTGTAAAAAAAACGAAATGAACTTTTTTAACGAAAGAACAAATGTCAAAAAGGTTTGTTTGGTGTTGGGCAGGTAGGCTGCTGCTCCATTATTGAGAAATAAATGAAAAATACAAAACAAATGGAACACATTTGAAACATAGAAAGATTGTCATAATGGAGCAGACTACCTGACAAACACTGAAAGAACCTTTATGGCTTTTGTCCGTTTTTCAAATTGTTTCAACTGTTTTTTTATTTTTTATTTTATTTAAGAAACATGGAGCAGCCCACCTGCCAAACACAGAACGAACCTTTGACATTTGTTCTGTTTTTCAAAATTCTTCATTTTTTTCTTGTTTATAAGAAACATGGAACAGCCTACCTGACAAACACCGAACAAACCTTTTGCTATACAAAAAATGAAAAAAAATAACAAATTTGAAGAAAGAAAAATGTCATAAAGGTTTGTTCAGTGTAAGATAGGCTGCTCCATTATTTAAAACATTGAATATCATATTGATGTTTTTCGGTGGTAGAACGGATTATTTGTATTTAAATTATTTTCAATGGGGAACTTTGTTTTGAACGACATCGGTTTCACATGACGACGACGGCGGCGCTGGAACGAATTAAATTCGTCATTCGAGGCACTACTGTAAACTATATAAACAATATGAGAGACTATATCTGTTCAAAGTTGGAGGCCAGACACTTTAGGCTAGCCTAACCCAACTTTACAGTACTCACCTAGCTGTGTTTGTGGGGGTTGAGCTCTGGCCCTTTGGTCCCACCTCTCAACTAATGTACAGATTCCTGAGCCTACTGGGCTCTATCATATCTACATTTGAAACTGTGTATGGAGTCAGCCTCCACCACATCACTGTCTAATGCATTCCATCTGTTAACAACTCTGACACTGAAAAAGTTCTTTCTAACATCCCTGTGGCTCATTTGGGTACTCGGTTTGCACCTGTGTCCCCTTGTTCACACACCACCTGTGTTAAACAGTTTATCTTTATCTACCCTGTCAATTCCTCTTGAGAATTTTGTAGGTAGTGATCACATCTCCCCTAACTCTTCTGTCTTCCAGTGTCATGAGGTACAGTTCCAGTAATCTTTCCTCATCGCTCATTCCTCTTAGCACAGGGACTATCCTTGTGGCATACTTACCTCTGAATCTTTTCTAACTTCGTTTTGTGTTTGACTAGATGTGTACTCCACACTGGAGCCACATATTCCAGTATTGGTCTGACATATGAGATATACAAGGTTCTGAATGATTCCTTACATAGGTTTCTGAAGAAAGTTTTTATGTTTGCCAGCCTTGCATATGCTGCTGATGTTATCCTTTTGATGTGGGTTTCAGGGGACAGGTCTGGTGTGATATCAACCCCAAGATCTTTCTCTCGTCCTGACTCCTGAAGGATTTCCTCTTCCAGCTGGTACCTTGTGTTTGGCATCCTGCTCCCTACGCCTAGCTTCCTCACTTTGCACTTGCTCGAGTTAAACTAGTAGCCCTTTGTTGGACCATTCCTTCCGTCTGTCCAGGTCATGCTGTAGCCTCTTGTTGTCCCCCTATGACTTAATCCTTCTCATAATTTTAGCATCATCAGGAATCATTGAGAGGAACGAGTCTATACCTTCTGGAAGATCATTCACGTATATCAGAAACAGGATAGGTCCGAGTACAGAACCCTGCGGGACTCCGCTGGTGACAACAAACCAGTCTGAGGTCTCACCCCTCACAGTAACTCTCTGCTTCCTGTTGCTCAGGTACTCCCTTATCCAATGGAGCACCCTACTAGTTACTCCAGCTTGTTTCTCCAACTTATGCAACAGTCTCTCATGGGGTACTGTACTCTGACAGTCCCAGAAAATGCAGTCTGCCCATCCTTCTCTTTCTTACTTAATGCTTGTTGCTTGGTCATAGAATCCAATTAAACTTATGAGACATGACTTGCCTTCCCTGAACCCATGCTGGTGACATGTTACAAAGTCCATTCTCTCCAGATGTGCCACCAGACTTTTTCTCACGATCTTCTCCATCACCCTGCAAGGTATACAAGTTTAAGACTCCAGCCTGTAATTTAAGGCCTCTTGCCTATTCCCTTTTTTGTAGATTGGGACTACGTTAGCTGTCTTCCAACTCTCTGGTAGGTCTCCCGCCAACTTTACGCCAACTCTCTGGTAGGCATAGGCTGACATAGGCTGGTCGTGGTCGACCTTTGTTAAATACTCTACTTTAAGAAATATTAACCTGTAACTCCACCCCTTCCATTCCCCAATTTAACTTTCATGAAGTTTGAAATTAAATTGCAGATCTGTTTTCTGCAGAGTATACTGCACATTTTCTGGATTTACTCAAAAACAATGAACTGAATTAATATTATTACTCGGGAACAGGAGGGATGGAGGAAGAGATGAGTGAGAGCAGGAGGGAAGGAGAATAGGATGGAATGTGGAAGTGTGTGTAGGATGTAGAGAATCGGGAATTAAAATGGGAGGAAGAGAAAATGAGGTGGTAGGGAAAATGGGAAGGGGAGAGAGAATGGGAGTGGGATTAGATAATGGGAATGGGGGAGAGAATGGGAGTACAGAAAAGAGAAGGTAGAGAATATTGGAGTGATGGAGAACAGGAAGGAAAGAGAAGGGGGGAAGGGGAAAGAGGAAGGTAGGATTGGGGGAAATGCATTGAAGGAGAGGTGTGTGTGGAAAAAGGCGAGGTGAGAGAGGAAATGACAGAGGGGGGAAAGAGAGAGAGAGAGGGGGATATGAGAGAGAGAGAGAGAGAGAGAGAGAGGGAGAGAGATGGGGGGTTAAAGACAGACACAGAGAGGGGCAGACAGAAACAGCTAGACAGGAAAACACAAGACAGATCTGGGGTGCTTGGATTGACCCAGGCACCGCCGGGTATCCCACCTAGTGCTGTACAAAACTGAAAACAAAACAACAAATTAAAGGGTAACTGAAAATAATATTTTGTTCTGTTGAACAAAAAAATTTATCTTAAAATTTATCTAAAGGTATTTAGCAATAAATAGCCTTTGATTAGATGTCAACAAAATGCAACTAAAAGACTTGGTAGTGTTACAACCTCCATAGGCCTATTAAATTGATAAACTTACCTTCTGCCCAATTTTCAATGGCATATCATTTTTCTCTATCATGCAGTGAACAATTGCTAACTGCTTTCCCTCATCCTTAACAATATTTGTTACGCACGCATGAACCATGTTGGCCTTGCACTCCACTGGTCCATGCTGACAGTCAAAAACGAGCTTTCCATCCTTTTCTTGGGTCTGGAAAGGTTAAAGCCAATTTACAGAGGGTTTTTAGCAAGTTTTAGGCTCTTGGCCACACACTGGACTAGCATGGACATTCAACACTAGTAAAAATATTGGAAATTTTCAGTTACACCTATAGCTTACAATAAAATCTTACATATGCAGATGATGAGTCACAATAACGTGGTTGAAGATATGATGACCAAACTACATATCGGAAGATGGTAAAAAAATGATATTTTGGTCCGTCCTGGACCATTATCAAGTCGTGTGTGATAATGACGACTTGGTAATGGTCCAATACGAACTAAAACGAGGTCGTTTTTGCTACTTTTAATGTGTGGTTTGGTCGCAATAACACCTTATATCTTTGTCAAGCCAAACAAACTGTTTAAATGGTTGTTCAGCTCATTCCAAGTGAACAATACAGTGCTGGCAGTTAACTTTGATTGCATTTACCTGTAATGTAGACACCTGTTATACAATATATCTAATGAATTGTTCAGTATTTTCCTACAAATAATAAAGTAATTTTTTATAAAGAGAACATTACATATTGTATACAGCACGTACATTCCTTCAATGTTACAGGGACATATCTGTACCCATAGGAGTGAAAAAGAAACGTGTACCTCAAAGAATAAAAACTAATGTATTACATTCATTTTTGTTTATGTAGGTGTATTATAACTGTCATTTGCATACTTAAATAACAGTATCTACCAAACAGTAACTAGCATTGTCATATCTGGATATTATTTGTGGATGATGATGGCTTCATCAACTTCACTGACATTCCACTTATTGACTATTGGTACAGTACAGGGTATGAGTACTTCCTTACATTTCTTCGAGTTGTTTACTTTTCCAGCTTCCACCTATGTCCTCTTGCCTCATTTTCTCTCAATTTAAAAAGGCTGCCCTTAACCATCTTGTTTATTCCCCTCAGTACCTTAAATGTAGCGATCATGTTTTCATTGATACTACTACTCCTCCAGGATTATGATATTGAGGTACAGTACCTTGAACTGTTCTCACAGATGAGTCCTTAATCCCCAAGCTGCTCTGGGATATTTGGCCTATGTCACCCACAGGCATGCATATTATTTATTTATATATATATATATATATATATATATATATATATATATATATATATATATATATATATATATATATGTCGTACCTAGTAGCCAGAACGCACTTCTCGGCCTACTATGCAAGGCCTGATTTGCCTAATAAGCCAAGTTTTCCTGAATTAATATATTTTCTCTAATTTTTTTCTTATGAAATGATAAAGCTACCCATTTCATTATGAATGAGGTCAATTTATTTTTATTGGAGTTAAAATTAACGTAGATATATGACCGAACCTAACCAACCCTACCTAACCTAACCTAACCTATCTTTATAGGTTAGGTTCGGTGTGGTAGCCGAAAAAGTTAGGTTAGGTTAGGTTAGGTAGGTTAGGTAGTCGAAAAACCATTAATTCATCAAAACTTGGCTTATTAGGCAAATCGGGCCTTGCATAGTAGGCCGATAAGTGCGTTCTGGCTACTAGGTACGACATATATATATATATATATATATATATATATATATATGTCGTACCTAGTAGCCAGAACGCACTTATCGGCCTACTATGCAAGGCCCGATTTGCCTAATAAGCCAAGTTTTGATGAATTAATGGTTTTTCGACTACCTAACCTACCTAACCTAACCTAACCTAACTTTTTCGGCTACCACACCGAACCTAACCTATAAAGATAGGTTAGGTTAGGTTAGGTAGGGTTGGTTAGGTTCGGTCATATATCTACGTTAATTTTAACTCCAATAAAAATAAATTGACCTCATTCATAATGAAATGGGTAGCTTTATCATTTCATAAGAAAAAAATTAGAGAAAATATATTAATTCAGGAAAACTTGGCTTATTAGGCAAATCAGGCCTTGCATAGTAGGCCGAGAAGTGTGTTCTGGCTACTAGGTACGACATATATATATATATATATATATATATATATATATATATATATATATATATATATATATATATATATATATATAATATATATATACAGTGGAACCTCTATTAACGAGTTTAATCCGTTCTAGCACCAAGCTCGTTACCTGGAAAACTCGTCTTTGGAAACAAATTTCCCCATTTAAAATAAAGGAAATAAATTTAATCCGTTCCACTCCCAAAAACATCCATACTTGTATGACATTTTTTAATGTCAATATAATACTGCACATGTAATTATAAATGTTTTGTTGTACTGTTTTAACATTTACTTTACCTTATGAAGAGTCGTTGCTGGCTTGAGGGAGACGATGGGGAGGTGAGAAGGAGGAGAGGGGTTATGGTGTGGAAGGAGAATCCACCTCTGAGTCAGGTGGCTCTCTCTTCTTGGGATTTTCACCCCACTGGGACCGGGTTGTGGTTCACTATCACTGGCTCTTTGTTTCTCTACTTTCGGAAAGAACTTTTCTATTGACAATTGCTTTTGTCTTTGTTTTAGGATGTCCCTAAAACGAGACAGTAAATTGTCATTAAACATGTTCACACATCGGGTTGTCACTGCTTGATCAGGGTGATGTTTTTCTAAGAATGCGGTCACCTTTTCAAACATTCCTAACACTTCCCTGATCTCACTTGAAGAGGCAGCAGCATCCTCCCGTACCTCCTCCTCCCCTGATGAGAACTCTTGTGCCTCCTCTTGATTAATCTCCTTCTGAAGTTCCAGGAGTTCCTCAGTGGTCAGTTCCTCACTGTGCTCCTCCACTAACTCCTGCACATCAGCAGCATCCAACTCCAGACCCAAAGTTTGCCCCAGAGCAACAATATCATCCATTAGATGCACTTCCGGGTCTTCCACAGGTGCAGATGCAGATGCAGGTGCAGGACCGAAACCTTCAAAGTCTCGCTCAGGGACACCCTCAGGCCACAGGTTACGCCAAGCAGAGTTAAGGGTCCTCCTTGTCACTCCTTCCCAGGCCTTATCGATCAAACGTAAGGCACCCAGGATATTAAAGTGGTTCTTCCAGAATTCTTTGAGGGTCAGCCCTGTATTGTCGGTCACATCAACACACCTCTCCAACAAGGCCTTCATGTAGAGTTTCTTAAAGTTTGCAATGACTTTCTGGTCCATAGGTTGGAGGAGTGGAGTGGTATTGGGAGGAAGGAACTTGGTGATGAACTGATTTTCAGGATACAATTCATCTCGCATCTGTGGAGGATGTGCAGGAGCATTATCAAGCACAAGCAAGGCCTTGAGTGGCAACTGTTTCTCTTCAAGATATTTCCTCACTGAGGGGCCAAAAACATCATTGATCCATTCAGTGAAGAATATCCGCGTGACCCAGGATTTCTTATTGGACCTCCACATCACATTCAGTCGCGCCTTATACACTTTACATGCCTTGAACACGCGTGGATTTTCTGAGTGGTAGACCAGCAGCGGCTTGACCTTGCAATCGCCACTTGCATTGGCGCAGAGGACGAGAGTAAGCCGATCCTTCATCGGTTTGTGGCCAGGCAAAGATTGTTCCTCCTGTGTGATGTAGGTCCTCTTCGTCATTTTCTTCCAAAACAGGCCAGTCTCGTCACAATTAAAAACTTGTTGGGGCAAGAACTCCTTTTCAGCAACAAATTCCTGGAACTCTGGTACAAATTTCTCAGCAGCAGCTTTATCAGAGCTGGCAGCCTCCCCATGTCGCACAACACTGTGGATACCGCTTCTCTTCCTAAATTTCTCAAACCATCCACGGCTTGCCTTAAATATCTCCTCCTCTTCAGACGACGCACCTGGTGTCTTCCTGACAAGGTCCACATACAACTTCTTGGCCTTTGCACAGACAAGAGCTTCAGAGACACTATTGCCATGCAATTGCCTTTCATTCATCCAGACTAGCAGTAGCTTTTCAACCTCTTCTACGATTTGTGGACGTTTCTTGTTAACCTTGGTAACTCCTTTAGCCACCTCAAGCGTCTTAAATTGTTCCTTCCTCTTCAGAATGGTACAAATCGTTGATGAGGTCCTGCCATACTCCCTGACGAGATCAACCACACGCACACCACGCTCGTGCTTTGCTATTATTTCCTTCTTCACTTCAACAGTAATTGTTGCTTTCTTCCCCTTGCCAACACTGTCTTTAGCAACCAGCTTCTTTGGCGACATCGTGCGTTACAAATTGCAGTCACCAAACCACAAAAACACACGAGAAAAGCGCAAATAAATCCAGAGGGATGCTTGTCGTGTGAGATACAACAACAACACTGGCGTCGGAGGCGTCCGAGAATTTGCGAGAACCCGCGAGACGCTAGGAAGCGCCATGTGGTTTCACTCGTTAATAGAGACGAGCTCGTCAATAGAGACAAATTTGCTGCGAGTGGCTTGCTCGTTACTGGAAAAACTCGTTAATAGAGCCACTCGTTAATAGAGGTTCCACTGTATATATGTAATTACCTAAGTGTCTAATAAGCCAAGTTTTCATGAATTAATGTTTTTTCGTCTACCTAACCTACCTAACCTAACCTAACCTAGCTTTTTTTGGCTACCTAACCTAACCTTACCTATAAATATAGGTTAGGTTAGGTTAGGTAGGGTTGGTTAGGTTCGGTCATATATCTACGTTAATTTTAACTCCAATAAAAAAAATTGACCTCATACATAGAGAAAAGGGTTGCTTTATCATTTCATAAGAAAAAAATTATAGTAAATATATTAATTCAGGAAAACTTGGCTTATTAGGCAAATCGGGCCTTGAATAGTAGGCTGAAAAGTGAGTTCTGGCAACTAGGTACGACATATATATATATATATATATATGTCGTACCTAGTAGCCAGAACTCACTTCTCAGCCTACTATTCAAGGCCCGATTTGCCTAATAAGCCAAGTTTTCCTGAATTAATATATTTACTATAATTTTTTTCTTATGAAATGATAAAGCAACCCTTTTCTCTATGTATGAGGTCAATTTTTTTTATTGGAGTTAAAATTAACGTAGATATATGACCGAACCTAACCAACCCTACCTAACCTAACCTAACCTATATTTATAGGTAAGGTTAGGTTAGGTAGCCAAAAAAAGCTAGGTTAGGTAGGTTAGGTAGACGAAAAAACATTAATTCATGAAAACTTGGCTTATTAGGCAAATCGGGCCTTGAATAGTAGGCTGAGAAGTGCGTTCTGGCTATTAGGTACGACATACATACATTATATATATATATTATATATATATTATATATATATATTATATATATATATATATATTATATATATATATTATATATATATATTATATATATATATATATATATATATATATATATATATATATATATATATATATATATATATATATATATATATATATATATAGTGGTACCTCGGAATGCGAGTGTCCCTGTATGCGAGTTTTTCGGAAGACGAGCAGGATTTACTCCAAAAATATGTCTCGGAAGGCGAGGGTTACCTCGGGACGCGAGTTTGTTGATACGTGTACAGGCCGACTGGCGCGTGGTGGCATGGCGATCGCGTCCTCAGTTTACCAGTGTCTCGTGTCCAGTGACTATCCCACCTGAATTCTTCACAAGGATTTACAGTTTTTTATCGTTTTTTTGGCCATTTGAGCATAAAAGTTGTCATTATATATCTTGCCATGGGTCTCAAGAAAGCCATTGGTAAGGTTCAACCTAAGAAAATAGCTGTGAGTAGATGCAGTAGAGGATGTCCCTTCTTGATTAAGAAAATGTGTGAAGTATGGGAAGAACTGCAAAGTTTTGTTGAAAAAACTCACCCAGATAAAGCTGTAGCAGGCCGTTGCATTGACCTTTTAAATGATAATGTGATGTCTTACTACAGACAAGTGTTAAAATGTAGGGAAAAACAAGTGTCATTAGATAAATTCTTAGTAAAACAAGCAAGTCCTAGTGGTATGCAGGCAAAATGTGCAGAGTGTGCATACCAGTGAAGTCCTCACTGCCTCATGTGATAATGGAAGGGGACTCCCCTTCCAAACAGTAACTCCTCTCTTCCTCCCACCTCCTCACCATCTTCCATATGCCTACAGCATTCAACAGCAAGGTAAGTAATAACTTGAACATAGTTTTGTAGGTTTATTTAGATGAATTAGGTATAAAAATTTAGTTTGATGTGGGGTTTTTGGGGTAGTCAGGAACGGATTAATTCATTTCCCTTTATTTCTTATGGGGAAATTAGCTTCGGAATGCGAGTTTTCGGAATACGAGGCGTCTCCAGGAACCAATTAAACTCTTAAACTGAGGTATGCCTGTATGTATGTATGTATGTATGTATGTATGTATGTATATATGTATATGTATATATATATATATATATATATATATATATATATATATATATATATATATATATATATATATATATATATATATATATATATATATATATATAAATATAAATAATATGCATGCCTGTGGGTGACATAGGCCAAATATCAGGGAACACAAATTAACAGGTTTGAGGTGTAGGTAGGTAAGGGGGGGGGGTTGTGTGTGTGTGTGTGTGTAATTACCTAAGTGTAATTACCTAAGTGTAGTCACAGGATGAGAGCTACGCTCGTGGTGTCCCGTCTTCCCAGCACTCTTTGTCATATAACGCTTTGAAACTACTGACGGTCTTGGCCTCCACCACCTTCTCACTTAACTTGTTCCAACCGTCTACCACTCTATTTGCGAAGGTGAATTTTCTTATATTTCTTCGGCATCTGTGTTTAGCTAGTTTAAATCTATGACCTCTTGTTCTTGAAGTGCCAGGTCTCGGGAAATCTTCCCTGTCAATTTTATCAACTTCTGTTACTATTTTGTATGTAGTGATCATATCACCTCTTTTTCTTCTGTCTTCTAGTTATGGCATGTTTAATGCTTCCAACCTCTCCTCGTAGCTCTTGCCCTTCAGTTCTGGGAGCCACTTCGTTGCATGTCTTTGCACCTTTTCCAGTTTGTTGATGTGCTTCTTAAGATATGGGCACCACACAACAACTGCATATTCTAGCTTTGGCCTAACAAAAGTCATGAACAATTTCTTTAGTATATTGCCATCCATGCATTTAAATGCAATTCTGAAGTTAGAAAGCATCGCATAGGCTCCTTGCACAATATTCTTTATGTGGTCCTCAGGTGATAGTTTTCTATCTAGAACCACCCCTAGATCTCTTTCTTTATCAGAATTCTTTAAAGATTTCTCACATAATATATAGGTTGTATGGGGTCTATGTTCTCCTGTTCCACATTCCATCACATGACATTTATTAACATTAAATTCCATTTGCCAGGTGGTGCTCCATATACTTATTTTGTCCAGGTCTTCTTGAAGGGCATGACAATCATCTAAATTTCTTATCCTTCCTATTATCTTAGCATCATCAGCAAACATGTTCATATAATTCTGTATACCAACTGGTAGATCATTTATGTACACAATATACATCACTGGTGCAAGAACTGAACCCTGTGGTACTCCACTTGTGACATTTCTCCATTCCGATACATTGCCTCTGATTACTGCCCTCATTTTTCTCATTTTTCTATCAGTCAGAAAATTTTTCATCCATGATAGAAGCTTACCTGTCACCCCTCCAATATTTTCCAGTTTCCAGAACAACCTCTTATGTGGAACTCTGTCGAAAGCCTTTTTTAGGTTCAGATAGATGCAGTCAACCCAACCATCTCTTTCCTGTAGTATCTCTGTGGCTCGATCATAGAAACTGAGTAAATTCGATACACAGGATCTTCCAAATCGAAAACCATACTGTCTGTCTGATATTATATCATTTCTCTCCAGGTGTTCTACCCATTTAGTTTTGATTAGCTTTTCCAATACTTTCACTATTACACTTGTCAATGATACAGGTCTATAATTGAGGGGGTCTTCCCTGCTGCCACTTTTGTAGATTGGAACTATGTTAGCCTGTTTCCACACGTCTGCTACGATTCCTGTACACAGGGATGCCTGAAAGATCAGGTGAAGTGGAATGCTGAGCTCAGATGCACATTCTCTCAGAACCCATGGTGAAATGCCATCTGGGCCAGCTGCTTTGTTCTTCCCGAGCTCCTTTAGCATATTTTCCACTTCATCTCTAGACACCTCTATCCGCTCTATGTTGTTCTCTGGAATTTTCATTGTGTCTGGTTCTCTGAAGATTTCATTTTGTACAAACACACTTTGGAACTTTTCATTTAATGTTTCACACATTTCCTTTTCATTTTCCGTGAATCTGTTTCCCATTTTCAACCTCTGGATATTATCCTTTACCTGCAATTTGTTGTTTATGAATTTGTAGAATAGGCCCGGTTCTGTTTTACATTTATCTGCTATCCCTTTTTCAAAATTTCTTTCTGCCTCTCTCCTTACTGCTGCATAGTTGTTTCTCGCATCTTTGTATCGCTGGTATGTTTGGGGGTTTGGCCTCTTCCTATACCGATTCCATTTTTGTGTCTTTTGGTCTCTTGCCCTCTCACAATTTCTGTCGAACCAATCCTGTTTTCTGGCCCTGCATCTCTGTTTTGGTATGAATGTTTGTGTGCCTTCCTCGTATAGTTTTAAAAATTTGGCATACATTTCATTTACTTCCCTGCCTAGCAACAATTCTGTCCAAATACACTCATTAAAAAAATTTCGAAGTTCCCCATAGTTGCCTCTCCTTAAATTGAGTTTATCAACTGTTTCAATGTCCCCATTTTCTTCTAGATGATATCTTAAAGAATATTTAATGTCTAACAGGACGTGATCACTCTTTCCCAAGGGAGGAAGGTACTGGATGTCAAAAATCTCTTCTTCTTTCCTGGTGAATACTAGATCCAGTACTGACGGTACATCTCCTTCCCTCATTCTTGTGGCTTGCTTTATGTGTTGATACAAGAATGTCTCCAGAATGAGGTTCACAAATCTGCATGTCCAAAAGTCCTCCGTTCTTGCTTCATAGGCCTCCCAGTCTATTGCTCTAAAGTTGAAGTCCCCCAGTATCAACAGTCGTGATTTATCTTTATCTGCTTGTACAATAATATCTCTCATGACCATTATGAGGCCCTCTCGTTTGTCATCCAGTTCTTCCTTTGTCCATGTGTTGCTTGCTGGTGGGCTGAAGGTATTTACAATTATCAGCTTATCATCCTGATTCCAGACCTGCAATGCCATTATGTCAATATCTCGAGGGTTTTCAAATATTAACTCTTTTACCTTCAGGTGTTTTTCCACCAGTACAGCCACTCCTCCTCCCTTCCTAGTTTTCCTGTCACATCTCCTGTCGTTTCCTGTCACACACACACACGTCATGTGTGTGTGTGTGTGTGTGTGTGTGTGTGTGTGTGTGTGTGTGTGTGTGTGTGTGTGTGTGTGTGTGTGTGTGTGTGTGTGTGTGTGTGTGTGTGTGTAATTACCTAAGTGTAATTACCTAAGTGTAGTTACAGGATGAGAGCTACGCTCGTGGTGTCCCGTCTTCCCAGCACTCTTTGTCATATAACGCTTTGAAACTACTGACGGTCTTGGCCTCCACCACCTTCTCACTTAACTTGTTCCAACCGTCTACCACTCTATTTGCGAAGGTGAATTTTCTTATATTTCTTCGGCATCTGTGTTTAGCTAGTTTAAATCTATGACCTCTTGTTCTTGAAATTCCAGGTCTCAGGAAGTCTTCCCTGTCGATTTTATCAATTCCTGTAACTATTTTGTATGTAGTGATCATATCACCTCTTTTTCTTCTGTCTTCTAGTTTTGGCATATTTAATGCTTCTAACCTCTCCTCGTAGCTCTTGCCCTTCAGTTCTGGGAGCCACTTAGTAGCATGTCTTTGCACCTTTTCCAGTTTGTTGATGTGCTTCTTAAGATATGGGCACCACACAACAGCTGCATATTCTAGCTTTGGCCTAACAAAAGTCATGAACAATTTCTTTAGTATATCGCCATCCATGTATTTAAATGCAATTCTGAAGTTAGAAAGCATAGCATAGGCTCCTTGCACAATATTCTTTATGTGGTCCTCAGGTGATAGTTTTCTATCTAGAACCACTCCTAGATCTCTTTCTTTATCAGAATTCTTTAAAGATTTCTCACATAATATATAGGTTGTGTGGGGTCTATGTTCTCCTATTCCACATTCCATAACATGACATTTATTAACATTAAATTCCATTTGCCAAGTGGTGCTCCATATACTTATTTTGTCCAGGTCTTCTTGAAGGGCATGACAGTCATCTAAATTTCTTATCCTTCCTATTATCTTAGCATCATCAGCAAACATGTTCATATAATTCTGTATACCAACTGGTAGATCATTTATGTACACAATAAACATCACTGGTGCAAGAACTGAACCCTGTGGTACTCCACTTGTGACATTTCTCCATTCTGATACATTGCCTCTGATTACTGCCCTCATTTTTCTATCAGTCAGAAAATTTTTCATCCATGATAGAAGCTTACCTGTCACCCCTCCAATATTTTCCAGTTTCCAGAACAACCTCTTATGTGGAACTCTGTCGAAAGCCTTTTTTAGGTCCAGATAGATGCAGTCAACCCAACCATCTCTTTCCTGTAATATCTCTGTGGCTCGATCATAGAAACTGAGTAAATTCGATACACAGGATCTTCCAGATCGAAAACCATACTGTCTGTCTGATATTATATCATTTCTCTCTAGGTGTTCTACCCATTTAGTTTTGATTAGTTTTTCCAATACTTTCACTATTACACTTGTCAATGATACAGGTCTATAATTGAGGGGGTCTTCCCTGCTGCCACTTTTGTAGATTGGAACTATGTTAGCCTGTTTCCACCCGTCTGCTACGATTCCTGTACACAGGGATGCCTGAAAGATCAGGTGAAGTGGAATGCTGAGCTCAGATGCACATTCTCTCAGAACCCATGGTGAAACGCCATCTGGGCCAGCTGCTTTGTTCTTACCGAGCTCCTTGAGCATTTTTTCCACTTCGTCTCTAGACACCTCTATGTGTTCTATGTTGTTCTCTGGAATTCTTATTGTATCTGGTTCCCTAAAGATTTCATTTTGTACAAACACACTTTGGAACTTTTCGTTTAGTGTTTCACACATTTCCTTTTCATCTTCCGTGAATCTATTTCCCATTTTCAACCTCTGAATATTATCCTTTACCTGCAATTTGTTGTTTATGAATTTATAGAATAGACCTGGTTCTGTTTTACATTTGTCCGCAATCCCTTTTTCAAAATTTCTTTCTGCCTCTCTCCTCACTGCCGTGTAGTTGTTTCTCGCATCTTTGTATCGCTGGTATGTTTGGGGGTTCGGCCTCTTCCTGTATTGATTCCATTTTTGTGTCTTTCGGTCTCTAGCCCTCTCGCAATTTCTATTGAACCAATCCTGTTTCCTAGTTCTGCATCTCTGTTTTGGTATAAATTTTTTTGTGCCTTTATCATATATTTCACAAAACTTGCCATACATCTCATTCACTTCCTTGCCTAGCATCAAGTCTGTCCAATTATACTCACTAAAAAAATTTCTAAGGTCACCATAATGTCCTCTCCTGAAGTCTGGTTTTTCAACTGCTTCAACCTCCTTATTTTCTTCCAGCTTATAATGCATTGCATACTTTATTCCCAAAAAGACATGGTCACTTTTACCCAAGGGAGGAAGGTACTGAATGTCAAATATCTCTTCCTCCTTCCTGGTAAATATCAAATCTAGCATGGAGGGAACGTCCCCTTCCCTCATCCTCGTAGCTTGTTTAACATGTTGATACAAGAATGTTTCCAGGATGAGGTCTACAAATTTACAGGTCCAAAAATCTTCTGTTTTAGCTTCATATGCTTCCCAGTCTATGGATTTCAAGTTGAAGTCACCGACTATCAACAGTCGTGATCTATCGTTATCCGCTCTCGCTATAATCTCTCTCATTATTGTTATAAGACCTTCACGTTTACTATCTAGCTCCTCCTTTGACCATGTGCTGCTTGGCGGTGGACTATATGCATTTATCATCATTAGTTTATCATCCTCATGGCAGATCTCTTGTGCTATTATGTCAACTTCTTGTGGATTGGCAGTCATTATTTCATTCACCTTTAGGTGTTCTTTTACCAGCACAGCAACGCCACCGCCTTTCCTAATTTTTCTGTCCCATCTCCAAATTGAGTAGCCCCTTGGGAATATGACCTCATTTAAAATAACATCTTCAAGTTTTGTCTCCGTGAGTGCAACAATGTCTGGTGTCTGCAGCTGTATTACATCACTTAACTCCAGTATCTTCGATCTCACTCCATCTATGTTGGTGTATGCAATCTTCAGGAACTTGTTCCCCCCTCTCCTTATTCTTCACTCCCCCTCTCTCTATTGATTTTGTTGGTTTGCCTTTATGTACCACTTTACTGGTTTGCCTACCCCTATCACTTTGTAGAAAAAAGAATTTATTTCTTCTTCATTCCTGCTCTCATTTAAATGTTTTGCCTCGGCGAGGTTCAGTTTCAGCTTCTCTCTATCTTCTTTTGAAAAATCTCGTCTTAACGACCACCCTTTCCCATCCTCATCACTTTGCAATTTTCTAGCATTCCTTAGTACTTCTTCCATCTGTTTGGCACTGTTTAGGGTGATCCTCAAAGGTCGATCTTTCCCTTTTACGTACCTGCCTATTCTCCTGTAGTCGCACACATTCTCTATGGTTGTAAGACCTTCCACGAGGCCAACAATTTTATCTACTACTTTAGCTTCTTCTACAGCTCTTTCTGACCTAGATGTTATCGCCTTTTCTTTGCAGCCAAAAATGATCAGGGACTTACTCCGATCAACTGTGTTTTGCACCAACTTCGGGTTAGATGCCAATTCTTTTCTCACTTCCAGCCTAATGTTTGTTTTATCTTGGTTGCTGCAGTGTTTGACTTCCTTTACTGCTTCTTCTATTTTTTCCTTCTCCTTGGCCACTTGTGCATAAGTGAGTTGCATATCTTTCTTGCACTGTTCTATTCCCTATGTAACTTCCTCCATCTGTGCTGACAAAAGCTGTTTCTCCTGTTGAATTTCCTTGCCTAACCTATTGTAGTCATTTATGTTTAAATTTACTTTAACTTCTTCCAAAGCTATTTTTAAGAGTTTATTTTCTTCTTCCATGGCTTTGCAATTTGTTTCCAATTGATTCTTATCCTTGCGCAAGTCTTTCACTAAACCCTCAAGACATGAAACTTTGCTATTCAAATGGTCATTACTTTCTTTCAATTTACTAATTATTTCTACATGAGAGTTCACTATAGTATCTAAATTTACCAACTTGTTATGTAGACTGCTAATATCAATGCTTTCTTCATTGAATCCCTCAAAATCAAGCTCTGTTTTGTTTTTCCCCTTGCCAGTGGCCATCTTGAATGTTCTTCTCTGCACTGTAAACACTAGGGCAACTTTTTCTCATCCGATTTTTCACTTCCCTTAGCACTTTCCTGTTATCTCACCTATTTTTCAAGAGCACTATACCTTTATGTTCTCTGGGACACCACTCACTACCATCAACCTGTACTACAATACTTAGGATTGTTGAAATATGCTGGAGCTCCTCTGCTGCAAGTGTTGACCCTAGGGGTGTCACCTGTGTGTGTGTGTGTGTGTAATTACCTAAGTGTAATTACCTAAGTGTAGTTACAGGATGAGTGCTACGCTCGTGGTGTCCCGTCTTCCCAGCACTCTTTGTCATATAACGCTTTGAAACTACTGACGGTCTTGGCCTCCACCACCTTCTCACTTAACTTGTTCCAACCGTCTACCACTCTATTTGCGAAGGTGAATTTTCTTATATTTCTTCGGCATCTGTGTTTAGCTAGTTTAAATCTATGACCTCTTGTTCTTGAAGTGCCAGGTCTCAGGAAATCTTCCCTGTCGATTTTATCAATTCCTGTTACTATTTTGTATGTAGTGATCATATCACCTCTTTTTCTTCTGTCTTCTAGTTTTGGCATGTTTAATGCTTCCAACCTCTCCTCGTAGCTCTTGCCCTTCAGTTCTGGGAGCCACTTCGTAGCATGTCTTTGCACCTTTTCCAGTTTGTTGATGTGCTTCTTAAGATATGGGCACCACACAACAACTGCATATTCTAGCTTTGGCCTAACAAAAGTCATGAACAATTTCTTTAGTATATTGCCATCCATGTATTTAAATGCAATTCTGAAGTTAGAAAGCATCGCATAGGCTCCTTGCACAATATTCTTTATGTGGTCCTCAGGTGATAGTTTTCTATCTAGAACCTAGATCTCTTTCTTTATCAGAATTCTTTAAAGATTTCTCACATAATATATAGGTTGTATGGGGTCTATGCTCTCCTGTTCCACATTCCATCACATGACATTTATTAACATTAAATTCAAAGAAAATATTCATGGAATTTTATGCACAGTGACGGTATATCTTGAGATGATTTCGGGGCTTAGCGTCCCCACGGCCCGGTCCTCGACCAGGCTTCCACCCCCAGGAAGCAGCTCGTGACAGCTGACTAACTCCCAGGTACCTATTTTACTGCTAGGTAACAGGGGCATTCAGGGTGAAAGAAACTTTGCCCATTTGTTTCTGCCTCGTGCGGGAATCGAACCCGCGCCACAGAATTACGAGTCCTGCGCTATCCACCAGGCTACGAGGCCCCTCAATCCTAGTCTTATCAGCCTAGTAAGCTCCGGGGAGCCTCCAGGACTCGCCCAGAAAATGGCGTTTCATTACATTAAACGCTGGTTTTTTGCCAGACTTCTCCGCCCTATTGCGGCCAAATATGCCACTTACGATTTTTTTATTATTTTCCCCCGTGATCAGGGAACACAAATTAACAGGTTTGAGGTAATTACCTAAGTGTAATTACCTAAGTGTAGTTACAGGATGAGAGCTACGCTCGTGGTGTCCCGTCTTCCCAGCACTCTTTGTCATATAACGCTTTGAAACTACTGACGGTCTTGGCCTCCACCACCTTCCCACTTAACTTGTTCCAACCGTCTACCACTCTATTTGCGAAGGTGAATTTTCTTATATTTCTTCGGCATCTGTGTTTAGCTAGTTTAAATCTATGACCTCTTGTTCTTGAAATTCCAGGTCTCAGGAAGTCTTCCCTGTCGATTTTATCAATTCCTGTTACTATTTTGTATGTAGTGATCATATCACCTCTTTTTCTTCTGTCTTCTAGTTTTGGCATATTTAATGCTTCTAACCTCTCCTCGTAGCTCTTGCCCTTCAGTTCTGGGAGCCACTTAGTAGCATGTCTTTGCACCTTTTTCCAGTTATATATATATATATATATATATATATATATATATATATATATATATATATATATATATATATATATATATATATATATATATATATATATATATATATACATATACATACACACACACACACACACACACACACACACACACACACACACACACACACACACACACACACACACACACACACACACACACACACACACAGACCTGGAACTTCAAGAACAAGAGGTCATAGATTTAAACTAGCTAAACACAGATGCCGAAGAAATATAAGAAAATTCACCTTCGCAAATAGAGTGGTAGACGGTTGGAACAAGTTAAGTGAGAAGGTGGTGGAGGCCAAGACCGTCAGTAGTTTCAAAGCGTTATATGACAAAGAGTGCTGGGAAGACGGGACACCACGAGCGTAGCTCTCATCCTGTAACTACACTTAGGTAATTACACTTAGGTAATTACACACACACACACACACACACACACACACACACACACACACACACACACAAAAAAAAAAAAAAATGGAATCAATACAGGAAGAGGCCGAACCCCCAAACATACCAGGGATACAAAGATGCGAGAAACAACTACACGGCAGTGAGGAGAGAGGCAGAAAGAAATTTTGAAAAAGGGATTGCGGACAAATGTAAAACAGAACCAGGTCTATTCTATAAATTCATAAACAACAAATTGCAGGTAAAGGATAATATTCAGAGGTTGAAAATGGGAAATAGATTCACGGAAGATGAAAAGGAAATGTGTGAAACACTAAACGAAAAGTTCCAAAGTGTGTTTGTACAAAATGAAATCTTTAGGGAACCAGATACAATAAGAATTCCAGAGAACAACATAGAACACATAGAGGT
Source organism: Procambarus clarkii (assembly GCF_040958095.1). Taxonomy (NCBI): domain Eukaryota; kingdom Metazoa; phylum Arthropoda; class Malacostraca; order Decapoda; family Cambaridae; genus Procambarus; species Procambarus clarkii. The sequence goes on along the minus strand of NC_091161.1, from coordinate 7,354,212 downwards.
GTCTAGAGACGAAGTGGAAAAAATGCTCAAGGAGCTCGGTAAGAACAAAGCAGCTGGCCCAGATGGCGTTTCACCATGGGTTCTGAGAGAATGTGCATCTGAGCTCAGCATTCCACTTCACCTGATCTTTCAGGCATCCCTGTGTACAGGAATCGTAGCAGACGGGTGGAAACAGGCTAACATAGTTCCAATCTACAAAAGTGGCAGCAGGGAAGACCCCCTCAATTATAGACCTGTATCATTGACAAGTGTAATAGTGAAAGTATTGGAAAAACTAATCAAAACTAAATGGGTAGAACACCTAGAGAGAAATGATATAATATCAGACAGACAGTATGGTTTTCGATCTGGAAGATCCTGTGTATCGAATTTACTCAGTTTCTATGATCGAGCCACAGAGATATTACAGGAAAGAGATGGTTGGGTTGACTGCATCTATCTGGACCTAAAAAAGGCTTTCGACAGAGTTCCACATAAGAGGTTGTTCTGGAAACTGGAAAATATTGGAGGGGTGACAGGTAAGCTTCTATCATGGATGAAAAATTTTCTGACTGATAGAAAAATGAGGGCAGTAATCAGAGGCAATGTATCAGAATGGAGAAATGTCACAAGTGGAGTACCACAGGGTTCAGTTCTTGCACCAGTGATGTTTATTGTGTACATAAATGATCTACCAGTTGGTATACAGAATTATATGAACATGTTTGCTGATGATGCTAAGATAATAGGAAGGATAAGAAATTTAGATGACTGTCATGCCCTTCAAGAAGACCTGGACAAAATAAGTATATGGAGCACCACTTGGCAAATGGAATTTAATGTTAATAAATGTCATGTTATGGAATGTGGAATAGGAGAACATAGACCCCACACAACCTATATATTATGTGAGAAATCTTTAAAGAATTCTGATAAAGAAAGAGATCTAAGAGTGGTTCTAGATAGAAAACTATCACCTGAGGACTGCATAAAGAATATTGTGCAAGGAGCCTATGCTATGCTTTCTAACTTCAGAATTGCATTTAAATACATGGATGGCGATATACTAAAGAAATTGTTCATGACTTTTGTTAGGCCAAAGCTAGAATATGCAGCTGTTGTGTGGTGCCCATATCTTAAGAAGCACATCAACAAACTGGAAAAGGTGCAAAGACATGCTACTAAGTGGCTCCCAGAACTGAAGGGCAAGAGCTACGAGGAGAGGTTAGAAGCATTAAATATGCCAAAACTAGAAGACAGAAGAAAAAGAGGTGATATGATCACTACATACAAAATAGTAACAGGAATTGATAAAATCGACAGGGAAGACTTCCTGAGACCTGGAATTTCAAGAACAAGAGGTCATAGATTTAAACTAGCTAAACACAGATGCCGAAGAAATATAAGAAAATTCACCTTCGCAAATAGAGTGGTAGACGGTTGGAACAAGTTAAGTGAGAAGGTGGTGGAGGCCAAGACCGTCAGTAGTTTCAAAGCGTTATATGACAAAGAGTGCTGGGAAGACGGGACACCACGAGCGTAGCTCTCATCCTGTAACTACACTTAGGTAATTACACACACACACACACACACACACACACACACACACACACACACACACACACACACACACACACACACACACACACACACACACACACACACACACCTCAAACCTGTTAATTTGTGTTCCCTGATCACGGGGGAAAATAATAAAAAAATCGTAAGTGGCATATTTTGGCCGCAATAGGGCGGAGAAGTCTGGCAAAAAACCAGCGTTTAATGTAATGAAACGCCATTTTCTGGGCGAGTCCTGGAGGCTCCCTGGAGCTTACTAGGCTGATATGCTAATGCCAGACTTTGGCATCAGTCATGTGTATGGGGTTCTTATGGGCCTACTGGGGACCACGAGCCTGAACCTGGCCCCCTCTAAAGAGGCAAGGGGAACAATGGCCTATAGAAACCCCCGTGTAATTGGAAGTATTCTATGTGTGCCATCGACCGGGTTAGGCACCCAGAAAGCTAGGCATCCCAAAACAAACCCCCTATTCTGGTGAAAATTGCAACCAAAAGCCGAACGAGTGGATAGAACTCCCCCAAACAAAACCGAGCAAACTAGTATGACATCACCTGTCGTCGTGCCGCTGTCTGCGCAGCGTCCCCCTCCCTGGGAGGGCGACGGGGTTGCCCTAGACCTACCACGCTGGCGATACACACTCCAGTTCCGAGGCTGGATGTCAAAACATGAACAAAAAAAAAAAAAAAAAAAAAAAAAAAAAGCCAACCGGGAGGGAAGGAGGGATACCGGGGAGCCTCTTTAACTAACCCAGAAAATGGCGTTTCATTACATTCAACACTAGTTTTCTAGGGGGAGCTCCTACGACTCCCCGGAGCTAACTACCCACAGAGGAAAAGAATAGGGACTTACCCAGGAGGCGGTTGCTGGTCACTCCTCAACGCGAAGTCGAGACAACTGGCTACATCCGCCGACCCAAAGCGACACAGGCCCGACTGAGCCCAGGAACGTTTACAAGGTAACAAGCAGCCAGGACCCTGTTCAACCACCAAAATCCCCGCGCCCGGATGTCAGCCCAGGACATATTGCCAAAGATGGCGGCAAGAGCCATGAACTTGCGGACGTCATGGGCACGGGGATAGACCGCAGGTTGGCTAGCCTTAACCCTGCGGACGACCTGGGAGACCCCCCCACCCTCTAACAGGGAGGAAGGGAAACCGGATCAACCCAAAGCGCATCCACGGACACAGAAGCCGTGGCGCACAAATAACGGTGGAGAGCCACAACCGGACACAAAACATGATGCACCCCCGGCCGAACCAACCAAGCATCAACAACCCAGGGACCCCTCCAGAACGCAGCAGTCTCATTCTTCGCCAGAAAAGGAGGAGGAAGGCTGCAGACGAACAAACCGATCACCCCGACTGAAGGAGTAGAAACCTCTGCGCCAGAGGAGAGCATGAAGCTCACCTACCCGACCCCCAAATGCCAATGCCAACAGGAATAAAGAGCCTTCGAAAAACAATCCGGAACTGAAGGGACCACAACAAAATGAGGAGAAGAAAAGAAAAGAGAGCACTCTGTCCAATGACCAGGATGGCTCAGGCAGCGCATGAGCAGGCTGAAGGTACTCCCGAGACAACTTGCAAAACGGCTCAGACATGACATCAATATCGAAAGCAAGCTGAAGCGGCTCCGCCAGCGCCGCACGATACGAGGCGATAATGTTAGGCATAAGGAGACAGTCCTGGAACAACCAAGAGAGAAAGGACAACACCACCCTAACAGAAAGTGAAGTACAACGACGAAGACGTAAGAAGAACCAGAAGGACCGCTAGGAAACTTCATACTGCCGCTGAGACAAAGCCCGCAGGTGGGATACTAATAAGGAAACCACCTGATCACCATAGAAATGGTGATAAACACGAGTCAAAAATACTATACATGAAGACTCGAAGAGAAGATCAAACCATCCACGTGACATACTAGTCCGAGCTCCTGGAAGAGGCAGAAAAACCTCCGGGTTCGGACACCGAGCAAGCAGCGCCTGAAACTACAGCTGGGCCGGCCACCAAGGGGTCAAGAGGACAACTTTTCCCTGGTAAGTCTCCAAGTGAGTCAGGACCTGGAGCAACAGCTGAACTGGGAGAAAGAGGTACAGGAACCCCCCACCTCAACCAGTCCTGCCGCAAGGCGTCGACTCCCGACAGCCTCGCAGTCGGGAAAGGGCACCACATACAGGGGAAGGTGCCGCGACCATGCCGACGCGAAGAGGTCCATCTCGGGGCATCTGAACGTCTGGCAAAGCCAACAGAAGGAGTCGGCATCGACCGTCCATTCCGTGGAGAGGGGAATGAATGAAACGAGACAGGCCGTTGGCCAAGACGTTGGACACTCCCTGCACGTGAACTGCCAAGAGAGCCAAACCCCGAGAACTCGGCAGACAAGCCACCCAAAGCAACCAGCGCCAAAGAGCCAAGGACCGCATCGAACCAAAATAAAATAATTTTAACCCGGTGGTTAAAATAATGAACCACCGGGGATCAGTCCGAATGGAGCCGGATCATCGACCCGTGGGCGACTCGAATCCTCCGAAGAGCAAACCACACTGCCGCGAACTCCCACACAGTGATGTGGGCTTGACGGAAGGACGGACCCCACCATCCCTGGCCGGCCTGGTGAGCACTGGTCACAAAGCCCCAGCCGAGAGACAACGCGTCTGTGAACACATCGAGCGAGGGCTTGGGTAGGCGCCAAGGCACTGAACCCCGAAAAACCCTAAGAGAAAGCCGGTGACGCAGCAACCGACGCAAAGCCCCCTGGGTCAGAACCCAGAAATCGCAAGAGGGGCGGAAGGGACATCCCCGAAGGAACCAGAACAGCAGACGAAGCCAAACCCGACCCGACGGGTAGTCCAGCATCGCGAAGGTCAGGCTCCTGCACAGACCCTCGAGCAACAGCCAGGTGATCCGGGAGCCCCCCAGAAACAGGCACAAGCAGGACCGCAACTGCAGAAGAGACTGCTTGATACCTGGTTGATGGGGTTCTGGGAGTTCTTTTACTCCCCAAGCCCAGCCTGAGGCCAGGCTTGATTTGTGAGAGTTTGGTCCACCAGGCTGTTGCTTGGAGCGGCCCGCAGGCCCACATACCCACCATAGCCCTGTTGGTCTGGAACGTCAATTAGAAAACAGTCTAGTTTTCTCTTGAAGATGTCCACGGTTGTTCCGGCAATATTTCTTATAGTCGCTGGGAGGACGTTGAACAACAGCGGACCTCTGATGTTTATACAGTGTTCTCTGATTGTGCCTATAGCACCTCTACTCTTCACTGGTTCAATCCTGCATTTTCTTCCATATCGTTCACTCCAGTACGTTGCTATTTTACTGTGTAGATTTGGGACCTGGCCCTCCAGTATTTTCCATGTGTATATTATTTGTTATCTCTCTCGTCTCCTTTCTAGAGAGTACATTTGGAGAGCTTTGAGACGATCCCAATAATTTAGACGTTTTATCTCGTCTATGCGTGCCATGTGTGTTCTCTGTATTCCCTCTATTTCAGCAATCTCTCCTGCTCTGAAGGGGGAAGTGAGTACCGAGTAGTACTCGAGACGGGACAACACAAGTGACTTTAAGAGTACAACCATTGTGATGGGATCCCTGGATTTGAAAGTTCTCGTAATCTATCCTATCATTTTTCTGGCCGACACAATATTTGCTTGGTTATGCTCCCTAAACTTTAGATCGTCATACATCATTATTCCCAAAACCTTGACATGCTGTTTTCCTACTATGGGGCAGATTCGATTGTGTTTGTACCCTGTATTATGTTTCAAATCCTCCTCTTTGCCGTACCTGAGTACCTGAAATTTATCATTGCTTAACATCTTGTTATTTTCTGCTGCCCAATCGAAAACTTTGTTGATATCTGCTTGTAATTTTTCAATGTCTTCAGCTGAGGCAATCTTCATGCTGATTTTTGTGTCATCTGCAAAGGATGACACGAAGCTGTGACGTGTATTTTTGTCTATATCCGATATGAGAATAAGGAACAGTAGTGGTGCAAGGACTGTACCTTGAGGTACAGAGTTTTTAACTGCGCTTGGACTATTTTATTTGATTGACTGTTACTCTTTGTGCTCTGTTTGACAGGAAATTGAGTATCCAGCATCCTACTTTACCAGTTATTCCCATTGACCTCATTTTGTGTGCTATCACCCCATGGTCACATTTGGCGAACGCCTTTGCAAAGTCTGTGTATACAACATCTGCATTTTGCTTTTCTTCTAGAGCTTCTGTGATTTTGTCATAGTGGTTGAGTAACTCTGACAGACAGGATCTGCCCGCTCTAAATCCATGTTGTCCTGGATTGTGTAGCTCATTATTTTCCATAAAACTATAAATTTGATTCCTAATCACTCTTTCAAACACTTTTATTATGTGTGATGTTAGTGCAACTGGTCTGTAATTTTTTTGCCAAAGCTTTACTACCCCCCTTGTGCAGAGGAGCTATATCTGCAGATTTAAGTGCAGCTGGTATCTCCCCTGTATCCAGGCTCTTTCTCCATATTACGATGAGTGCTCGCACTATTGGTACTTTACATTTCTTTATTAATATTGAATTCCATGAGTCAGGCCCAGGAGCTGAGTGCATGGGCGTATTGTCAATTTCTCTTTCAAAGTCTTCCGAGTTCGTGTTAATATCCGTTATATTATCTGCAGCTTGAATGTCATTCATAAAGAAGCTGTCTGGGTCATCAACTTTCATGTTGTTTATTGGTCTGCTAAACATAGCCTCATACTGGCTTCTTAGAATTTCACTAATCTCTTTTTGTCCTCTGTGTACGTATCTGCATTTGTAATTAACGGTCCAATATCGGTCGAGGTTTTTTTTTTTTATTTTGCATATGTGAAAAAATATTTTGGATTTTTCTTTATCTCTTGTATAGCTGTTTGTTCCAATTCCATTTCCTCAGACTCATATGATCACTTCAACGTTTGTTCTATTTCTTCGATCTCCCTGATTAGGTTTATTTTCCTTTCTTGTGATAGTCGTTTCTTCCTAAGCATTTCCGTTATTTTTTTCCTTCTCTTGAACAGTCGTCTGCGTTCTCTTTCTAAAATGGACCTCTTTCGTACCCTCCTCACAGGCACGTGCTTCAAGCAGACCTTGTAAGCTTCAGCTGTCAGTTGAGCTATTCCCCATGTGGGAGTTTTGTCGCTTAAGACTGTCTCCCATTGAATTGTTGCAAGGTCTACATTTATTTTTTCCCCAGTCGATCCTTCTTATTGTTGAAATTTAATTGACTGAATACTCCTTCTTGCTTGTTGGGTCTCTTAAACCCACTACCGTTATTTATGCTAGTTCGCACTTAAATGAGCTTATGGTCTGAGTATGTAGTATCTGAGATTGTAATGTGTGATTAGTTCATCATTGTTTGTGAATAAGAAGTCTAATGTATTTTCGTTCCTAGTTTGTTCGCTATGGTGAATACATGTTCATGGGTATATACAATATGTGTATATACCCATGTATATATGTGCTTAGTATTGTGGGAGGAGGAATTGTGGCGAGGGAGAGAATCGAGGTAGCCTCACTGTGTGTGGCAGCCACTCTTACTGCGCCACGGGCGACCTGGGAATGATGACGTCACGCACGAACTTACAGACCCCACAGCAGCCAAAGTACGTTCAATTTCGACCTTCTGTTACTATACCCATACTCAAGGAAGGGTTTTTGACACTTTCAAACAGAAAAGAATTTTTTCCAGAGATTTTATTTCCTGCGCACTGGGGGAAGGGGGGATTCATATTTGGAGGCTGCGCAGTTAAGGAGTTAAGGTTAAAAATAGTGGAGTTAAATGATATAACAGTTTAAAAATGCCAGATATTGTCACACTAGCAGAGACAAAACTGGAAGATAACATTTTAAATGAGGTGGTATTCCTAAGGGGCCCATTTCAAAATGCATCAGAAAAATTTGAAAAGGTGGAGGTTATGCTAACTCTAGTGGCTTCGACGAGAGCAGGAAGCTGGCGACTTGTCGAAGGTCCCCCACCCCACTTGCTTTGATTAGTTTTTCCAGGTATATTTTAAAACTCACAGTTTTGGTAGTTACGGCTTTGGCAGGTAGGTAGTTCCACGGGTTAATAACCCTGTGGGTGAAAAAGAATCTCCTGATCTCAGTCCTACATTTGTGGCTTGTTGAGCATGAAACTGTTGCACAAAAGATATACTACAAACAAGGAGCAACGGTTTCAAGCTCAACACGCCACAATGTAGGACTTAGATCAGGAGATTCTTTTTCACCCACAGCGTTATTAACCCATGGAGCTGACTACCTGCCAAAACCATAACTGCCAAAACTGTCTGTTTTAAAACATACCTGAAAAAACTCCTCAAAGCAAGTGGGGGGGGGGGACCTTCGACAAGCCACCGGCTTCCTGTTCTGGTTGAGGCCACTAGAGTTAGTGGCCCTCATGTAAATTAGGTAAATGTAAAAAGCATTGTTGAAAAATGGCTAAATCTGAGCAGATACTGAGTGTTACAAAATACTGGATGAGTCTCAATTAGTCAGTTCGATCAGGAGTCCTGTACAGTACACAGTAATTACAATTCACAACAGTTATAATCTTACCATGACAAAATGCTTTGCTATTAAAAAGAAATCCTGAGTTTATAGTTGTGTATAAAAAGAAGCATACATTTTATTAATTTATTTGATGAAACCCTACATATATAGATTAACAGCATAAACATTAAGTATAAATTACAGAACGGAACAATATATCCTAAAGCATTCCTTACTTAGTACTTCCATTTAACTGCACATACACTGGGCTGCAAACTGCTGAACAAGTAGCAAAATAAATTTTCATACATCACTTACCCTAGCTTTACCATAAGGAATAAGGGCCACGTTCATGATTTCGTGAAGTTTTTCATAAGCCGGGGTTAATTGCTTCATGACAAAATATCGACTGTCGGGACACAGTGCTTCATAATAAACTTCCACATGTAAAAATGGATGCACAGTCACTTCCTAAGGAATAAAAGAAAACAAACATATTCAGAAATGCAGGAAATTGATTACTGCCAAGTGATAATTTTGATCCTTTACTATCTTGACAATACAGTAATGCTATAATGCAAAAGGATGAATACAACAATTAATATTTTGTTATTATTAACACTGCATCCAAGTTCTATAATGGTCTAATAGTCTTGACTCGTCAACTACAGTACATTATGCACTTTATTTTAATCAGGCTGTACTGAATTTATGTACAGTGGAACCTCGGGTTAAGAGCATCCCTGTTTACGAGTTTTTCGGGTTACGAGCCCGATTTGTTCAGAAAATTTGCATCGGGATACGAGTTTGTTGATACGCGTACGAGCCGACCTAGTGCGTGTTAGCAAGGCGATCACGCCTTAGTTTACCAGTGCCTCGCACCCAGTGACTATCCCGCCTGAGTTCTTCACAAGGATTTACAGTTATTTGTCGGATTTTTGGCCATTTGAGCATAAAAGTTGTTATTATATATATCTTATATTATATAGTAAGGTTCAACCTAAGAAAATAGTTGTAAGTAGAGGCAGTAGAGGATGTCCCTTCCTCATTAAGAAAATGTGTGAAGTATGGGAAGAACTGCAAAGTTTTGTTGAAAAAAACTCACTCAGATAAAGCTGTAGCAGGCCGTTGCATTGGCCTTTTAAATGACAATGTGATGTCTTACTACAGAAGAGTGTTAAAATGTAGGGAAAAAACAAGTGTCTTTAGACAGATTCTTAGTAAGACAAGCAAGCAGTGAGCCACAAGCAGGTCCTAGTGGTATGCAGGCAAAACATGCCAGTGTACACACAAGAGAAATCCTCACTGCCTGATGTTATAATGGAAGGAAACCCCTTCCAAACAGTAACACCTCTCCTCCTCCCCCCTCTTCACCATCTTCCATACGCCAACAGGAGTCATCAGCAAAGGTAATAACTTGAATATTCTTTTGTAGTTAAGATATGGTTAAATTAGGTATAAAATTTAGTTTGAAGTGAAGTTTTTATGGGTCGGGAACGGATTAATTCATTTCCCATTATTTCTTAGGGGGAAATTAGCTTCGGTTTACGAATTTTCGAGTTACGAACGGATTAAATTCTTAAACCGAGGTACCCCTGAACTCTACTGTACATAAATACTAGTACTGTACAGTACTATTTGTGCTGTATTTATGTACTATACAGTACAGTATCAGTTACAGTATCTAAGTCACAAAAATACTCATACTCTCATCAATTTTAAATTCAATACTGCAAGAGCTCAGTAATGCAAATTTATGGACTTTCCAAGTAAAAAAATTCAGCTCACTCTAATGTCCGGCTAACTGGAATGGGGGCGAGCCCAATATAATTGGGATTATCAAGCACAGACAGTACTGCAATCATTGGCTACATAGTATTTATGAAGATGCTCATTGCCATGCTGTATTGAGCAGTACCTATTCTAACACAGAGAAAGTGTCAGCACACATCCATAGGTATAAAAGGTGAGAGTGTGTGTGTGTCTTGTGTACTATATAGAAGCAGTACTGTTGAGCTACCTGGTTGATCCTGCCAGTAGTCATATGCTTGTCTCAAAGATTAAGCCATGCATGTGTAAGTACAAGCCGAGTTTAAGCGAAACTGCGAATGGCTCATTAAATCAGCTATGTTTCATTGGATCTGTAAACCCACTTACTTGGATAACTGTGGTAATTCTAGAGATAACTGAGGTAATTTTAGTATGAGAGTGACGAGAAGTCAGGTCATCAGGTTCATGGAGACCAATGACCTTCACAACCCAGGCCAACAAGGATTTTGAGCCGAAAGATCATGCTTCTCACAGATGCTTGACCACTATGACAAAATCACTGAGGAATTAGAAGGAAAACAGAATGCAGATATGGTGTACACGAACTTTGCAAAGGCATTCAATAAATGTAAATATGGAGTGATAGCTCACAAAATGAGGTCAATGGGAATAACTGGTAAAGTAAGACAGCGGATACTAAATTTTCTTTCGAACAGAACACAAAGAGTAACAGTCAACCACATATAAACGAGTCCAAGCGCAGTTAAAAGCTCTGTACCTCAGGATACAGTCCTTGCACCACTGCTTTTCCTTATTCTCATATCAGATATAGACAAAAATACAAGTCACAGCTTCGTATCATCCTTTGCAGATGACACAAAAATTAGCATCAAAATTACCTTTGCTGAAGTCATTGAAAAACTACAAGCAGATATTAATAAAGTTTTCGACTGGGTAGCAAAAAACCAGCGTCGAATGTAATGAAACGCTATTTTTTGGGCAAGACCCGGAGGCTCCCCGAAGCTATCCAGGCCGATATGGATGTACAGTATTAGCTTTCTGGCATCAGTCAATGTGCATGGAGTTCTTGCCTAATGGGACCATGAGCCAGAACTTAGCCCCCCCCCCCTCAGAGAGGCACTAGGAGCAATGGCCCATAGAAACCCCCATGTGGTTGAGAGCATTTCATATCTGCCATCGACCGGGTCTGGCACCCAGAAAGATAGGCACCCCCCCAAAAAAAACCCTATTCTGGTGAAAATATTGTTACTAAAAGCCGTACGAGTGGACAGAATTCCCCAAATGAAAATTAGCAAACTAGCATTACGTCATCACGTTGCCACGCTGTTGTCTGCAACACCCCCCCCCCTCCCCTGGGAGGGAGAAGGGGGAGCCCAAGACCCTTGTGCCTGCGATCCGCCCTTCATTTCTTAGACGAAGTCAAAACACGCAAAAACACCGCTGACCAGGGATAGGGAGGGTTGCCGGGGAGCCTCCGGGTCTCATCCAGAAAATGGCGTTTCATTACATTCAACACTGTTTTTTTGGAGGTAGCCCCGTCGGCTACCCGGAGCTAACTCTCCAAAGACAAGGAAAAAGAGGGACATACCCGGGAGGCGGACGCAACCTAACTAGAAGCAAAACAACCGGCAACACTGAATGACCCCGCGGACGACCTGGGAGACCCAAACCCCGGAACAGGGAAGAAGGAACCCGGGCAAACCAAAGCGTGTCCACGACCACAGACGCCATGACGCACAGGCAACGGTGGAGAGCCACAACCAGACGCAACACATGATGCACCTCCAGAATGACTAACCAAGCATCAACCCAAGGACCCCTCTGGAAAGCAGCAGACGGCTGCAAATGAACAAACCAACCAAAAAGACAAAAAGACCAGAAACCTCTGCGCCAGAGAGGAGTATGAAGCTCCCCAACTCGACCCCCAGAGGCCAACGCCAACAGGAAAGAGAGCTTTAGAAAAACAATCTCGAACCATAGGAATCCAATCGTGACCAACAACAACACCTCAAGGTAAGGCACATAAGCATGCCAAAGGTGAAACAATGCACAAGACAGCTTGCGGAACAGAGCAGAAGTATCAATACCGAACGCAAGTCGCAGCGGCTTTTCCAGCGCCGCACCATCCAAGGCGACAGTATTTTGCAGATGCCGGTCCTGGAACAACCACGAAAGGAAGGAAGGACAGGATAACCCTATCAGATACCGAAGTATATCTACGCAGTGATATGAAAAATTGGAAGAACCACCAGGAAAACTTCATATTGCCGCAAAAGACGAAGCATGCAGGTGGGAGACCAACAACAAAGCCACCTGCGTATCATACAGGTGATGATAGACCCGAGTCAGAAACTCCAGACGCGAAGACTCGAGAAGAACAAACAAACCAGCCTCGTACTGGACTGGACCGATCTGCTGAAAGAGGCCGAGCCGCGGGAAGACCATCAGGTTGGGACACCGAGCAAGCAGTGCCTGAAACCAGGGCTGGGCTGGCCACCAAGGAGCCAGAAGGACATCTCACCCCTGGTAAGTCTCCAAGCAAGCTAGGACCTGAAGCAACAGCTGAACTGGGGGAAATAGGTACACATAACCCCACCTCACCCAGTCCTGCCTGAAGGCATCGATCCCGACGGCCTCGCAGTCAGGGAATGGCGCCACGTATACCGGAAGACACCTCGACCATGCCTACGGGAGGAGGTCCACTTCCTGAGGCCCGAACGTCCGCCAGAATCAACGGAACGAATCAGCATCGACCGTCCATTCCGTGGATAGTCAAAACAATACACTATTGCTCACAGCACAAGAATGGGGTGCACAATACATTACCTCCCTTAGCACGGGTATGGGGTGCCAATACATAACCGCCCTTAGCACAAGTATGGGGTGCACAATACACTACCGCCCTTAGAACGAGTATGGGGTGCACAATACACTACCGTCTTTAGCACGAGTATGAGGTGCACAGTACACTACCCCTCTCAGCCTGTGTATGAGGTGGCACATTTACTGCTCTCGGCTTTTGTATGGGGGTGCACAATACACTGACGCTCTCAGCTTGAGAACGGAGTCCACAATACACTACCGCTCTCTGCTTGTGTATGGGTGAACAGATACACTGCCACGTGTTGAGTATAGGGTGCACAATACACTACTGCTCTCAGCATGAGTATAGGGTGCACAATACACTACCACTCAGCACGAGTATAGGGGGCACAATACACTACCACTCTCAGCACGAGTATAGGGTGTACAATACACTGCCACTCTCAGCTTGAGCATAGGGTGTACAATACACTACCGCTCTCAGCTTGAGAATGGGGTGCACAATACACTACCACTCTCAGATTGAGTGTACCTGGTTGATACATGGTTGATGGGGTTCTGGGAGTTCTTCTACTACCCCAAATGAATTTTTCATGGATATGATACCAACATCAAATCATATATCAGACGTCACCCTATCCCCACTGGATTTTGAAGAAGCCATAAATAGTATGCCTATGCACTCTGCACCAGGCCCGGATTCTTGGAACTCCATATTCATCAAGAACTGTAAACAAACACTATCGCAGGCCCTCCACATTCTGTGGAGACAAAGCCTAGATACTGGCATTATTCCTGATATACTAAAAACAGCAGAGATAGCACCACTTCATAAAGGAGGAAATAAGGCAGAGGCAAAAAATTACAGACCGATAGCACTAACATCGCACATTATAAAAAATTTTGAGAGAGTGCTAAGAAGTAAGATCACAAAATACATGGAATCACAGCATCTCCATAACCCCGGACAACATGGTTTCAGAACAGGGCGCTCTTGCCTGTCGCAGTTGCTGGACCACTATGATACGGCATTAGATGCTATGGAAGACAAACAAAACGCTGATGTAATTTACACAGATTTCGCAAAAGCTTTTGATAAATGTGACCATGGCGTTATTGCACATAAAATGCGTTCAAAAGGAATTACTGGAAAAATAGGCAGATGGATCTACAATTTCCTGACCAACAGAACCCAATGTGTAATAGTCAACAAAATAAAATCCAGCCCATCAACCGTGAAGAGCTCAGTTCCCCAGGGTACTGTGCTTGCTCCAGTACTTTTTCTCATCCTCATATCGGACATAGACAAGAACACAACCTATAGCACTGTATCATCCTTTCCAGATGACACTAGGATCTTCATGAGAGTAGGCAACATAGAGGACACGGCAAACCTCCAGTCAGATGTAAATCAGGTCTTTCTATGGGCTACAGAAAATAATATGGTGTTTAACGAAGATAAGTTCCAGCTCATGCGCTATGGAAAAAATGAAAATATAAAAACGGAAACCATGTACAAAACTCAGGCAAATCATAACATTGAACGTAAAGGCAATGTAAAGGATCTGGGTGTACTCATGTCGGAAGACCTTACCTTTAAAGAACACAATAAAGTAGCCGTCACAACTGCAAGAAAAATGACAGGTTGGATAACAAGAACTTTTCACACTAGAGATGCTATACCGATGATGACACTTTTCAAAACGCTTGTGCTCTCTAGAGTGGAGTACTGCTGCACAATGACAGCCCCTTTCAAAGCTGGAGAAATTGCTGACCTGGAGAGCGTGCAGAGATCCTTTACTGCTAGAATCCACTCAGTAAAACACCTAAACTATTGGGACCGACCAAAGAGCCTAAATCTGTACTCCCTTGAGCGCAGGCGGGAGAGATACATAATAATTTACACGTGGAAAATATTAGAGGGGCTGGTCCCAAACCTGCACACAGAAATAACATCACATGAGACCAGAAGACATGGCAGGAAGTGCAGAATACCCCCCGTTAAAAAGCGGAGGTGCATCAAGTACTCAGAGAGAATTCTATCAACATCAGAGGCCCGAGACTGTTCAACACGCTTCCGCTACACATAAGGGGCATAACTGGCAATCCCCTCACAGTGTTCAAGAGAGAACTGGATAAGCACCTCCAAAGGATACCTGATCAACCAGGCTGTGACTCATATGTCAGGCTGCGAGCAGCCGCGTCCAACAGCCTGGTTGATCAGTCCAGCAACCAGGAGGCCTGGTCGACGACCGGGCCGCGGGGACGCTAAGCCCCGGAAGTACCTCAAGGTAACCTCAAGGTCAAGGTAACCCCCATGCCCGGCCCGAGGCCAGGCTTGACTTGGGAGAGTTTGGTCCACTAGGCTGTTGCTTGCAGCGGCCCGCAGGACCACATACCCATCACAGCCCGGTTGGTCCGGCACTCCTTGGAGGAAACAATCTAGTTTCCTCTTGAAGATGTCCACGGTTGTTCCGGCAATATTTCTTATGCTCGCTGGAAGGACGTTGAACAACCGTGGACCTCTGATGTTTATACGGTGTTCTCTGATAGTGCCTATGGCACCTCTGCTCTTCACTGATTCTATTCTGCATTTTCTTCCATATCGTTCACTCCAGTATGTTGTTATTTTACTGTGTAGATTTGGTACTTGGCCCTCCAGTATCTTTCACGTGTATATTATTTGATCTCTCTCGTCTTCTTTCTAGTGAGTACATTTGGAGGGCTTTGAGACGATCCCAATAATTTAGGCGCTTTATCGCGTCTATGCGTACCGAATATGTTCTCTGTATTCCCTCTATTTCAGCAATCTCTCCTGCTATGAAGGGGGAAGTGAGCACTGAGCAGTACTCAAGACGGGATGGGAGTATGGGGTGCACAATACACTACTGCTCTCAGCTTGTGTATGGGGTGCACAATACACTACTGCTCTCAGCTTGTGTATGGGGTGCACAATACACCACTACTTCTCTCACCTTGGGTATGGGGTGCACAATACACTACTACTTCTCTCACCTTGTGTATGGGGTGCAGAACACACTGGTCCTCCTCCTCCTCCTCCTCTCAGCTTGGGTATGGGGTACACAATACACTACTACTCCTCTTCTTCTCAGCTTGGGTATGGGGTACACAATACACTACTACTCCTCCTCCTCTTCTCAGCTTGGGTATGGGGTACACAATACACTACTACTCCTCTTCTTCTCAGCTTGGGTATGGGGTACACAATACACTACTACTCCTCCTCCTCTTCTCAGCTTGGGTATGGGGTACACAATACACTACTACTCCTCTTCTTCTCAGCTTGGGTATGGGGTACACAATACACTACTACTCCTCCTCCTAGCTTGGGTATGGAGGGCACAATACACTACCACTCTGTATGGAGTGCACAATACACTACCACTCAGTGTATGGAGTGCACAATACACTACCACTCAGTGTATGGAGTGCACAATACACTACCACTCAGTGTATGGAGTGCACAATACACTACCACTCAGTGTATGGAGTGCACAATACACTACCACTCAGTGTATGGAGTGCACAATACACTACCACTCAGTGTATGGAGTGCACAATACACTACCACTCAGTGTATGGAGTGCACAATACACTACCACTCAGTGTATGGAGTGCACAATACACTACCACTCAGTGTATGGAGTGCACAATACCACTCAGTGTATGGAGTGCACAATACCACTCAGCGTATGGGGTGCACAATACCACTCAGCATATGGGGTGCACAATACCACTCAGCATATGGGGTGCACAATACCACTCAGCATATGGGGTGCACAATACACTACCACTCTCAGCGTGAGTATGGGATGCACAATACACTACCACTCTCAGCGTGAGTATGGGGTGCACAATACACTACCACACTCAGCGTGAGTATAGGGTGCACAATACACTACCACTCTCAGCGTGAATATGGGGTGCACAATACCACTCAGCGTGAGTATGGGGTGCACAATACACGACGACTCTCAGCTTGACTACCTAAGAGATTACAATCTCACTATTAACTATGGGTGAGAAATTAACAGTCTCCTACCAAGGATTTTGCCAATGGGCAAAACTGGCATCCAAGACCAGTCATAAAAGTTCCCCATGAGATGTATAATAATAATAATAATAATAATAATAATAATAATAATAATAATAATAATAATAATAATAATAATAATTAAAAATAATAAGGTATTAAGCCAGTGATGCTAGTAATATTAGTAACCTAGTATTATGGGATGTATTAAGACAAAATGCGCAGACTTGCCCTAAAGGGAAAGCGGGCCACTGTTATCACATTTGGTGTATGTACAATGTTCAAGATATACATACTGGAATTTATAGATGATTAGTGTGGAGGACAATCTGCATATTACCAGATAAGCCAGGTGTGGTACTGGTGTGAGCCGGGGGGTGGTACTGGTGTGAGCAGGGGGTGGTACTGGTGTGAGCCGGGGGGGTGGTACTGGTGTGAGCCGGGGGGGTGGTACTGGTGTGAGCCGGGGGGGTGGTACTGGTGTGAGCCGGGGGGGTGGTACTGGTGTGAGCCGGGGGGGTGGTACTGGTGTGAGCCGGGGGTGGTACTGTGGTACTGGTGTGAGCCGGGGGGGTGGTACTGGTGTGAGCCGGGGGGGTGGTACTGGTGTGAGCCGATGGGGTGGTACTGGTGTGAGCCGGGGGTGGTACTGTGGTACTGGCGAGAGCCGGGGGGTGGTACTGGTGTGAGCCGGGGGTGGTACTGTGGTACTGGTGTCAGCCGGGGGTGGTACTGTGGTACTGGTGTCAGCCGGGGGTGGTACTGTGGTACTGGTGTCAGCCGGGGGTGGTACTGTGGTACTGGTGTCAGCCGGGGGTGGTACTGTGGTACTGGTGTCAGCCGGGGGTGGTACTGTGGTATTGGTGTCAGCCGGGGGTGGTACTGTGGTACTGGTGTCAGCCGGGGGAGGTACTGTGGTACTGGTGTCAGCCGGGGGTGGTATGTGGTACTGGTGTCAGCCGGGGGTGGTACTGTGGTACTGGTGTCAGCCGGGGGTGGTACTGTGGTACTGGTGTCAGCCGGGGGTGGTACTGTGGTACTGGTGTCAGCCGGGGGTGGTACTGTGGTACTGGTGTCAGCCGGGGGTGGTACTGTGGTACTGGTGTCAGCCGGGGGTGGTACTGTGGTACTCGTGTCAGCCGGGGGTGGTACTGTGGTACTGGTGTCAGCCGGGGGTGGTACTGTGGTACTGGTGTCAGCCGGGGGTGGTACTGTGGTACTGGTGTCAGCCGGGGGTGGTACTGTGGTACTCGTGTCAGCCGGGGGTGGTACTGTGGTACTGGTGTCAGCCGGGGGTGGTACTGTGGTACTGGTGTCAGCCGGGGGTGGTACTGGTGTCAGCCGGGGGTGGTACTGTGGTAGTGGTGTCAGCCGGGGGTGGTACTGTGGTACTGGTGTCAGCCGGGGGTGGTACTGTGGTAGTGGTGTCAGCCGGGGGTGGTACTGTGGTACTGGTGTGAGCCGGGGGTGGTACTGGTGTCAGCCGGGGGTGGTACTGTGGTACTGGTGTCAGCCGGGGGTGGTACTGTGGTACTGGTGTGAGCCGGGGGTGGTACTGGTGTCAGCCGGGGGTGGTACTGTGGTAGTGGTGTCAGCCGGGGGTGGTACTGTGGTACTGGTGTGAGCCGGGGGTGGTACTGTGGTAGTGGTGTCACTACCACCGTAGGCTGGTGTACCGGCCCTCACACTGCCGCCGTAGCCTCGTGTACCGGCCCTCACACTGCCGCCGTAGCCTCGTGTACCGGCTCTCACACTGCCGCCGAAGCCTCGTGTACCGGCCCTCACACTGCTGCCGAAGCCTCGTGTACCGGCCCTCACACTGCAGCCGTAGCCTCGTGTACCGGCCCTCACACTGCCGCCGTAGCCTCGTGTACCGGCCCTCACACTGCCGCCGTAGCCTCGTGTACCGGCCCTCACACTGCCGCCGTAGCCTCGTGTACCGGCCCTCACACTGCCGCCGTAGCCTCGTGTACCGGCCCTCACACTGCCGCCGTAGCCTCGTGTACCGGCCCTCACACTGCCGCCGTAGCCTCGTGTACCGGCCCTCACACTGCCGCCGTAGCCTCGTGTACCGGCCCTCACACTGCCGCCGTAGCCTCGTGTACCGGCCCTCACACTGCCGCCGTAGCCTCGTGTACCGGCCCTCACACTGCCGCCGTAGCCTCGTGTACCGGCCCTCACACTGCCGCCGTAGCCTCGTGTACCGGCCCTCACACTGCCGCCGTAGCCTCGTGTACCGGCCCTCACACTGCCGCCGTAGCCTCGTGTACCGGCCCTCACACTGCCGCCGTAGCCTCGTGTACCGGCCCTCACACTGCCGCCGTAGCCTCGTGTACCGGCCCTCACACTGCCGCCGTAGCCTCGTGTACCGGCCCTCACACTGCCGCCGTAGCCTCGTGTACCGGCCCTCACACTGCCGCCGTAGCCTCGTGTACCGGCCCTCACACTGCCGCCGTAGCCTCGTGAACCGGCCCTCACACTGCCGCCGTAGCCTCGTGTACCGGCCCTCACACTGCCGCCGTAGCCTAGTGTACCGGCCCTCACACTGCCGCCGTAGCCTCGTGTACCGGCCCTCACACTGCTGCCGTAGCCTCGTGCACCGGCCCTCACACTGCCGCCGTAGGCTAGTGTACCCGCCCTCACACTGCTGCCGTAGCCTAGTGTACCGGCCCCCACACTGCCGCCGTAGCCTCGTGTACCGGCCCTCACACTGCTGCCGTAGCCTCGTGTACCGGCCCTCACACTGCTGCCGTAGCCTCGTGCACCGGCCCTCACACTGCTGCCGTAGCCTCGTGTACCGGCCCTCACACTGCCGCCGTAGCCTCGTGTACCGGCCCTCACACTGCCGCCGTTGGCTAGTGTACCGGCCCTCACACTGCCGCCGTAGCCTAGTGTACCGGCCCTCACACTGCCGCCGTAGCCTCGTGTACCGGCCCTCACACTGCCGCCGTAGCCTAGTGTACCGGCCCTCACACTGCCGCCGTAGCCTAGTGTACCGGCCCTCACACTGCCGCCGTAGCCTAGTGTACCGACCCTCACACTGCCGCCGTAGCCTAGTGTACCGGCCCTCACACTGCCGCCGTAGCCTAGTGTACCGGCCCTCACACTGCCGCCGTAGCCTAGTGTACCGGCCCTCACACTGCTGCCGTAGCCACGTGTACCGGCCCTCACACTGCTGCCGTAGCCTCGTGTACCGGCCCTCACACTGCCGCCGTAGCCTCGTGTACCGGCCCTCACACTGCTGCCGTAGCCTCGTGTACCGACCCTCACACTGCTGCCGTAGCCTCGTGTACCGGCCCTCACACTGCTGCCGTAGCCTCGTGCACCGGCCCTCACACTGCTGCCGTAGCCTCGTGTACCGGCCCTCACACTGCCGCCGTAGCCTCGTGTACCGACCCTCACACTGCTGCCGTAGCCTAGTGTACCGGCCCTCACACTGCCGCCGTAGCCTCGTGTACCGACCCTCACACTGCTGCCGTAGCCTAGTGTACCGGCCCTCACACTGCCGCCGTAGCCTCGTGTACCGGCCCTCACACTGCCGCCGTAGCCTCGTGTACCGACCCTCACACTGCTGCCGTAGCCTAGTGTACCGGCCCTCACACTGCCGCCGTAGCCTCGTGTACCGACCCTCACACTGCTGCCGTAGCCTAGTGTACCGGCCCTCACGCTGCTGCCGTAGCCTAGTGTACCGACCCTCACACTGCCGCCGTAGCCTCGTGTACCGACCCTCACACTGCTGCCGTAGCCTAGTGTACCGGCCCTCACACTGCTGCCGTAGCCTAGTGTACCGACCCTCACACTGCCGCCGTAGCCTCGTGTACCGGCCCTCACACTGCCGCCGTAGCCTAGTGTACCGGCCCTCACACTGCCGCCGTAGCCTCGTGTACCGACCCTCACACTGCCGCCGTAGCCTCGTGTACCGGCCCTCACACTGCTGCCGTAGGCTAGTGTACCGGCCCTCACACTGCCGCCGTAGCCTCGTGTACCGACCCTCACACTGCCGCCGTAGCCTCGTGTACCGGCCCTCACACTGCCGCCGTAGCCTCGTGTACCGGCCCTCACACTGCCGCCGTAGCCTCGTGTACCGGCCCCCACACTGCTGCCGTAGCCTAGTGAACCGACCCTCACACTGCCGCCGTAGCCTCGTGTACCGGCCCTCACACTGCCGCCGTAGCCTCGTGTACCGGCCCTCACACTGCTGCCGTAGCCTCGTGTACCGGCCCTCACATTGCCGCCGTAGCCTAGTGTACCGGCCCTCACACTGCCGCCGTAGCCTCGTGTACCGACCTTCACACTGCTGCCGTAGCCTAGTGTACCGGCCCTCACACTGCCGCCGTAGCCTCGTGTACCGACCTTCACACTGCTGCCGTAGCCTAGTGTACCGGCCCTCACACTGCCGCCGTAGCCTCGTGTACCGGCCCTCACACTGCCGCCGTAGCCTCGTGTACCGGCCCTCACACTGCTGCCGTAGCCTCGTGTACCGACCTTCACACTGCTGCCGTAGCCTAGTGTACCGGCCCTCACACTGCCGCCGTAGCCTCGTGTACCGGCCCTCACACTGCCGCCGTAGCCTCGTGTACCGGCCCTCACACTGCCGCCGTAGCCTCGTGTACCGGCCCTCACACTGCCGCCGTAGCCTCGTGTACCGGCCCCCACACTGCCGCCGTAGCCTCGTGTACCGGCCCCCACACTGCCGCCGTAGGCTAGTGTACCGGCCCTCACACTGCCGCCGTAGCCTCGTGTACCGGCCCTCACACTGCCGCTTTTCAACTTCGTCAAACATTTATCTTTGTGACTGATCAAATTATTTCCACAAATGCAGTTTTGCTGCGACATTCATATCTAGCGCTAAACATTGTTCTGAATGAACTCAGGTTGGGTGGAAGCGCGTTGGTGGAGATGACCAGACACACGGACAGGGGGACGGTACACGAACAGGGGGGACGGTACACAAACAGGGGGGACGGTACACAAACAGGGGGGGACGGTACACGAACAGGGGGACGGACGGTACACAAACTGGGGGGACGGTACACAAACTGGGGGGGACGGTACACAAACTGGGGGGGACGGTACACGAACAGGGGGGGACGGTACACGAACAGGGGGGGACGGTACACGAACAGGGGGGGACGGTACACGAACAGGGGGGGACGGTACACGAACAGAGGGGGACGGTACACGAACAGGGGGGGACGGTACACGAACAGGGGGGGACGGTACACGAACAGGGGGGGACGGTACACGAACAGGGGGGGACGGTACACGAACAGGGGGGGACGGTACACGAACAGGGGGGGACGGTACACGAACAGGGGGGGACGGTACACGAACAGGGGGGGACGGTACACGAACAGGGGGGACGGTACACGAACAGGGGGACGGACGGTACACGAACAGGGGGACGGACGGTACACGAACAGGGGGACGGACGGTACACGAACAGGGGGACGGACGGTACACGAACAGGGGGACGGACGGTACACGAACAGGGGGACGGACGGTACACGAACAGGGGGACGGACGGTACACGAACAGGGGGACGGACGGTACACGAACAGGGGGACGGACGGTACACGAACAGGGGGACGGACGGTACACGAACAGGGGGACGGACGGTACACGAACAGGGGGACGGACGGTACACGAACAGGGGGACGGACGGTACACGAACAGGGGGACGGACGGTACACGAACAGGGGGACGGACGGTACACGAACAGGGGGACGGACGGTACACGAACAGGGGGACGGACGGTACACGAACAGGGGGACGGACGGTACACGAACAGGGGGACGGACGGTACACGAACAGGGGGACGGACGGTACACGAACAGGGGGACGGACGGTACACGAACAGGGGGACGGACGGTACACGAACAGGGGGACGGACGGTACACGAACAGGGGGACGGACGGTACACGAACAGGGGGACGGACGGTACACGAACAGGGGGACGGACGGTACACGAACAGGGGGGGACGGTACACGAACAGGGGGGGACGGTACACGAACAGGGGGGGACGGTACACGAACAGGGGGGGACGGTACACGAACAGGGGGGACGGTACACGAACAGGGGGAAGACGGTACACGAACAGGGGAGACGGTACACGAACAGGGGGGACGGTACACGAACAGGGGGGACGGTACACGAACAGGGGGGACGGTACACGAACAGGGGGGACGGTACACGAACAGGGGGGACGGTACACGAACAGGGGGGACGGTACACGAACAGGGGGGACGGTACACGAACAGGGGGGACGGTACACTGAACAGGGGGGACGGTACATGAACAGGGGAAGACGGTACACGAACAGGGGAAGACGGTACACGAACAGGGGGGACGGTACACGAACAGGGGGGACGGTACACGAACAGGGGGACGGTACACGAACAGGGGGACGGTACACGAACAGGGGGACGGTACACAAACAGGGGGGACGGTACACAAACAGGGGGGACGGTACACGAACAGGGGGGGGACGGTACACGAACAGGGGGGGACGGTACACGAACAGGGGGGGACGGTACACGAACAGGGGGGACTGTACACGAACAGGGGGGACGGTACACGAACAGGGGTGGACGGTTCACGAACAGGGGGGGGACGGTACACGAACAGGGGGGACAGGTACACGAACAGGGGGGACAGGTACACGAACAGGGGGGACGGTACACGAACAGGGGGGGACGGTACACGAACAGGGGGGGACGGTACACGAACGGGGGGGACGGTACACGAACGGGGGGACGGTACACGAACAGGGGGGACGGTACACGAACAGGGGGGGACGGTACACGAACAGGGGGACGGTACACGAACAGGGGGGACGGTACACGAACAGGGGGGGACGGTACACGAACAGGGGGGGACGGTACACGAACATGGGGGGGACGGTACACGAACAGGGGGGACGGTACACGAACAGGGGGGACGGTACACGAACAGGGGGGACGGTACACGAACAGGGGGGACGGTACACAAACAGGGGGGGCGGTACACAAACAGGGGGGGCGGTACACAAACGGGGGACGGTACACAAACAGGGGAACGGTACACAAACAAGGGGGACGGTACACAAACAGGGGGGGACGGTACACGAACAGGGCAACGGTACACAAACAAGGGGACACAGGTGGAGACCGAGTGCCCAAATGAGCCACAGGGATATTAGAAAGAACTTTTTCAGTGTCAGAGTGGTTAACAGATGGAATGCATTAGGAAGTGATGTGGTGGAGGCTGACTCCATACACAGTTTTAAATGTAGATATGATAGAGCCCAGTAGGCTCAGGAATCTGTACACCAGTTGATTGACAGTTGAGAGGCGGGACCAAAGAGCCAGAGCTCAACCCCCGCAAGTACAATTAGGTGAGTACAACTAAACGAGTACTCGTCTCACAACTTGGGCCCTTCCAGACTCCACAGCCTAAGGTCTCTCTTTATCTTGGTACATGGTATCAAAACATGGACTGTTGCATCAGAAAGAGTTCACGTGTTGTAGTATTGTGTAGAGGACACCGAGATAGAAGGCATCAACCCAACACAAACTTTCCTATGACTTGTATTGCATACTATGTACAAAATTAGGCCTTAGATGGCGTGAATTAGGCCTAAGCTTATTTAGGTCTAGAAGCGATTAGGTTTATAGTTACGTTCAACACTTTTGAAATACCCATTGTAGTGTTTCAATGGTAAAAACTTTTTTGATATATATTTTGTCCCTATTTTGTAAAACTCATCCATAGCTATAGGAACTATTAGTTAATATGAAATTGTCAAATATTGACAGTTTAGGTACGTCAACACTGCCACTCCTGTCCATGGAGGACAGAAGAAAATGTATATATGCTGGTTAGCATTGTAAATGTGTGGCCACGTCTGTTGTAGTAAATAATAATAAAAAAACACCTTCGAGCATCACTGAAAACCGACCACTAATGTGGTGTTATTACCTGACTGGAGGTAAGAGCCGACGTGTCGTTGACGGAGGAGGCTTCCCGACGCCGCCTGTAGTGGAGGTTGCCGTAGGTGCTCATGTCGTTGATGAGAACGAGCGCCAGCACAGTACACAGTAACACCATCGTCCACATCGGCTCACACGCACCACAGTAACGGTGTGGCCACTCCCGCCGCCTTGTATTGGATATTCTCACGAACAGATTTAATGCCACTATTTCACCGCTATTTCTCGATGCTGTACCTGCAGCATTCTCGACCGTTCTCTCCAGTAATTCCATTCCGCGGCGTTTTGTTTCAAATGTACTGCTCGATGAGCACATTAGCGCCTTTAATAGGCGCTGTGAGTGCCTTGGTGCCTCTGCCCCTGGGTGAGCTCCACCAGGCGCCGACATATCCACTCCACAGCTATGTACACACTTGTCACTCATAATATATACCGGCAAATGTCTATACTCGCGTTTCAATAGCGCCTTTAAGTTCAAGTACGTTTATTCAGACAATAAATTACACCTCGAAAAGATAAAGTAGCTTAGGCTATTTCTACCCCCCTAATATATTATCTGCCATAATTTTGGCTATATTATAAGGGCGTAAACCAGGATTAGAAATAACCGGATGTACAGTTTCAATGTATCAACACCTTCAAATACAAGTACCTTTTCCCCTTAATCTCAAAAGGTTATCTAGGATTCGCCAAGGCTCTGGCACCGAGAAAGAACGGAGAGACGGTGTGAGGCTTGACAGGCCGTGAAGGTACCTCTCCTCGGCAAGAGGGACAAGTGGAACAATTTAACACGTTGCAAAGAATGACTGCAGGTTGTGTTTGGCCACGCACGCCTCCAAGAATAACCCGGGTACTTCCTTGGGATTGACTGGACAAGTGAGCAGTCTTCAACGTCCCACCCGCACCTCCTAACTACAGGTATCAGTTACCTTAAAAATATATTTATATATTTTCACACCCTGTCGAGACTTAATTACTTCACAGAAGAGAGATCTACACCAACCCCCTACCAATGTTTCACGGGTTCATAATATACTGAAACATTACAAACGTTAGAGTTCAGAATTAAATTCAAACTGGCAACTGTGGCTCGCCTGGTGACGTCACCTCGCCACGTGTTGAGTTAGCGCCAGACGAAAGAACTTTCCCCTAACACCAATACACTGACAAACTCTAAACAAAAACCACTTTATAATGCGTAATCTACCCGGCGATACGAAACAAGAATTGTGTAGGTGGGTGAAGAATGGTGTAGGTGGTAAGTGTGGTGTGGACGGGGTAGCGGGTGTACAACATGGGGCGTGGGAGGCGGCAGCAGACCTATAGCAACTCCACGTAGCGGTACCTGGCGGGCAGATGAGCTGGTGGAGGTCACCGGCCTACATCCCCTGACACGCGTGGCTTGCCAGGCATAGTAGTAGTTGTGAGGAGGTTATCGTGGCGCTCGGGAGCGCAAGTCTTGACAGTCATGCGAATTAATGTCTTTAAAGGTCCAAACACGTGCATGATATTTTTGTCGTTGTTGGGAATCGTTCAAAAGTAGGTCACAGAGCCAGTACTGACGAATTAATAGATTCGTTTAATCGTTTTGATTTATTTTTAAAATTTTAAGCGATTTATAGTAAGCACCTAATTTTATAAGTAATAAAATTTAAGATTAATGATAAATACTAAAAAAAATTAAGTCGTTTGTTAATACTATTTTATATTTTTGTATTAAGTTAATTTATTTTGCACCATATACCCATCCTGTGAGCGGTAGTGGAGAAGGCTACACAGCCACATAATGGACTCAGGAACTTAACCCCAAAATTCAGCCTGCTATGTAACTCAGTATCTTGATAAGCTCGTCACTTGGGTTAACAAGCATATTAATAGTGTTTTACACTAGATGGAGTGGTGCCCGAGGCCACCCTAAAATGGGTTATGCCATTCACGTGTCGAGAGCCCCATCTTGAGGTTATCTTGAGACGTTTTCGGGGCTTTTTAGTGTCCCTGCGGCCCGGTCCTCGACCAGGCCTCCACCCCCAGGAAGCAGCCCGTGACAGCTGACTAACTTCCAGGTACCTATATTTACTGCTAGGTAACAGGGGCATAGGGTGAAAGAAACTGCCCATTGTTTCTCGCCGGCGCCTGGGATCGAACCCAGGACCACAGGATCACAAGTCCAGTGTGCTGTCCGCTCGGCCGACCGGCTCCTTTATTTGAATGCAAATTTGTCATTAGTAATTATCAAAGGCGGCACCAAGCCAGGGAGACTATGTAACACCTTCTGTGGCGCAGGATATTAAAGAGAACTAAATATCACTGATATCAATACAACAACAACAGCGCACAAGGCGAGTGATATCAACGGTGATATCAAGTCAACCAATCCTTGTAAAAATTTATTGTATGTATGTACCTTACCTAAATAAATTTGTATTGTATTTGTATTGTAATGTATCGGATTCTATTGAACCTTGCCGTCCTCCTGAAAATGGGGCCAGTCCTCCACACAGAGGAGCGTAGCTGTGAGCGGGTCAATGCAGTTAGGACGTTAAGGAGCAAGGTGGCTGGTCCCTTAACTCATGGTTAATTCATTCACCATGAGTAATGAAGAATGTGCAAGCCGAACAGCTGTAGGTGTTCTCAATTTGTTGTGTGGTGACTCAAATTGTGTATTAATGTTGACATTTAACATCAAATGTTAAGGTTGAATTATGAGACCCATATGAGTGAAGATCTAATAGGAAATATATAATTAATTAACTTACTGTTTAAATTGCCTTTAATTGCCATATTCACGCATTCATTTGCGTGAATGAGCAACACGTAACCTTTGGCAACCCTGCCAGAGATCTCGGATGGAGGAATGAATGAAATTTATCAGAAAAACACCCGTTTTTGGGCATACCCCCCCCCCTCACCCCTCACCCCCCCCCCTCACCCCTCACCCCCCCCTCACCCCTCACCCCCCCCTCACCCCCCTCCCTCACCCCCCCCCCCTCCCTCACCCCTCACCTCCCCTCGCCGACTTAATAAGGCGTGCTTCACCATCCAGTCATCCACGGGAGACATCTCCCGTCACGCAGGGTGCACTTGCACCTCCACAGATCTCCAGTATCAGCTCTTGATACTGGTAATGGCTTAAAATGGCCACCACTTACGGGCTATTCATGCCCGTGCCACCTTTTGGGTGGCTTAATCTTCATCATCATCAGTCATCATCATCCAGTCATCTCAAACCGTCAGCCCTACAACCTTGGACAGATATTGGCATCTTTCTTTGTTGCAGGCAAAGATAATGGGCTCGGGAAGGGAAGGGAATTATCAGGGGGAACGCGCAAAGTCATTACGACTATATATATATATTTTTTTTTTTTGAGATATATACAAGAGTTGTTACATTCTTGTAGAGCCACTAGTACGCGTAGCGTTTCGGGCAAGTCCTTAATCCTATGGTCCCTGGAATACGATCCCCGCCGCGAAGAATCCTTGTTACATCCAAGTACACATTTTACTGTTGCGTTAAACAGAGGCTACAGTTAAGGATTTGCGCCCAGTAAATCCTCCCCGGCCAGGATACGAACCCATGACATAGCGCTCGCGGAACGCCAGGCGAGTGTCTTACCGCTACACCACGGAGACTCATATAACACGTGGAAGGGGTCCGGGGCCAGATTCACAAAAGCACTTACGAACCTGTACATCTTTTCTCAATCTTTGGCGGCTTTGTTTACAATTATTAAACAGTTAATGAGCTCCGAAGCACCAGGAGGCTGTTTATAACACCACCACCAGTTGCATTGGAAGTTTTCATGCTTGTAAACTGTTTAATAAATGTAACCAAAGTCATCAAAGATTGAGGAAAGATGTACACGTTCGTAAGTGCTTGCGTAACTGCTTTCGTGAATCTGGCCCCAGGATAAGAATGGGCTCGGAAATTGAACCTTAAAGTTCTTTTTAGCGAAGTAATTCAATTGCAGCCTTGTTAAGGCACTTAAATGGCTTGCAAACATATACTCAACGGTGTGTTTATGCTCTTTATCAACATTATTCAACATTTTTCTCTTGTAATGTATCTTTCATTTATCAATTTTGATTGAAATTACCTACTTAAAATTATCTGCTAGATTAAGGACCTGCCCGAAACGCTGCGCGTACTAGTGGCTTTACAAGAATGTAATTACTGTACTATCCAATGTGTTCTCACAAACCCATTGTACCTTCTTGTATAGTCAGTCTCCGTGGTGTAGTGGTAAGACACTCGCCTGGCGTTCCGCGAGCACTATGTCATGGGTTCGTATCCTGGCCGGGGAGGATTTACTGGGCGCAATTCCTTAACTGTAGCCTCTGTTTAACGCAACAGTAAAATGTGTACTTGGATGAAAAAACGATTCTTCGCGGCGGGGATCGTATTCCAGGGACCATAGGATTAAGGACTTGCCCGAAACGCTACGCGTACTAGTGGCTCTACAAGAATGTAACAACTCTTCTATATATCTCAAGAAATATATATCAATAAAAATAAAATAAAATAAAATAAAATTATCATCGCCGCCACCACAAGACACAGTAACACAACAACAGTTTTAGTTTAATTAGAAGTTTATTGAGCCATTCTCATCTTGTGTGCGAGGAGGAGGAGGAGGAAGGTTTGAGCGTGGCTTAATGGGTCCAAGAACTGGGACCATTCAAGCAAAGCCATTTAGATCTGTAGTGATGTAGTTACGAGCATTCACTATCATGTAATCAAACTTGACATGCCTGGCTATCTTGAGGTTATCTTGAGATGATTTCGGGAGACCAGACCGGGCCGCGCCGGTCCTCAACCAGGCCTCCATTTTGTTACACACCCCCAGGAAGTAGTCCGTAGCAGCTGTCTAACTCCCAGGTACCTATTTACTGCTTAATTATTGTCTTAATACGCTTGATAAGGCTAAGTTAAACATATCCTAAACAAAAATAGATATACACACACACACACTTTTCTGGTTTCAGCCCAGCCCAAGTGACTGGGCTTGGAAACACAAATATCGTGCATAGGTTTCCAGTGCATAGGGAGCCGGTTGGCCGAGCGGAGAGCACCCCGGACTTGTGATCCTGTGGTCCCGGGTTTGATCCCGGGCGCCGGCGAGAAACAATGGGCAAAGTTTCTTTCACCCTATGCCCCTGTTACCTAGCAGTAAAATAGGTACCTGGGTGTTAGTCAGCTGTCACGGGCTGCTTCCTGGGGGTGGAGGCCTGGTCGAGGACCGGGCCGCGGGGACACTAAAGCCCCGAAATCATCTCAAGATAACAGACCTGGTCGTGAGAATTAATGCTTAGTGCCAAGCCGTAACAAGCACAAAGTCGCCATTAACCTTATACATGGGGTAGTGTGGCAGCAGTTGGGCTTGCTCACACCACCCACGCTAATGGGCGTGTCCTTAATTTGTTATGCTCCCCATATACCCACCCTGTGAGGGGGTATAGTGGACCCCATATACCCACCCTGTGAGGGGGTATAGTGGACCCCATATACCCACCCTGTGATGGGGGGTATTGTGGACCCCATATACCCACCCAGTGAGGGGGGTATAGTGGACCCCATATGCCCACCCTGTGATGGGGGGTATAGTGGACCCCATATACCCACCCTGTGATGGGGGGTATAGTGGACCCCCATATACCCACCCTGTGATGGGGGGTATAGTGGACCCCATATACCCACCCTGTGATGGGGCTATATTGGACCCCATATACCCACCCTGTGAGGGGGTATAGTGGACCCCATATACCCACCCAGTGAGGGGGTATAGTGGACCCCATATACCCACCCAGTGAGGGGCATGGTGGACCCCATATACCCACCCTGTGATGGGGGGTATAGTGAACCCCCATATACCCACCCTGCGATGGGGGGTATAGTGGACCCCATATACCCACCCTGCGATGGGGGGTATAGTGGACCCCATATACCCACCCTGTGAGCGGCATGGTGGACCCCATATACCCACCCTGTGATGGGGGGTATAGTGAACCCCCATATACCCACCCTGCGATGGGGGGTATAGTGGACCCCATATACCCACCCTGTGAAGGGGGGTATAGTGAACCCCCATATACCCATCTAGTGATGGGGGGTATAGTGGACCCCATATACCCACCCCTGTGAGGGGTATAATGGACCCCATATACCCATCCAGTGATGGGGGGTATAGTGGACCCCATACACCCACCCTATGATGGGGGGTATAGTGGACCTTATATACCGACCCTGTGAGGGGTATAGTGGACCCCATATACCCACCCAGTAATGGGGGGTATAGTGGACCCCATATACCCACCCTGTGATGGGGGTATAGTGGACCCCCATATAGCCACCCTGTGATGGGGGGTATAGTGGACCCCAATATACCCACCCTGTGAGGGGGTATAGTGGACCCCATATACCCACCCTGTGAGGGGGTATAGTGGACCCCATATAACCACCCTGTGAGGGGGTATAGTGGACCCCATATACCCACCCTGTGAGGGGGTATAGTGGACCCCATATACCCACCCAGTGAGGGGGTATAGTGGACCCCATATACCCACCCCTGTGAGGGGTATAGTGGACCCCATATACCCACCCTGTGAGGGGTATAGTGGACCCCCATATACCCACCCTGTGAGGGGGTATAATGGACCCCCATATACCCACCCTGTGATGGGGGTATAGTGGACCCCATATACCCATCCTGTGATGGGGGGTATAGTGGACCTTATATACCGACCCTGTGAGGGGTATAGTGGACCCCATATACCCACCCAGTAATGGGGGTATAGTGGACCCCATATACCCACCCTGTGAGGGGTATAGTGGACCCCCATATACCCACCCTGTGAGGGGTATAGTGGACCCCATATACCCACCCAGTATTGGGGGTATAGTGGACCCCATATACCCACCCTGTGATGAGGGGTATAGTGGACCCCCATATACCCACCCCTGTGAGGGGGTATAGTGGACCCCATATACCCACCCTGTGAGCGGTATAGTGGACCCCATATACCCACCCTGTGAGGGGTAAAGTGGACCCCATATACCCACCCTGTGAGGGGTAAAGTGGACCCCATATACCCACCCTGTAAGGGGGTATAGTGGACCCCATATACCTACCACTGAGAGGGGTATAGTAGATCCCATATACGCACCCTGTGATGGGGGGTAGTGGACCCCATATACCCATCCTGTGAGGGGTAAAGTGGACCCCATATACCCATCCTGTGAGGGGTAAAGTGGACCCCATATACCCATCCTGTGAGGGGTAAAGTGGACCCCATATACCCACCACTGAGAGGGGGTATTGTGGACCCCATATACCCATCCTGTGAGGGGTATAGTAGATCCCATATACCCACCCTGTGATGGGGGGTATAGTGGACCTCATATACCCACCCTGTGATGGGGGGTATAGTGGACCCCATATACCCACCCTGTGATGGGGGGTATAGTGGACCCCATATACCCACCCTGTGATCGGGGTATTGTGGACCCCCATATACCCACCCTGTGATGAGGGGTATAATGGACCCCATATACCCACCCTGTGATGGGGGTATAGTGGACCCCATATACCCACCCTGTGATGGGGGGTATAGTGGACCCCATATACCCACCCTGTGATCGGGGTATTGTGGACCCCCATATACCCACCCTGTGATGAGGGGTATAGTGGACCCCATATACCCACCCTGTGATGGGGGGTATAGTGAACCCCATATACCCACCCTGTGATGGGGGGTATAGTGGACCCCATATACGCACCCTGTGATGAGGGGTATAATGGACCCCATATACCCACCCTGTGATGGGGGGTATAGTGGACCCCATATACGCACCCTGTGATGGGGGGTATAGTGAACCCCCATATACCCACCCTGTGATGGGGGGTATAGTGGACCCCATATACCCACCCTGTGATGGGGGGTATAGTGGACCTCATATACCCACCCTGTGAGGGGGTATAGTGGACCCCATATACCCACCCCTGTGAGGGGTATAGTGGACCCCATATACCCACCCTGTGATGGGGGGTATAGTGGACCTTATATACCGACCCTGTGAGGGGTATAGTGGACCCCATATACCCACCCAGTAATGGGGGGCATAGTGGACCCCATATACCCACCCTGTGAGCGGTATAGTGGACCCCATATACCCATCCTGTGAGCGGTAAAGTGGACCCCATATACCCACCCTGTGAGGGGGTATAGTGGACCCCATATACCCACCCTGTGAGGGGTATAGTGGACCCCATATACCCATCCTGTGAGGGGTATAGTGGACCCCATATACCCACCCTGTGATGGGGGGTATAGTGGACCCCATATACCCATCCTGTGAGGGGTATAGTGGACCCCATATACCCACCCTGTGAGGGGGTATAGTGGACCCCATATACCCACCCTGTGATGGGGGCTATAGTGGACCCCATATACCCACCACTGAGAGGGGGTATAGTGGACCCCATATACCCACCCTGTGATGGGGGTATAGTGGACCCCCATATAGCCACCCTGTGATGGGGGGTATAGTGGACCCCATATACCCACCCCTGTGAGGGGTATAGTGGACCCCATATACCCACCCTGTGAGGGGGTATAGTGGACCCCATATACCCACCACTGAGAGGGGTATAGTGGACCCCATATACCCACCCTGTGATGGGGGGTATAGTGGACCTTATATACCGACCCTGTGAGGGGTATAGTGGACCCCATATACCCACCCAGTAATGGGGGGTATAGTGGACCCCATATACCCAACCAGTGATGGGAGTATAGTGGACCCCATATACCCACCCTGTGAGCGGTATAGTGGACCCCATATACCCACCCTGTGAGGGGGTATAGTGGACCCCATATACCCACCCTGTGAGGGGGTATAGTGGACCCCATATACCCACCCTGTGAGCGGTATAGTGGACCCCATATACCCATCCTGTGAGCGGTAAAGTGGACCCCATATACCCACCCTGTG